>NC_061862.1:136210846-136523510 GCF_907164915.1 Impatiens glandulifera | reverse complement strand
AACAATCTATTAAGAACTTACCAATGGGCATAAATTATACTTCCATAAATGTTTGAATTCAATGGTGTATGTCTCTGTTTTGCCTCCCTAAACAACTGCTCTGCAGCCCTGCACAAAACAATGATAATATTATATTCCACTTTTCAGAACATCCAGCCCACTAGCCGTTATGTAACATGACCAATATTAAATGGCTTGAGAGGAGAGTTCATGATTAATAGGTCATGAAAAAATTAAACATAAGCTATTTGAGTTTTCTTACAAAAAACAGGTATGTTTCTTACAACAATGGTGTTCTCAATTGTTGCGTACTATGTACCTTTACAAAGTATTAGCAAGAAAATTACCCGAAAAGAAATTCAATTTTCAATAATAATAATAATAGGCTATGTTGCACGGATACGGGTACGGGTATCGTATATCGGAGGATACGGCGATACGGGAAATTTTGAAAATATAGGATACGATACGTTTAGGATACGCATATTATTAAAATTATTAAAATATGTATATTAAATAATAATTAAAAAAATTAAAATATATTAAGAGTTAGTTAATAACTTGATGTGAATCTTAAGTTTATCTTGTTTATCTAAGAAGAACATCAGATAGACAAAGTAAGATGAAAGAAGCTTCAGTGAAGAGGATAAAATGTTAGTTTATGGTTAGTTTTATTTTAAACATTCAAGTCCTCTTAAAATTTTTACTTTTTAAAAATTACCCAAAACGTATCCAAAAACGTATCCAAGCCGTATCCAAACCGTATCGGATTGGTCAACTCCATAAAAAGTCATCGATACTTCTTTTGCCGTATCCGATACCCGTTTTGCCGTATCGTATCCGATACTCCAAATTTATTTATTTTTGGAGTATCCGTGCTACATAGATAATAGGGTTTATAACAGAAAAAATAACTTGAGAAATAATGGCTCACTCAAAAGTGCATCTTCTATTGTGTTGACATGTTATTTCAAGTTTTTCATGCACTTACTTTAAATGATAATGCAAAAACCAGAAGAAGGTGCAGATAATTTTTTGTGGCACATAAGTAAAGTTTAATAGAATACAATTGACAGAAACAAAGTCATGAGAGTTATAAATCAAATGAAAAGGACATGAAAATGAAGTAAATGACAAGGAACAGTACTATATAACAGAAAGCTTCAAAGTGAACTGAAGTGCTAACCAAGTGGAAGATGAAGAACATTCTACTTACTGGATATTGCCAACTCTTGCAAATCCACCAACGAGGACATTATGAGTGACCAATGTCATTTCAATGCCTTCTTGCTTCATTTTTCTAACACAAGCTAATGCTTCTTCCATGTCTCTACCTACTGCATAAGCATGAATCAGGCTGCAGATAATGAATAGTTAAATACATAAAACATTTGGTTGTCATTCATAATGCTACAAGGCTTAAGCTATATGTTAAATCAATAAAATAGAAATCAGTTCCTTTGACATCTGACCTCTTCTTCTTCCCAACATAACCTACACTTTGTAAAATTTCATGATATACTTAATTTCTCATTAACTATAAAATTCTATATAATGAATGTAACAAATGTGAATCCATAGCAAAAATAAAAATAAAAAGTAACAAATATGAATCGAACTCTAATGGAAATATGAGAATAATATAACTCTAATACTCCCCTTCACACTGGATCATATGAATCCAGCCTGTGACATAAATATGAAAAATGAAGTATGCGTTTTCTGGTCCTTTTCTCAAAAGAATAATAAAAAGTATGTGTTTTCACAACCAAAGAAAAAATGATTGCATGAAGGGATATCTGAAGTTACTAGAATCTTCTTATCACTGCATCACGAAATTGTAGCACTCCAAGCATTATATAAGAAATTAGAAAAACTTCCAAACTTTATTCACATCTTGCATATTCTCTTCATGTGTAATTTTACTATGTATCTATTAATCTTCTTAATATTCTATCAATTTGGTGAGACACCATTGGACAATCGATATTTCTCATCCATATCCAGCCAGGTGTGGATGAGAAAATGGGACACGCCTAAAAAGGGCACTAGCAGTTGAACGGGCAACTGGTTATTTCTCATCCATATCCAGCCAGGTGTGGATGAGAAAATGGGATACGCCTAAATAGGGCGCTAGCAGTTCAATTTTCATCCGGCTAATTGGGCTTGGTGAGTGCTAAGAAGATTCATGTAGGGAAATGGGACGGTTAGATCATGAGCAGTTAAAGAAGAGAAAAAATCTTAAATGATCTGCGCAAATGTATATTATGTGACTAGTTTCAATTAGCAAAATAGTTGGCCAACAAATAAATTCAATGAAGCAAATGTAACAAGTCTATAGAACATCATATAGATAATTACCTTGTATATACATGCGATGTTGGTTCTATTCCTCTAGCCCTCATGTTCTCGAAAACACTACGAGCATTATGCATATCTCCACGCCTTGCATAATATTTCACCATCAAGCCAAATTCTTTTCTTGAAGGCTAAAAATTGAAAGAGTCAACATACATAGTTCTTGTTGTTTGCAGTCATAGTTAACAAAAAAAAAAAGTACCTTCTCTATCCTTTCAAATGCTTTAACAACAGCTTGCCAATTCTCAGGCTGAGTATCCACAACCCTTCGAAATTCCTTCCTAGAACCGTCTCTTTCTTCATGCCACTTCGATTTATGCTCAATTTCTTCCTCTCCATAAACCCACCTCTTCCGATCATCAGACCGGTCCTTCAGTCTCCTACCATCGTCCAGCTTCACAGTCAATATTCTCCCATGAAATTCCACTCCGTCAAACTCCACAGCCTTCATTGCGGACTTAGTAGCCATCGAACCATCAAATATTACGAACCCAAACCCCATATTTCTTTTAATGTCATTGTAAGCCTTAATCACTATCACATTCTTTATTGGACCAAATTGCCTAAAATATTCAGCAATTTCATTCTTCTGAATCCATAGTGGAAGATTCCCCACAAAGACTTTTCCTTCTTGGCGGAATTCATCTCGTCGAGGCTTCTCCAAGTTTGAACTATCATTATCGTCTGAAGACTCATCTCCCACCGAATGAAACGACTGTAGCGGTTGGGGTGGTAATGGAGGAGGAGGAGGAGGAGGAGGAGAGAGTTTACTTGTTAACCAGAGCTTGCCTGTAAGATTTTTCGATTTGTCATTCTCTGCAGTAGTAGTATTAGCTAGGTTTTTAAGAGGGTTTGAGGTGCTTTTAGGGTTTGGAGGGGGAGTTTGAGAAGGGAAGTTCTTAAATGTCTTGTGAGTACTAGGACGGCGTATGTTACCAGAAAATGACGATGATGAGGTGGAAGAAGAGGCAGTCGAATTGTCGGATTCAGGTGAGGTGGGAGATCTTAGATAGATAGTAAGCGGAAATACGGCGGCGGAGGTGGCGGAATTATGTGATTTTCCGGCGAGGGAAGAGGCGGAAAACAGCGATAAACAAGGTTTCTGTGTGGATGTGTAAGAGAAAGAGGATAGGTTCATTTTTGGTGCTGCATCAAGAACTTCCATTAGGAGGAATCTATGCAGCAAAGTCAAGTGAAGATTGAGCAGCAGCAAAGTAAACAAATATGGGGAGAATGATTGTTTGGTCTGAATTCATGAAATATGTTGTGCCTTTTCGTAAACTTACATAATAATAATGCGATTTCTTCTTCCTTTTACGTTGTTACAGAGCCCCCAATGGTTGGTTGGTTGTCCTCTTGCGCTACCTGCTTCCAGGAAGCATTTAGAACGCAATCGAACCAAACCAATAGAAACTCTCAATCAATAAAACCAGCCAACAATAGGAATTTAAAACTAAATGCAATCCAAAGTACAACAAGGTAAACACTTACACAGCATGCTCAAACTCATTCTCAGATATTTACAAGACCTTCAGAACACTTACACACCATTACTCTCAATTATAGGCTTAAAAGTAACAAACCCATATCTAAAACATTTTCTTCCGATTCATGGTTTTCGATTTAAGATGAATTAGACTAACTGGTTCTATTGAAAACATCACAAAATATAACATATCTCAAACAATAAATCCGCATATAATCGAAGAATGACACTCAAGAACAATGTAAAATGTTTTCATTGACATCATCGATTACATGATGGATGAGTACTTACAGGCGGATTTAATAGCTTCGGAATGTTCCTAAGAAGTTTTCTTTAAATCAAAGCCCAAGCTTTTCCCATAGTCTAGATATCAAGCGTTCCCCAGAACCTTGAAGACAATCTCCGATCTTTCTTCCTTGCTCTTTCTTCTCTCTTTCTTGCTTTTTCTCTCCTTTTTTCTGTTCAAAAATAGAAAAAGAATGTTCCATTTAAATCTTTCTTTTATTCATAATATATAACTAACTGATTATATATTATATATTATATATTATATATTATATATTATATATTATATATTATATTTATTCTATCTAATTCTAACTAATATATTCTATAATATAT
The DNA here is from genome assembly GCF_907164915.1 of Impatiens glandulifera. Taxonomy (NCBI): domain Eukaryota; kingdom Viridiplantae; phylum Streptophyta; class Magnoliopsida; order Ericales; family Balsaminaceae; genus Impatiens; species Impatiens glandulifera. The sequence continues at coordinate 136,519,045 of NC_061862.1, read as the reverse complement.
TTATTCTTATTCTATCTAATTCTAACTAATATATTCTATAATATATTTATTCTATTTAAACAACTTAAATCTAATTTATTAATTATTAAATAAATATTAATATATTAAATATTATATTTATTCATAATTAAAAAATATTTTAATTTATTAATTTCTAAATAAATAATACAGGTAATAATATATAATCTATAGCTTCCTAATTAAATAGTCTCTAAATTATTTATAATTTTAAAATATATTCATAAAAATAATAGTCACAGTCATAATTTTAAAATTTGAATTCTTTGTCTCTATAATTTGTAAGGCTAAAACTAGGGATAGTAAAATTACCGATATTAAAGGTATATCGAAAATATTGTACCGTAATATATCGAAAATATTGACTTTTAAGGTATACCGAAAAAAATATAAGGTATAATACCGATGATACCGTAATTATTGGTACGGTAAAGATACGAGATTTTTAAAATTTTGGTATATCGAGATATACCGAAATAGTATTTATTTATAAGTTAATATATATATATATATATAATACTTATAAGAAAATAATTAGATAGATTTGAAATTAATTTAATTATATAAATATAATTTTTGAATAATATCAAAATATAAGCGATCTCTACCTTACCGATGGGATTGATTTTTTTAAAAATTAATATATTTTTTAGGTATCAAAGGTATAATACCGATACCGTACCGAAAATAAGGTATATCGAAATTAAGGTAAGGTAAATGTATGAATTTTTTGTATACCGAAATTAAGGTATATCGAAACAGGGTATACCGAAATCAAGATAAGGTAAATATGTATGCATTTTTTGCATACCGAAATTTTAGGTAAGGTATAAGGTATGGATAAAATATTAAGGTATACCGTACCGACTCACCTCTAGCTAAAACGGAGAAGCGCATTCTGTCGGTATAGATTGAAATTCATTCTTTCACCAGGTTTGTATATTTTCAATTTTATTGTAATTTGTGTCTATATGAATCGTTTTTACATTATTTATGTTTCGATGATAATTTTCTTAGTATTTAATAAATTTGAAAGTTTAGAATCTTGAAATTCAATAATTTTTAATGTCAAAATAAATCTAATTTATTATTTTTCTCTCTTTAGTATTTTTTATTTTTCTAATGTCATGTTTTGTTTCGTTTTCCTTAAATGATTCATTTTTTTTTAATATATCTTGAAATATTAAAAAAAAAATCATGTTATATTAATTATTGTAAAAATATTTTTAGTCTGGGTAGACTTGAAATCATAGCTCGTAACAGAGAGGATGAGAAATATAATAATAATTATATTAGAGTCTTTTCATACTTTAATAAAAATAATGTAAAAATTGTACAACATAAATTTAATTAAGGATAAGTTTGATTCAGCTTATTGGATCTAGTTAATTTCATAAAAATTTACTTATAATCGCTAAAAATGATAAGTTTGATTCAAACTGTTTAATTGCTAACTGAATTCAGATTATACGAATCTAGCTTATTTATTTTTTATATTTATAATATTATATATTTAAATATATATATTTATAATATTATATATTTAAATATATATATTTATAATATTATATATTTAAATATATATATATATACTTATTAACTTAATTTTATATATTTATAAATTATTTAAATTAAAAAATAATATATTTTAAAATAAATTATATGAATATATTAATTTTTATATTTTTTTATTAATATATAATTTTAAATATGTTTAATTGTAATTTGTTGGTAGATTATGCAAAATTAATATAACTAGCCTGAAAATGGATAAAAATATATTTATAATATTATTTATTTATAAATATTTTAAAAAAAATTAATATTATTCAAATTTAATTAATTTAAAATTAGTTTTAGTTTAAAAAAAAAATAGTTTAATTTTAAACTTAATGTTAATATTATTCCATCGGCACCCCACTTAACCCCTCAATTGATTATCATCTTGTGATTCACGCCTTTTTATATGACTTTTTTTTATCTCCTCAGGGAACCACCTACCAAATTTAGTCGACCTCAATTGATGACACAATTCTTATCTCTCGTCAAACTCAACCACCAATCCATCACACTCGACAAACTACCCACCACCCGACCTCCATCTCGTGACCTCTCACTTTCAAATCTCGTCAATCTAACCACTAATTCCGACCGCACACTCGACAAATCACCCACCACCTGACCTCCATCTCGTAACCTCACACTTTTAAATTCTTTCCAAATCAAACACTAATTTCGACCTCACACTCGACAAACCACCAACCACTCTACCTCCATCTCGTGACCTCACACTTTCAAATGTTTGTCAAATCAACCACTAATTTTGACCTCACACTCGACAAACCACCCATCACCCGACCTCTATCTCAAAACCTCACACTTTCAAATGCTCGTCAAACCAATAACTAATTTCGGACTCACACTCAACAAACCACCCACCACCCGACCTCCATCTCATGACCTCACATTTTCAAATGTTCGTCAAACCAAACAATAATTCCGACCTCACACTCGACAAACCACCCACCACCCGGCCTTTATATTGTGACCTCACTTTCAAATGCTCGTCAAACCAAAAACTAATTCCGATCTCACACTCAACAAACCACCCACCACCCGACCTCCATCTCGCGACCTCACACTTTCAAATATTCGCTAAACCAACCACTAATTTCGACCTCACATTAGACAAACCACCCACCACCCGACCTCCATCTCGTGACCTCACACTTTCAAATTCTCGCCAAACCAACCACTAATTCCGACCTCACACTCGACAAACGACCCACCATCCGACCTTCATCTCATGACCTCACACTTTCAAATGTTCGTCAAACCAACAACTAATTCTGACCTCATACTCGACAAACGACCCACCACCCGACCTCTATTTTGTGACCTCACACTTTCAAATGCTCGTCAAACCAAACAATAATTCCGACCTCACCCTCGACAAACCACCCACCACCCGACTTCCATCTCGTGACCTCACACTTTCAAATGCTCGTCAAACTAACAACTAATTCTGGCCTCACACTCGACAAACCACCCAACACTCGACCTCCATCTCTTGACCTCACACTTTTAAATTCTCGTCAAACCAAAGAATAATTATGACCATCACACTCGACAAACCACCCACCACCCGACCTCCTTCTTGTGACCTCACACATTCAAATGCTCGTCAAACCAACAACTAATTTCGACCTCACACTCGACAAACCAGCCACCATCTGACCTCCATCTCGTAACCTCACCTTTCAAATACTCGTCAAACCAAACAATAATTCTGATCTCACACTCGACAAATCACCCACCATCCGACCTTCATATCGTGAACTCACAATTTCAAATGTTCGTAAAACCAACCACTAATTCCGACCTCATACTTTCAGATGCCTCGTATCCTTTGTTTAAAAGTTGTGTCACTATATATTATAGTCAATAATGCATTCTTGAAAATCTAAATTTGCATGTTTGAGATTTGAACTATAATCTCAAATATGAAATGTGAACACTTTAACCACTAGACGACTTAAGATTGTTAAAATAATTTATTATTTTGTGTATGTATAAATATTTTGTATTTAATATTTATTACCATTTTGTTAATTTTTATATTAATCAAAAAAATGTTGCAATTCTTTGAATACGGATGATAAATATATGTTAATAAAAAAATAGTATATATATAATGAGAGGAAAAATTATAATAAAATATAAAATGTATTTATATAAAATTAATGATAAAAAATAATATAATATATATAATGTAACTTCATTTAATATATATATATGAGAGAAAAAATTATAATAAAAGATAAAATGTATTTATATAAAATTAATAATAAAAAATAATATAATATATATATAAAATAATTATATTTAATATAGGAAAAAAACTCACTTAGAGCTATGTATTTGCACAACTAGTCTAATATTTAGACGTATATATTAATAAAAGGTTATTTAAACAAAAATTAAATTGACTTGCCTCTTTAAGTATACTATAATTAATTTTTATATTTTAATTCATATATTTATTAATTAAATATTAATATATTTTTTCTCTTCTTCTTTTTTATTAATTAAACAAGTTAAATTTATTTTATTCTTAAATTTTTATTTTTTTTATATTAGTTTCTCCTTTTTATTTCATTTTCCTTTTTTTATCAGTTTTTATTTCTCATAATTCTTATATTCTCATTTCTTTTTTAAATTAACAACTTATTTATGAATTTTATATTTACTGTAATATTTTTTTTTAAGAATTTCTTTCTTATTTATTTTAGTATGAACAAAAATAAAATTAATAATTTTTATTTAATTTTTAATTCATGACTTATAGTAAGAACATTGTTTTGTGTAATATTTAATTATTACTTTTTTGTTATTTGATTAATGAATTGCTATTATTATTCAACTCTTGATTATTAATTAATTTATTTTTGTTTTGAAGAATTTTTATTGTTGAAAGGATAAGCTATTGTCATATTAACTATTGAGACCAAATCAATTTTAATATAAGAAAAAAAAATATAAAAAAGAAAAAACTTAAAGTATATATATATATATATATATATAATAAAATTAAAATAATTAATAATAAATACTCATATAGAAATAATAATAAAATTATATAAAAAATAAAAATAAATAATTCAATTATTAATGAAAAAGAATGAGAGAGAAAATATATTAATATTTAATTAATAAATATAAAAAAAAATTAACTATTATTTATTAAAAAAGGTTTAAATGAGCTAATTTTTGATAGAATGTTTAAATAACATTTTATTAGCACATAGATTTAAGTGAACTAGTTGTACAAATACATGAGTATAAGTGAATTTTTTTTTAATATATATATATATTATATAAATTATTAATAAAAAAAATATATATATTATGATGAGTGAGAATATATATACTTAATAAAGGAAAAAAGAAAAAAATGTAAGATAAAATATATTTATAATTTTTAAAATCTAAAATTTAATTAAGAAAGAAATAATACAAAAGAGAAAATACCACGAGTGGATTATTATGGTAGTTATTGACTTTAAGTAGCATTATATATATATATATATATATTATATATAATATATATATATATATATATATATTATATATTATATATATAATATATATATATATATATATATATATATATATATATATATCAAATGAGCCCTAAATTCTTTCCTAAAATTTGGAAAATCTATTAATTTGGAAAATCCTCATTGATATTGGGGTATAAATAATTTGGAAAATCCTCATGGATATTGGGGTATAAAAAAGTTGAACTTGTTTGTTTTTTATGGATATTTATCAAAAGCAATTTTTATTTAATAAATAAATAAGTTATTTAAACTTTTTTAGAATGAATTGTTAAAATATAATTTTATATTTAAAATTGAAGTTTAATAATAGTCTATTATTTAAAATTAAGTCATTTTTGCTAAAATTTAAGTAAGACAGATTCTGAAATTTTAGAAATGACTCATTGATCAACAAAGTTGCTTAATATATTTGTGCCAAATTCGAACTTAATAGGGCCTCTAGTCTTAGGTTCACACATTAAATTTTTTAAGCTGAAAATATTGAAGATAATGAATTTTTACTTAAAGATTGATTGTGAACCATCATAACTCAAAAATTGATTCCAATACAAGTTTTATTCACAAACTTTGCACAAATTCAAAACCTAAATGAGACTATTGGATGTTATAAAAAAATACAGGAAAATTGTGAAAATATTTGAATGTATTCCCTAATTATGCGATTAAAAAATGATTTTAGACTTTGGAATTTCATGTATTCTTTGGGAATTTTATTTTGCTATCATTCATGATTGTGTAACTAGAAACATGTTAGGGATATAATGGTTTAAAATTATCTGCATAATAGGGGATGAGAACCTTCAAACTTTAGATGAATGTTAAAACTTAGAATAACTTATAAAATAAAATCTAAACATCTTATGTACAAAAATGTGAAAAGGTTTATGTAAAGACCTTTTTAACGGGTACAAAGGACTTTGCTATACTTTATATACATCTACAGTATTTTACCCTATATCATTCATGATTGTGTAACTAGAAACATGTTAGGGATATAATGGTTTAAAATTATATGCATGATAGGATGAGAACTTTCAAACTTTAGATGAATGTTAAAACTTGGAATAACTTATAAAATAAAATCTAAACATCTTATGTACAAAAATGAGAAAATGTTTATGTAGAGACCTTTTTTAACGGGTACGAGGGACGATGATTCCCTTTCCCATAGATATGTGTGAAGTAATGACTATTGAGTGTGGCTCATTGCAAGATTGGTCTATTAACTAAGTTGTTTGTCAGTTCTAATGTCAAATTGATGTACAATATGTGCATAATTTTTAAATATTTTTTTTGATATTATTTATAGGTGGAGATAAATACTCGCCATTTTTTCAAAGGTTATTCAGACGGTGGAAGATATGATAACTAGTGGTCTGTAATGCTCGACCATAAAGATTGACATCTATCTCACAACTTTGAGAACTTATTTCCCGTCATTGTGACGAATTCATTAGGGCATTGACAATCCAAGATCGAGATTCTAAGGATGAATTTCTTAATATTAAGTATAAATGGTATTGAATGTTCTAAATTTTGGGCTTTGTATCCAAAAACCTATATTGTATACGGACTTACAGAAAAATTTGGAAGGGAGATTCTATAACGAGACTTCACTTAATTTAAGAATTTTCCGAACATTGTAATCATATTCGGAAAATTCTCAAGCTTCAAGTTTCATTACGAAATTGTTTATTCCAAATTCTTCGGTAATCTCGTATACAATATAAATTTTCAGATTAAAGTCCAAATTTAGAACCTTCAATGCCATTTTTACGAAAATATTAAGAATTACAGCAATGGGATATATATGTCTCTGGAATGATAATGCCCTAATGTACTCGTGACAATGTCGGTGCAATAAATTCTTAAATTTGTGAGATGGAGCCAATCTTTAATTTTGAAAATTTCAGCTCACAAAGTATCGTATCTTCTACCTACTGAATAATATTTGAAAATTTGACGAGTATTTATCTCCATCTATAAATACAAACTTAAAAAAGCTTTACTAATTTTACATCGGTTTGACATTAGAAATTAAAAACGGCTTAGTTTAGTAAATCAATCTAAAAAAAAGCTAAATGATGAATAACCTTTGCTTAAAACATAGTAGAAGTAATCTTTGAACGGACATGAAGTAAAAAATGCGGAGGCCTTTTCTATCTAACTTAATATAATAAACTAGTAAAAATACTATAATGAAATAAAGTGATGTTATCATCTAGACCTTCTTTTGGAAGTGAAAATTTTATTTCAGTTTTCCTAGGAAGTCTCAATCGATTAATGCTTCTTTTCTTCAATGGAATCTTTGATCTTTATTATGATACTAAACTAAAATTAGGTTCATTCACATCTTCATCTATATTAACACACTAAATACCTGACTCTTTTATCACCATTTAATGATGTTATGCTATTATCATAATTTTTTTTTTGCGACATTCCTCTTAATTTATTAGAAAAAGATCCTGCAATATAATTAGAGTAATTCATCTCACTATTTTTCTTCTTACAAGTAGACTAACTATTCTTACAAGTAGACTAACTATTCCAAAATATTTATCTCATTGTATTTTTTGTTTATTTCTCTGGCGTCGTGATAAAACTAACACAAATACAAATAAGAAGTGCAATGAGAGAAATCTCTAGAAATAATCAATCTACTTGTAAGAAGAGAAATAGCGAGAAGAAAAAATCTAATTATACTCCCGGATCATTTTCAAATATACTAGGAGGAAAGTCACGAAAAAGAAAAGATTATGATACTAACAGAAAACCAAACCATTGAATGATGATATCATAAAGCTACAATAAGCCACACAAAAATATTGAAGCTTCCTAAAAAAAATGGAGATAGATTTAGGCCCATTTAAAAGAATATTATATATATATATATATATATATATATATATATATATATATATATATATATATATATATATATATATATATATATATATATATATATATATATATGACAACATCCTTCTATTTGATTAGAGTACTTTACTAATTTTTATGTTAAATTCGGTTAGCAATTTTTTATGTTTTATTTCCAAAGGACCTTAGGGCTCTGTCCCACGTGTCGGCTTAGACGGGCCGTCTCTATTTTAAACAACGTGTTTTTACAAAAAAAAAATAAAAAAATAAATAAATAAAAAATTGGAATAAACCAAGTCCAGGAATGCTTATAAGTTATAAGCATATTTCTACGCTAAATCTAGGTGACCATGTCCATCTATTCTTAAAATGCTTCTAGTTCCTCGTAGAGAATAGATAAGAAAATGTTAAAAGTGTAATAATACACCTAGGACGAGGAGGGTAGAATGTGGCACAACCTGAAATAATTCAAAAAATCAAGGTTAGCACATTAAATTATAAGAATATTAGACAAATTAGCATGTATTTCGTTCATTTGCACGAATAATAATATAAAAAATCGTGAAAAAAATATTACGGTAAAAATTTTATGGGCGGGTCAACCCACAATCCAACCCAAGTATCCATTTACTCTCACATATATCCAAATTAACCACAGCTCTCGACCCGGCAATCCGGACACTTTAAAAATTAAGCATCATTATATATATATAGATTAGTCAGTTAAAAAGTTGAACTTATATGGTTAAAATATCACGCGTTTATCAAATTTTGTGTTGAATTCAAAATTTAAAGTGTTATTAGCTTAGTTGGTTAAAAGGTTATATTTATTTTGTTAGGTTGCAAGTTTGAACCATACCTATAGCATTTTTAATTTTATTTTTAACCGTTTTAAGTTTATGGGCGGGTCAACCCACAATCCGACACAAGTAACCATTTACTCTCACATATATCCAAATTAACCACAGCTCTCGACCCGACAATCCGGACACATTAAAAATTAAGCATCATTTTATATATATATATATATATATATATATATATATATATATATATATATATATATATTATTTCACAAGTTTAAAAGTTAAGAAACACAAGTTATGCACACAAATAAAATGCTAAAATGATAGAAAATAATTTTAAAAAACAGAGGAGAAGAGCTCTTTCAATTTAAAAATAGAGTTTGAAAACAGAGATGTGAATATGGATGGTACGATTGTTTTATTTGAATATTGATTTTAATAATTCCGGATGTAGTTTTGTTTATTTCCTAAAAAAAATATTTATTTATTCAATGTCAACAGGAAAACACAATATGATAGATATATTACCTATGCAAAACTTGATTTGAACTTTTAATTTTTAGAAAATCTATAAATATAGCTTAGGAAACTTATACATATTTAGGAAATAGTGTTATAAACATATACATAATTAGGAAATGGTGTTATAAACATATAATTTTAGAATATATAAGTTTCTATATATCTACTATATATATATACATATGCATAAACATTCATTGATTTTATTTGTATTAGTTTTTATCATGGCTTCAGAAAATCATACAAGAAGTTCACCAGTACCTTCTTCAAGTCTTCGGGGAGGAAAATCACGGAAAAGAACAAACTATGATGTTAGCATAACAATAGAAGGAAACAAAAACTGCAATAAACGGTTAAGGCTTTCGAGTAAAAAGGAGATGAATTCAGAGCACTTTCAGAAGAAGGTTAGAGATACAAACAACATCATGCTATTTCATTATTTAATCTTACTAATATCTTATGTTAAACTTTGTTTTTCAAGCAGAGAGATGAAAAGAACCATATAAAGTGTCATCAATGTAAAAAGAATGACAAAAGTAATGTTATTCCTTGTACCAATTGTAGGCAAACTGTTTATTGTACTTATTGTATAAAAAAATGGTAAATTCTCATTCTTTCAAAAATGAACAGTTGTTTTTTTTCCTTTTTTTCATGGATATTTTATATTCATATTAAATCAATGTGTTCTGACGGAATCGAACTTGAATCTTTGGTTTCTTAGGTACCCGAAGTTGATGAAAGTAGATGTTTCCAAGCAATGCCCACTTTGTCGTGGAAACTGCAATTGCAATATTTGTCTGCAGTCAAGCGGTATCATTCAGGTTTGTTTAGCTCTTTTTCTGTCCTGAAATATAAATTATAAAATTTCTTATCTCTTGTGAAATTTCTACTAGTAGTTAAAATAGTTTTCTAACTTTCAGACTTCCAAGAGGGATATCACTCGTAGGGAGAAAATTCACCATCTTCATTACTTGATTAAGTTGCTCATTCCATATCTTAAACAAATTAATGAAGAACATAATCAGGAGATCGAGATAGAGTCTATAATCAAGGGTAATTTCTTTCTTTTAAATTTAAAAGATATCTTCCTTCTTACCAACATATTTCTTTTACAGGGGTGTCATCAACTTCAGTTAATATAGAGAATTCTCCTTGCCAAAATGATGAACGTATATACTGGTAATGATTCCTCATAATAAGATGAAGATTAAATTGATAAGTAATAATCTCAATAATACTTTTTTTTCTTAATCAGTAATAATTGTTCAACTTCAATTGTTGACCTTCATCGAAGTTGTTCCGATTGTTCATATGAGCTATGCATAACTTGTTGTCGTGAGATTCGGGGAGGAGCTGGATTTGAAGTTGATGAAAGAATAGAAATTGAGTACCAAGATAAAGGTCCAAATTATATCCATGGAGGAGATTCAATACCAAATATTTCAAATTTGGAGAATATTTTCAAGAAACATGTAGATATCAAATGGATTGCAAATGATGATATGAGTATTAATTGTGCTCCAAATGTGATGGGGGGATGTAACAACAATTGTGCGCTAAAACTCAAATCTATTCTTCCAAAAGATTGGATTTTAGATCTAATAGATAAAGCAAGTGATATACTGAAGAATTGTGAAGGAGATGATATCATTCATGATAATCTCGGAGAGGAAGACAGGCTAGGAAACGAAGATAACCACATGTATTGTTTGGACTCAGCTGATACCCAAAAAAGGGAAAGTCTAGAACAATTCCAGAAGCATTGGACGAAAGGTGAACCTATAATTGTTCGCGATGTTCTTAACGAGACAAATGGGCTAAGTTGGGAGCCAACGGTTATGTGGCGTGCACTTTGTGAAAGTTTAGACAAAAAAATGACTTCCAATTATATGTCTAAAGTGAAGGCTATTGAGTGTTTGACTGGTTGCGAGGTTGGTTTATTAAACTAAGTCGTTTATCATTTCTAATGTCATGAAATGGTCGTAGAATTTGTACATATTATTTTTTGTATTAAGTTTGATTTGTTATTTGTAGGTGGATATAAATGCTCGTCATTTTTTTAAAGGTTATTTGGAAGGAAGGAGATACGATAATGGGTGGCCTGAAATGCTTAAGCTTAAAGATTGGCCTCCATCAGACAAATTTGAGAAGTTACTGCCACGTCACTGCGACGAGTTTATCAGTGTGTTGCCATTTCAAGAGTATACGGATCCTAGGGATGGAATTTTAAACATTGCTGTAAAGATGCCATCAGATGTTCTAAAGCCGGACTTGGGTCCAAAAAGCTACATCGCTTACGGAATAACTGAAGAACTAGGAAGGGGAGATTCCGTAACAAAACTTCACCTTGATATGTCGGATGCGGTAAATATATTAACACATATAGCTGATAATTTGGAGGTGGATTATGAGCAACAATATACAATCCAAACATTGAAGAAGATACATTGGGCTCAAGATTTAGAGGAAAATTGTATGTCGGATGCCACCGGAGATGAAGGTGTAACAAAAATCAAGGAAAGTGAAATTGAAACAAGAGAAAGAGGAGCTGCTTTGTGGGATATTTTCAGAAGGGAAGATGTTCCCAAATTAAAAGATTACCTTCTAAACCATTCTACTGAATTTAGACACATTTTAGGCTCCCCTGTTGAACAAGTTTTTCATCCAATTCACGATCATATATTCTATTTGACTATGGGTCACAAGCAAAAACTCAAACAGGAATATGGTTAGTATGTTCGAATTTTTTTTCTTATTAATTTAGTATATGCTTCAAACAATTTAAAATAATATAATTCAATTGTCATTTCAGGTGTAGAACCATGGACGTTTGAACAAAGACTTGGTGAAGCCGTATTTATTCCAGCTGGTTGCCCCCATCAAGTTAGAAATTTAAAAGTAAGTTATCTCTATCTAATTTGTATCACTAAAAATCAAGCGAGTTCAATAATTTCTTAATATTCTATTTTGATTTTACAATTATAAAAAAGAATAAGATGTTTGATTATTTAGATAAATGATTAAATTTAAGTAAATTCTTGATTTTAAAACTTTATTGTTGTTTGTATTATTCTTATGACTACAGTCATGCACAAAGGTTGCAGTAGATTTTGTTTCGCCCGAAAATATAAGTGAATGTATTCGATTGGGTGAAGAATTTAGACAACTTCCTAAATTTCATAGAGCTAAGGAGGATAAATTAGAGGTATCTTTTTTTCTCTATAAGAAACTATATATATATATATATATTAATAAGAAAAATAAACATCTTTTAAATTGATTTTATTTCTCAATGCAGATTAAAAAAATGATAATTCATGCGATGGACAAAGCTATTAAAGATTACAAAAGTTTGACATCCCACGAATAAATAACTTTGAAGGCTCCTACAAGTATTCCTTGTTTTTTACAACCAAATGTTAAAGAATTTTATTAGAATTTATATTTTTTTAATTCTTTTGTAATGATAAATGATCATTTCTAGTTAAAGTTCTCTAAATTTTATTGCTTATTATATATTTTTGTTCACATATTAGTAAAAAAATATAACCTAGCTAATAGAAATTATTCAATTTCATAAGAAAATATTTTCAAATGACCTCTTTAAAAGTAGTTTCTTTACCCAAAATCTCGTTCATTTGTTTCGGTAAAACCACGTAAATCTGCAAAATAGAACCAATTATTATTAATAATAAAATATTCTTTATTGTTTATACTGTAATATTTCGGATGGGCCCAAAGATCACAACCGTACGACTTCGTGGTGAAAATATCTAAACATGAAAAAAAATAATTAATTTTGTGTCAAAACACATGATAAACAATTTCTTTCAATTGCAAGATATCCATGAAACATGTTAGGGATATAATGGTTTAAAATTAGATGCATGACAGTATGAGAACCTTCAAACTCTAGATGAATGCTAAAACTTGGAATACTTACAAACTAAAATTTAAACACTTTATTTATAAAAATGTCGGAAGGTTTAAGTAAAGACCATTTTTAAGAGTACGAGGGACAAAACAAACGGTGATTCTCCCAGAGATAATTTGCACTTTGTGTGAATTAATGACTATTGATTGTGGCTAGTTGCAAGATTGGTCTATTAAACTAAGTTGTTTGTCATTTCTAATGTCAAATTAATTAATGTATATTTTTTTTTTAACTCAAAACCGAATTCCAATCCAATCAATACCTTCCTTAAGCTTGTATGTAGAACTATTCTAACCTAACCTAATCATGAATGAATGTTCGAACTTGCTCTTCTCCCTCCATAATAATAATGATGGCCATATACGATTTGCCCTTTTAAATTCGACTAAGTCGGTTTCATTTTTAATTTTCTCTTTTTGTTTTTATATCGATCAGTCGACACACGGTGAATGACTGTATTTGGTCAATCTCATCGTTTCGACCCGGTGGTGATTTGGGTATATATATGTCATTCACCCAATTTGCTCACATATCGTCCAAGTTCTGTTTTCTTCAAAACGAGGAATATATTGGACGAGTCCAATGATCACAACCGTAAGGCTTCAAGGCTTCGTGGTGAGAACTACCTAAACAAGAAAGAAAAACAATTCATTAAAAAAAAAATTAAAAAATAAACGCATACGAAGAAAAATTTCTCCCAACGGCTAGTTATCCCGTGCCTACTTTGATTATCTTACACTGTTTTTCATTCTAATTGATTAAACGATACAATTGATATAGATACAATTGATATAGAGCTTTGGAGTGGGATGAAATTTTGTATCAATGGACGAGTATATGGAGCATCTCTCTCATGCTTACCGGCAACCAACCCCAAATTGTATTATCAATTTTGTCACATTTATTTTAGTCTAACTTGAAGATTATATTTATGTTATTTTTGTTAACTCCAATTTTTTTAACTAAATTTAATTATTAACATTGGCTAGTTTTTAAAAATATTAGATTTTAAAAATAATATTTTATTTTATAATAAATATCTTTCATTTTTAATTTGATGAACATTTATGTAATAACCATATTAAAATATTTTTTTTAGGTATTAAAGTTATAATACTAATATCGTACTTAAGGTATATTAAAATAAAGTTAAGGTAAATGTATGAATTTTTTATATTGAAACTTTCAGTAAAATATAAAGTATGAATACAAATATTAAGGAATACTGTACCGACCCACCCCAAGTTATATCTGAGACCAATGTCATATCAATCGATTTTCAAATTAATTAAATTCAGGACATTTTTTTAAATAAATATAAATGAGATTAATAGACAATTCAATAGATAGCTTACAATAAAATGAAACCTTAATTATTTTGTAAATTTGAAAAATAAGTGTTAGATTTAAGACGAATTAACATCCTCAAAAAGTCAACAAAGACGTACACAATGCAAGAAATGCGCAATTGCGACACAACCTGCACAGAGCGCACGAAACGTATGATCGTGGCACGGATGACACAATTGACACAAAGAAATTGTTTTGAAATTGCTTAAAAAAAAGAAAAGAAAAAGAAAAAAAAATAAAGGATAATTGTCACGGGCTCAGTCTTTCCACTGACGATCCGTGCGGCACTAGTTATGATCTTCGCAAGAACGAGTAACTAGTCAGCCTTTCTCGACGCAACACTCGACGTTTAATGGAATTGACACAAGAATTCTAGAGAGAGTAAACTCTTACAAAGAATATTAATATTATCTCACTTGAATACTTGGTACTTTACAAAGGAATACCTCAAAGGTATTTATAGGGCTATCCCCAACTACTATATTAATTACATAACTCCCAACTACCCCATTAATTGTGTGCTAACCAACTACTACATTGATGGCTTACTACCCAACCACCACCTTAATAATTTACTAACCAACCACTACATTAAATGGCCCATTAATGTAGAGAATGACATATTTTCTTACAGGGCTTCTAGAAGGTTCCTTGGTTGGGCCTCCATGAATGATTAAGCCTCTTGGGTTAGGAAGACAAGTGGGCCGTGACATTCTCCCCCACTCATTCCGGCGACGTCCTCGTCGCATCCTCTTTGTAGGTCTCAATGATGTCTCCAAATGCGACAAAAGTTTTGAGCGATATGTTAGCTTTCCATCCCGTTTCTTCTCTAAGAAAGGGCCTTCGTATCGCCTCACAGACCCCTTATGAACTTTGGAAAATCGTCTCTCATGATAGAGGAGAAGTTTTACTACCACTCGGTTTCCTCCGAACTCCAAGTGTCTTCTCTTTTTGTTCTCCCATTTCTTCATTCTCTTGGCGGTCTTGTCAATTTCGCATTTCCCTTTCTTGAAGAGCAACTCCTCCGATTGTCTCTTCAATCCCTCCAATTTGGGAGATTCAATGCGATAAATGATTGTCGCCGATGGTTTAGTACCATTGACTAACTCTTCTCTATGGTCCACCTCTCTCTCATGGTGGAGTTTCTTTGGAAAATCGGCGGGCATTACATCCTGAACTTTCTCTAGGACAGTTGTAATTTTCGGAGGTGTCTTCTCTTGGACCACAGTTTTCTCATCTTCTTTCAAAGTAACAAAAGATGATGAATAGTCCTCCTTTACACTTTTTGAGAGTTGCATGGCAGAGAGGTGCCTAGTTTCTCTCTTTCCTTCTCGTGTTAAGTGTATTGTGCAAGTATTGCCTTGCTCTAGAATGTACATAGCATTAGCAGAAGGGAGTATAAATGCATTTACCTTGTCTAGGAACTCTATTCCAAGAACCATTTTGTAGTCGTCCATGTCAATAATGGAGAAATCCAGAAGGCCAGTCCACTCTCCCAAGTTGACTTTTACATTACGAGCAACTCCATAAGTTGCACTTGGTGCCGAGTTGACTGCTTTAAGCCACCCCTTTTCTTTGGTGTACCTAATCCCTAGTCTTTCCGCCTCTTTTACCTCTAGAAAGTTGTTGTTGGCTCCCGTATCCAACAAAGCTTTAACCATATGGCTTCTTACTTTTGTTTCCACGAATAATCGTCCTTTCTTCGCGGTCCTTGGCCCTTCAAACTTTGCTTTAACGGCACTAAGGAGATTTAACGACCCCAATCGAGCTTCATCGTGAAGGCCTTCCTGCTCCTCCATCAAAGCGGATAGTTTGTTCTTCATAGGGCACTCTCTTGCTTTATGCGGCCCTTCACAAAAGAAACACTTTATTCGGGGTCTCTCTCCACGTTTCTCATTCCGATCTCCTCTACCATTGGGCTTCGTCCTCTTAGTTGGGTCTTCATTGCTGTAAAAATGGTCTCCACCATTTTCCCCCTCGTCATTCCTCTCATAAGTCGACTTTGGTTTCTCTTGTCTTCTCATTTCGACAAGAGATTCAGCAACAGCGATCGCGGTGTTTAGATCTTGGACACCACGCCGTTCCAACTCAAGCTTTGCCCACATTTGTAGACCATCTGTGAAAGCAAACAAGGCTTCGTCGTCTGAGTAGTTAGGGATCTCAAGGAGAGTAGCGATGAACTCCTTGACATACTCCTTGATACTCCCCCTTTGTGAGAGTCGCCGCAACTTGGCTCTTGCCTCTCGAATAGCATTTTCAGGGTAGAACTGCCTCTTGAGCTCTTCCTTGAATTCGGTCCAAGTGTTAATAGAACACGTACCTCTTTCTATGTCGCCACTCCTTCGCCTCCACCACAACATTGCGGTGTCTTCTAAGTATGTCGTGGCAGTATCTATTTTCCTCGCCTCTTCTACCAGGCCGAGTGCTTTGAAGTACTGGTCCAGACCCCATAAGAAGTTATCAATCTCCTTCGCATTCCTCTCGCCTAAATACGCTTTAGGCCTTGGAACATCTATCCTTGACGGATTTGGGATTCCTACAGGCGCACGTCCGCACTCTTGCGCAACCGCCTTCTTGAGTAACACCACATTCTCTTCAGTGGCTTGTAATTTAGATGACATTACCTCGAGTTTCTCGGTCAAGGTACTGATTTCGCCAAGTAGGGTCTGCTCCATGATCTGAGTTTGCTCTTGACATTTGGACAAGACCTCGTTCAAGGCACCTTGCATTCCTTCTCGGAGCTCGTCTCTCTCTTTCTCGAGCTCGGCAATGCGTTCCTCTAGGTCCCCGGCATTATCTTGTCCGTACGCCATAGTGAGTTCTACCTTCTCCAGTCTGGCGAGAATGTCAACGATAGCATCCCTTGATCTCTCTCTTTCTTTGGTAGTTTTGGATCCTCCCGTTTGAACTTTGCGGGAGATCCTACCATCTTCTCCGGTCCCGTGGGGAAGATTCTCTACTTCATCCACGACCTTTGAACTTTCATCCGATTTCTTCGTCATTTCAGCTCTGATACCAATTGTCACGGGCTCAGTCTTTCCACTGACGATCCGTGCGGCACTAGTTATGATCTTCGCAAGAACGAGTAACTAGTCAGCCTTTCTCGACGCAACACTCGACGTTTAATGGAATTGACACAAGAATTCTAGAGAGAGTAAACTCTTACAAAGAATATTAATATTATCTCACTTGAATACTTGGTACTTTACAAAGGAATACCTCAAAGGTATTTATAGGGCTATCCCCAACTACTATATTAATTACATAACTCCCAACTACCCCATTAATTGTGTGCTAACCAACTACTACATTGATGGCTTACTACCCAACCACCACCTTAATAATTTACTAACCAACCACTACATTAAATGGCCCATTAATGTAGAGAATGACATATTTTCTTACAGGGCTTCTAGAAGGTTCCTTGGTTGGGCCTCCATGAATGATTAAGCCTCTTGGGTTAGGAAGACAAGTGGGCCGTGACATAATGAATATAAGGAGTCTAATCACTTTTTCCCACATTGGAATCCTATAACATTTTCAAACTCAATTGCAAGTATAAATAGAGAAGTCATTTCACCATTGAAGGATACCCCGAAAATTTCTTTAGAAAAAAAGAGAATCTAAAGTTTTTTTTTGCTTCTTAGTACAAATATTTTATCTCAACTTCATCATAAAATATTTTGATTCGAAGTTGGAGCAGTTAAGGTCGGTCAACATTATTACAATCCTTAACATGTAAGTTATTTTTTAATTATGTTTAATTTCTGCAATAAATATGCTAGGAATGTTTAGGATTTGAGAAATAGTTTAGGTGTTTTGAATGTATTGATGTAGATACAATAATTTTGTCGATTCTACAATAAATATGTTAGGATTTTATTTTGTTGATTTAACTTTGATTCAAAATATAATTATATATCTAAAGTAACTTGTGCATACAATAAAGTGAAAATGACTTGTTGATGCTATAGTTTTATGAAGTTGAATAAGATATATTATTGCTAAATTCATGCACATTAACTGTTTGATGAAATGCTTTTATCCAAAGTTGCTTAAAACTTATCGATTTTCTTAAGATACAATGATTCAAACATTCTGAAATTTGATAAGTTGTCATTCTTTATACTATATTGTCATAGATTGTGCAAACTCGGTTTAGTAGATTATTTCAAATTGAGTCATTTTCTAAAATGGTAAGTATGGAAGATTATGAAATTTCAGATTTCAGAATCTGTCACACAAATTTACATAAATAAAGTATGGTTTGGATATAAAGAATGAACTAAAATTTTGTCATAGGTTAAATAACTCATTGGTCTACAAAGTTGCTTTTTATTTTTGTGCCACATTCGAACCCTAAGTAGGGCCTCGCCGACACACACCCAACAATCTTTTTAAATTGAAAATATTAAAGATCACTTTGTAAGATTTTACTTAATGATTGATTGTGAACTAAACATAACTCAAAATGGTTTGGTTTTATCAAATTTTGCAGTCCACACCATCTTCTATTAAGTTTTATTCACAAGTCTTGTGAAAATTCAAAACTTTAATGAGACTTTTTGATGTTATTAAAATTGTAGGAAAACTATTTTTCACCATGGTCAGTTTTATTCACAAACATTTTGCAAATTCAAAACCCAAACGAAACTGAGACTTTTGGATGTTATAAAAGTTGCAGGATAACTGAGAAAAATTATTGAATGTATTTCCTAACTATGTGATTAGAAATTGATTTTGACTTTGGAATGTCAAGTGTTTTTTTGGAATTTTGTTTTGATAATAGGTACATCCTTATATCCCTTGTTTTACCTCATATATAATCCCTTGTTGCATGATAAGATGAAAACTCTCAAACTTTATATGAATGCTAAAACTTAGAATTAACTTACAAAATAAAATTTAAAACATCTTATTTAAAAAATTGAATAAAGGTTTATAGTATAAGGTTTTAAATGTGTATTTCATATTTATAAATAGAGATAAATAATTGTCATTCAAGAGTTATTCAAAAGGTAGAAGATATAATAACTAGTGGTCTGAAATGTCAAACCTTAAATATTGGCCTCATCCCACAAATTTGAGAACTTATGTCCCCATCATTATTACAAGGTCATTAGTGCATTGTCATTCTAATAACTTAGAACTTAGAGATCCTAGGTCTGAATTTCTTATTATCTAAGTAAAGATAACATTGAATGTTCAAAATTTGGGCTTGGATCCAAAAACCTATATTGTACATTGTACACGGGATTACCAAAGAATTTTGGAAGAGCGATACAAAAATGAAACTTTACTTTTGAGAATTTTTTTCTCAAAAATAAAGTTTCATTACAAAATCGTCTCTTCTAAAATTTTCGGTAATCTCATATACAGTATATGCTTACGAATCTATGTACAAAGTTAGAACATTCAATGTCATATTTACATAAATATTAAAAAATAAATACATCCCCAGGATATTTATGTTCCTGAAATGACAATGCCCTATTGAACTGTCACAAGAACTGTCACAAGGATAATAATAAATTATCAAATTTGTAAAATGAAGGCCAATATTTAAGGTTGAACATTTCATATTATTAGTTATCGTATCTTCTTCCTTTTGAATAATCCTTGAAAAATTGACGAATATTTATTTCCATTTATAAATACAAAATTATAAAAATTAGCACAGATGTTACATTAGTTTGACATTAGAAATAACAAACAACAGAGTTATCATGTTATTTACATTTTATTTTCTCGAAACCTCGCGCATCTAAATGTATCATATTCCGATCATAACATGCGTCTAAGTATATCACGATATGTTCATAGCATGCGTCTAGATATCGTCATGATTATAATCGAAATAAGATTGAGAATAATAGTCTACGCATGCGTCTAAGTATATCACTATATGTTTATAACATGCGTCTAGATATCGTTATGAGTATAATTGAAATAAGGTTGAGAATAATAACCAACGCACGTGGTGACTAAAGTTAAGTCCACAGCGATACAAGAAATTTGATAGGCGAAGTTAATTTTCAAATAGTCATGTGTCAAGATGTTTCTCGTTTTTATTTTTTATTGTTTTAATTTTCTCTTTTTGTGATTTTTTTATTTTTATTTACAAGAGATCGGGTGAGAAGAAAGAAAATCAAACGGGCCTTATCCCTTGATTTGGTTGTGTTAGGCCTAGGTATTTGTCGCGACTAAACCGTGGCTCATTATCTTTGTTTGCAACATGGTCATGGGGCTCAATCACTACTGGTCAAAATCAGGTCATAACTTGTTTTTCTTGGTCGCAAGTTAAAAGTGAAACACAATCGCAACCTCAACCATGATCAATCAGAAATCAAGAAGTGGATTTAAATTTTTAGGCCTGGGTTTGGGTAACATCATTTTACTCCCCTTCATATCACTTAATGCATTAACTAAAATATTAAAATATTTTTTGTTTTAAAATTTTATTTTATTTATAAATTTCAATATCTTTTAATTTTTTTTACCAAAAATAATTACATTTTTAAAATCATCAACCATCATTATTTTTTTCTCCATCTAGGTTATTCGAAGAAACCTCAATCCTAATAAGCTCTTAGTCGTCATAAAAATTGGATCTCGATTGTTGGCCTTGGCTACTTTTCTTCTTTGCTAAGCAAAGTGAAACGTAGCCTTTGATGACCACCTTCATTTCTTCGGTCTCGCCTTCGATGGCCTTGTTTTTTCGGTTGACAAGAATGCCAAAATAAACTATGGTGGTTGACCTTAGCAACAATTTTTTTATTTACAATTTCAATTTAGATAGGTAGGTTTGGTTAATTTCATTACATCATATACTAAGACTACATTTGAATCAAACTTTTCTCTAATAATCTGTTGGGATTTTTTAAGAATATATCTTACATATATTATAAAATTGAGGAATTTAACATTTAAAATTTAATGAAACTTATAATCACTATTTATGTTGACAGTCACAAGTTTCACTGTTTATAAATTATTAAAAAACATCTTATAGTGTTTATAGAATTATTTTATTTCGTTAACCTTTTACCGTTATGATGACAGTTATGATTTGTACTCTTTATACTTGATAATAAGTACTTTTCTTTTCTCAAGAGAGGCCTACATCATAAATTTTATTTTCCCTCTTCTCATGGCTGAAACCTCCTTCTCATGGCTGAAACCTCCTTCCATAGCGGCCTAGGAGTTTTCAAGATCCCATAAAAATTGTAAGGATCTTGAACTTCTCTCATTTGTAATTCTATTTTTAAATAAAATTTGCACGTGATGCTTTTCTTTGTTAATGTATATTTTTATCTTTAGCTTTCTTTTGATTTGATGATTGTTGTTTTTACTTTACATTACTTAGGGTTTGAAAATATATCCATTATTTTCATTACAAAATGGTTGAAAATATACTCACTTTAGGTTAGTTAATATTTTGAGTTTAAAACTAGTTTTAATCTTTTTTGGGTCAAGGCATGATTTCAACCCAAAATCATTCCTAGATTGAACTTAGACTGAGGGTTAGAGCTTTTAGTGGATTCCTCGACCGAGGAACACCCTTATATCTTAAACCAATCTATTGATCGAAAAATAAATATATAAAGTTAACCAAAAATCTTAGCATTTTGATTTTTTTTCTCGTCTTTTAGTGTGATCTTTAGCTGAAATTCTTTGTTAATCTTGAATGCGTGCTGAAGGAGATTTAGTCGTAAGTGTCAGGAAAATAGTGTCGACGGAAGCACTCGACAATCCTTGATTCTTTGACTAAGTTTTTGTTTGATCATGATTTTATTATTGGGTCAGTTGACAAAACATTGTTCAGATTTGTTAAAGACTCTCATATTCTACTTGTTCAAGTTTATGTTGATGATATTATATTTGGGTCAACTAATCCCAAATGATGTGAGAAATTACCAAGCTGATGTAGGACATATTTGAGATGAGTAAGATATGAGAATTAACCTTCTTCCTCGGTCTTCAAGTTCGTCAACTTAAAACCGGTACCCTCATCAACCAAGTCAAATACACCAAGGAATTGTTAAAGAAGTTTAGAATGGAGAGCTGCTCGACTGCAGTCACTCCAATGAGTTCTTCCAGAAAGTTAGACAAAGATGAAGATGGACAAAGCGTTGACATCACTGCCTATAGAGGACTCATCGACTCTTTGCTCTATCTTACTACCAGCCGGCCCGACATTCAGTTTGTTGTCGGTGTCTGTGGAAGATTCCAGACTAATCCTAAATTATCTCACTTTATTGCTGCTAAGCATATTTTGAAATATTTAAAGGGTACTCAAAATGTAGGACAATGGTATCCGAAGGATTCCAGTTTCAATCTAAAGAGTTTCTCAGATGCAGATTATGTAGGTTGCAAAATTGATCGAAAAAGAACCAGCGGAACTTGCCAGTTTCTTGGTGATCGTTTGATATCTTGGTTCAAAAAGAAGCAAACGTCGGTTGCTACGTCTACAGCTGAAGCCGAATATCTTATAGCAAGAAGTTGTTGCTCTCAGCTCTTATAGATTCAACAACAACTGAGGGATTATGGAATTTAAGCAGAAGAATCTCTGATTTTCTGCGACAACACAAGTGCAATTGTTATCACCTACAATCCAGTTTTGTATTCTCGGACAAAGCATATTGAAATCAGACATCATTTCATTCGAGATCATATCTGTCAGAAACATATTCGCCTTGAATATGTTCCAACAGATCAGCAAGTGGCAGACATGTTCACGAAGCCACTATCCGAGACTAAGTTTTCTTACTTTATAACTATTTTAGGGCTTGTTGATCTTGACTGACTTATTTTAACTAATCATGCATAAATTGAAGGGAACATGTTGTTTAAATGTAACTAGACAGACTTGTGTAGACAGAGGTCTCAATCTGTCTAATGGATCAGTAGTCTAAGGAATGTACCTACTTAGACGTATACTTGCTTAAGTAGTCTGTGTTTCCAGGTTGGAATGTCTTGGTTTAAAACCTACGTAGTTAGACGTTGAAGCCTAATAGACGTTTATAAGACTAGTGTAGTTAGACGATAACGTATAACCAGACACACGTTTAACACATGGTGTTTATGCGTAATTAGACGACTGAAGTCTAAGAGACTCTTGGTTGTCTGGAAGACAAACGTGATTAGACGTCGACGTCTAATAGACGCCTATTCAACTTAGATGCATCAAATGTGGACATTAAATGAAACTTCTAACTATGTACGTCATTAGACCTCTCATCTTCAGGAGAATGGGACAACTGTCCACAGCTTCATTATCTACCTATGTACTTTTCCCGCCAAAAATCGAACAGTCATCTCTTCAATAAATTGAAGACTTGTATTTTTAATGCTAAAAGAATGACTAAAATTTCTGATGTCCTTTCACTACACGTATTACATTAATGACAAACCTTTATGATTATACCTTAAATGCTGCTTATTTTAAATGATACGCCTATTGGGAACATATAATCAATACAGTTATCAGTCATACGTTAGCATTCCTTTATAAGAGAAACGATTATATTCAAAGATAATCAATATCACCCCTGTGAATCTTCGCTTCTCTCTTTAAGAAATCTTCGTGCGTCTCTTAAAATTCGGTAAGAAATCTTCCCATCTCTCTCGAAATGGGTTCTCTTGTGCCATCCACCCTTCAAATAGATTTCGATTCTATGTCCATATTGGTGATTCCTGAAATGGTCACCATGTTTGAATCCCTCAAAGCGTCAGGTCTTGAAAAATTTCTCAAGGCTCCTATCATCATTCACGAACCGGAGGTTCGTGAGTTCTTTAAAAATGGATGCTTATACGACAACAGGCTTATCATAGCAAAACTTTTTGACAATATTGTTTGCTTCACCGAAGAATCCTTCGCTCGATTCTTCGATCTTCCGACCGAGAGGCTATTTGAGTTCCCTACATTTTCTAAAGAAGTCCTGTCTGAGATGGGGCTTGTCTTCTCCGACACTACTCGTGATGGGACTCTAGTTCCTGTCAAATCTCACGGACTAAGGTCTGCCTTGAAAGTTGAGTTCTCCTTGCTCAGTGATATACTCTTCAGGTCGATTCTGGCCAAGGGCTTCTCAAACTCTTACTCGAAGATGGTCTTCGAGATGATGATTGCTTTCACTAAGGGGACAACAATCAACTGGTCGAGGATAATTTTCAGAAACTTGATGGCGATAAACTCTCTTAAAAGGAGGTCTCCTGGGTATGTTGTTCACCTCATCATGCTCCTTCTTACCCTTTCCTCAAGTGTCGGGGGATCTGGGATCCTAATCAAATCCTTTAGAGTCTTAAACTATCAAAAAGTTCTCGACTATGATCTTCAGGCAAGAAAGCTTAAGCTCAAGAAAAGAAATCGGGAGATCCTTCTGGTCGAAAGTGATCAGTAGGAATCTATCGCTCCCGATGATGTCAAAAGGGGGGAAAGTAAAAGAAGTGGCCTTAGGCCCAGGGGGAA
The DNA here is from genome assembly GCF_907164915.1 of Impatiens glandulifera. Classification (NCBI taxonomy): domain Eukaryota; kingdom Viridiplantae; phylum Streptophyta; class Magnoliopsida; order Ericales; family Balsaminaceae; genus Impatiens; species Impatiens glandulifera. The sequence goes on along the minus strand of NC_061862.1, from coordinate 136,493,944 downwards.
ATAAGGATAGAAAGGATAAGAAAAGATCCAATTTTTTTTTGGAAAATTTTCGTTTATGTTATTTATCTCCTCCAGATATTTTGAATGAATAAATGATCTTTTGTTCATTACTACTTTGATGGTTATCAACTGCATCTATTTATTTTATTCTTTTAATTAAATTTTAACATCATCAAAAAATGGGAAATTGTTGGGTCAAATTACTTTGACTAAAATAATTAAGAGAATAAGTCTATTTTATGCAAACTTTATTTTGATGATATGTGACTAAAATTTAATTGTGATTAAATTTAAATATGAATAAAGCTAAGCTGTCTAATTGTTTCTGTGCAAGTGCATCAGACTTTGCTAACTTAGACGTGGTCTAAGTAGGCTAATTAGACGTGTTACATAGTTAAACATTACAGTCTAACAGATACGTAGTTAGACGTTGCAGTCTAACAGATACGTAGTTAGACATTGCAGTCTAACAGATACATAGTTAGACGTTGATGTGTAATAGATACGTAGTTAGACGTTGGCATCTAACTCCTTTAGACAAGTCTGAAGTGATACGTAGTTAGACATTGTAGTCTAACAGATACGTAGTTAGACATTGAGGTCTTACAAATACGTAGTTAGACGTTGGCGTCTAACTCCTTCAGACAAGTCTGAAGTGATACGTAGTTAAACTTTGGCGTCTAATAGATACATAGTTAGACATTGAGGTCTAACAGATACATAGTTAGACGTTGTGGTCTAATGATTTGTAGTTAGACGTTGGCGTCTAACTCCTTCAGACAAGTCTGAAGTGATACGTAGTTAGACGTTGAGGTCTAACAAATACGTAGTTAGACAATGAGGTCTAACAGATACGTAGTTAGACGTTGAGGTCTAACAGATACGTAGTTAGACGTTGAGGTCTAACAGATACATACTTAGACATTGGCGTCTAATAGATACGTAGTTAGACGTTGAGGTCTAATAGATACGTAGTTAAACATTGAGGTCTAACAGATACGTAGTTAGACGTTGGCGTCTAACTCCTTCAGACAAGTCTGAAATGGTCGTAGTTAGACGTTGCAGTCTAATAGATACGTAGTTAGACGTTGAGGTCTAACAGATACGTAGTTAGACGTTGAGGTCTAACTCCATTAGACGTTGAGGTCTAACTCCATTAGAAGTGATAGTCTAATAGGTAACGTAGTTAGACATTGACGTCTAACTCCTTCAGACAAGTCTGAAGGGATGCGTAGTTAGACGTTGACGTCTAACTCCATCAGACTTGTCGGTCTAATGGAACATGCCATTAGACGTTGACGTCTAATTCTCTTAGACTAGGCAGTCTAATGGAGCACGTCTAATGCCTCGCTTCAGGAGCTGTTTGAAGTTAGCATACGTCTACCCATGATCAACTAGCTGTCTATTACTCTGCTCCACTCACTCATGTGTAGTTTGACAAGCCAGACAATTGCATCAAATGAACAAATGCCACGTACGCAAATGTCATTCCAACAGTTTGTCTAGTACAAGACAATCTTAGAGAGGATATTCGGCACACTACTAGTTCGGTACGACCACAATCCATTTACTCAGAGTCTACTGTACTCTTGTCTTTTTAGCGGCCTTCCAATGGACGCTTGCCACGTGTCCATGAAGAAGATTCGACCGTTGGTGTCCTTCTATTACAAATAGATGCTCAAGGATTAAGTTAATAATTTTCCAAAAATGCCCATAACAAGGTGTGTGCACGAAGAAGAAGGGAGCGCAAGTGAAACGATAATGTTTCAATCCCATGTTGACCAAGCATGTGGGTTGATTAGGCGCTGGCCTTGTGGACCCGTCCGCTGCCTTGGTAGGCCAGTTCCATGTGGTTGTTCACGGCTATTGGCTTCGACTTCGAGGAAATTATTATTTTTATTATTAATTTCAAAATCTTCAAAATAAACCTAAAATGAGGTAGACACTCAATTTTTTATAACTCAATTTATAATTTATAATTGTAAAAATTCTGAATCTAACAAATTATTTCAAAAAATATTTTTATATAGGTTAATTACACATGATTAAAATAAATAATTGATTTGGAACCAATGTCGTATTAATAAACTTTTCAATTAATTAAATTCCGGATATTTTTTAAATTAACCTAAATAAATTAATAGACAATTAAATAGGTAGTCTAGAATTGATATGAAACTTGAAATTAATCATTTTGTGTTTATTTTGCAAGTTTGAAAAAAAACATGACGTTAACTTTGGAATGAGTCAATGACGTCAAAAGGTCAACGAACACATACGATACGCACGACACATCCCGCGTGGATCGCACAAAACACACGGTCACAATATGGATACAAAGATAACATAGAATGACGTTGTTTTGAATTTATTGAAGAAAAAAAAATAAAGAAAAATTTGTAAAATTTTATTTGGAAGTGAGAACTTTGATATTATAATCACTAAAAATTTAAATACCAATTTATAAAATTAAAATAATTATTTTGATTTAATTTTGAATAAATAAAATCAAAATAATTAACTCCAATGCCAAAACCTAATTAAAACAATTAATTATATTAATTATTGTGATAATTAAAGTTTAATTAATTAAGTAAAATGGTCAAAAAAAAATTTTATTTGAGATAAATTTTGTATTCATTTTATCTTAAAATAATTTTAGAAAAAATTAAGGGATTAAAATAAATAATTTAGGATGGAATGAGGTACCCATTTCATCCCCAAAATCATATATTTAACCTTAAAAATATTTTTAAAAAATAATAAATTGGAAAAATATTTTTCATATTTATTTTGAGATTTTGTGTATTTAAAAAGATCAAAATTAAAGCCAAAAGAGTGAAAGAAAAAATTAATTTCAAACAAACCTTTAAGGTTTTAAAATAAAATAAATTATTAATCGGGTGTAGCCGAAACTCAATAAAGAAGCACCGAAAACACAACCGCTGTATGAGCGATGGAATCCCATCCAACGCTCTAGACGCGCCCGCGTAGCAGGTTGTAGCCGAAGAAGCGCACTCGCATCGCATTGGATCAGCTAACGCTCTGTTAGCTGAATCGCTATCAAGACGCCCAAATACAACGGCGCCTAGACAAAATACGAACAGAACGCTCAACGTCCACGTTTTCCCTTGAAACAATGTCGTTTCGTTCGCCGATCATCTTCTCCATCGCGACGCCGAATGGATAACCATCCGTAGCCATCTTTGATTTTTCAAAGATAAAATTTAGTCATTTCTGGACGAATTGACTCCGTTCTAAAGGTGAAATAATCATCCTACCATGTTGAACATTTCTCCTACATCTATAGGCACAATCAATGCCTATATCACCAAGTTGACCCAAGAACAACCAAAACGCCATCAATGGCTTTTGGCTGATTCAATCCACTTGAATGGATCAACCGACCTCAGACAACTATAAATAGCCTCCCTCAACATTTCCAAAACCAAGAGATAACATTTGAAGCCCCGAATCAAAGATTTTCAAAAATCTACCATTAAAGCACAAAGCTTCTAATTTTTCGAAAATTCTATATAAGACTCTAAAGCTTGGATCCAGACATCCTAAAATAATCTCTAATGTCTAAGGAGTGTTCTTCAATCCTTAGTAAGCTTCTAATCATCCTTTAATTCATACTTCCAGTTTAAAATTGATTTTTTTATATTTCAATTTTCATAAGCTTGTATGCTGTCTAGTTTTCGAATTTGATTATTGGAAATCGATCTTATGATTATTTATGAGCTTTCTATGAAAGCTAGAACCGATCAATCGGTCTTAAAAAGAAAAACCCAAATTTGAATTTAAGAAATAAAAAAAAGGGTTTGCTGTTTTTGAGATAATCCTTGAGGAAACCTAGAAATCTTCCCAACATGATTGTAATGATGTTGGACAACTGTTTGGATAATGTTTGATCCATCCCGATTATGTTTGATCAAAATTAAAATGTTTGAGTTCTTCATTTGGTCCAAGCGAATATCCAGTGTTCTTGTTTAGGTACCAATCAAGTCTATGAGGTTTAAAGAAGCTGTTGGCTAGTTCCTTTTACCTCAAAACAACTTTAAAACTAAAACTCAATTTTTGGCTACAAACTGTTTTAAACAAATTGATCATTATCCCAGTCAATTGATACCTTGGGTTGATGTTCTAAATGTTCATGGGAGCTTTGTGAAATTACCTAGAACCTAGGATAAAAGAATCCAAGCGTTCATAAAAATTACAAACCTGCAATTTTGATGTTCTTGAGGACCGAGAGGTCCGACCGAAAAACTTAACCTAGGACCAAGAGGTCCAACCGATGTTCTTCCGCTAAGACCGAGAGGTCCGACCGATGTTCTTCCGTTAAGACCGAGAGGTCCGACCATTGATTTTTACATCCGGCCGAGAAGTCAGACCAAGGACCGAGAACCCCCAAACCTAGGACCGAGAGTCCTTAGCACCTCGACCGAGGATTCTTAGCCCGGACCGATATGTCCGACCGAGGGTCTTGGACCCCGACCGATAAAAATGAACCCAAGGCCTATGACACCAGTCATATGGCCTATTTGGTTTCCATTTTAAAAATTCAAAATTATTTTTGTAATTTTGGAACCTCAAATCATTTTTTAAAAATACCGAAAAATTAGAAAATCCTTTCAAAATATTTTTGGGATGTTCCCACAAAAATATTTTGACAAAGGCATGTTTAGGATTTATGTTTAAACCCTAATGCATTTTAAAACTGATGTTTTCAGGTATTTTTCTCTCTAGTCAATGTCATCCGCAATAGGTACCAACATTTAAATAGTGTTGTTACAATATTTTAAATAACGCTAAAATCTATACATGCCTAGAACCGAAAGATTAATCGGTAAAAATAAAACGTGATACAATTGATTTTCAAAAGCCAAATCTATAAGTATAGACCATTTTCAAAACGGGTATGGATGATGAAGCGCGAAAGCCTTTTCCCGAGAATCACCAAACTACAAATTAAAAGAAACTCTATCCAATACGTTTGTACACACATGCCACTTTTATTAATTTAAAAAAAAAATTAACGACTCTGTTTTTAAATAAACAATCAGTTAAATTAATTATGTTTAATTAATTTAAAAATAACGAATTTCTAAAAAAAACTAAATTGTAATTTGATTATGACAAATTCTCTGGATTATTCAAATTTGAACCGATAATTAATTTTAAAAACTTTCGGGAATTATTCGAAACCTTTTAAAATAATGTTTTATTTTCAAAAACGATTTCTGACATGCAAAGTATTGTTAAAATTCTCGAACTTCGAACTTTTCGCGAAAATTAAATTGATATTAAGGGTTTTCTAAAGGTTACCTAGACTATTTTTTTTATAGGCTGTAAACATATTTTTATTTTTATACATTGGAATACATAAAGTTTATAAATAAAATGTATTTATATTTAGGTTTTAAATATTATTGACTTTCTTAAATTTTTTTTTTTTTTGAAAAACAACTATTATTTATTTCCTAGCAAAGAAAAGGATAAAAAAACTGTTACTGTCACGTTTATCTTAAGCTATAAGTTTAGGGGCATAATTACTAATCTTTCCACGTCTTCCTCATTGCAATTGTCGTCATCCGAAACTTCCTTATTCAAGTTAGATCCTCTATAGTCTTCTGCACCAAGCAAACGAATCGATTGTGAAAGTTCAAATCCGCTTAGCTTTCGCAATATATAATTAGGGTTTCTTCTCCCTCGACGTATTGCTGGTTTCCGACTGTGATCACATCTTATCAAATTCTTACATAGTTGAGGTAATCCTGAACTCTTCTGTTTCCGTCTTAGGTCTTGATTTTGTTTTCAGTTTTAATTTGATACAAGCTACGAATTCTCTACCAAGTATTTCATATTTTTGGAATGATAGATGATCGTACTTTTGAGCGTTGATGTTTATTCTATTATAGGTGAGAGAGATGAGTCAAAAAGGTTTAATTTATAGCTTTGTAGCAAAAGGAACTGTTGTTCTGGCTGAGCATACCCAATATTCTGGTAACTTCAGTACCCTAGCCGTACAGTGCTTGCAGAAGTTGCCTTCAAATAGCAGCAAATATACGTATTCTTGTGATGGCTACACGTTCAACTTTCTCACAGACAATGGATTTGGTATTTGATTCTGCATTCTTCTATATAAAAAAACAAACGTGTTCCTTTTTCTTTTGTTGAATTCTTATTTTGGTTTGCAGTGTTTCTAGTTGTTGTGGATGAATCAGTTGGTAGGAGTGTTCCTTTTGTGTTTCTTGAGAGGGTACGTGATGACTTTAAACAGCGCTATGCTGGAAGTATACATTCTGATGATCCACATCCACTGGCTGATGAGGATGATGAAGAGGATGACTTGTTTGAAGATCGATTTAGTATTGCATACAATCTGGACAGAGAATTTGGGTTTGTATTGTCTTATATTAGTTACCTATTGATCATATTATGTGCTGATTTGTTTTTGCTATAATTTGGTAAACAGGCCAAAGCTTAAAGAGCATATGCAATACTGTATGAACCATCCTGATGAGATAAGTAAGCTGTCCAAATTAAAGTCCCAAATAACAGAAGTGAAAGGGATAATGATGGACAATATTGAAAAGGTATGCCATTTTGCTTTCTTAGTGTTGCTAGAGTAGGCAAGCTCTCTATTGAAGTTAAGTCCACTTGTTATCACAAAATGAAAAAGTATATTAACCCTTCCTTTGGAAGGTATTTGTTGATTTGTCTTGTGAAAGGTCATTTGTTGCTTTTTTATACAGTTTGTGTACAAGAATGAGCCTATTTTACAAGTCTCTGTTAAGGAAAAGGAGAAACCATATCTCAAAATTAAAAATGAACATGAGTGCTTTAATTTTTAATTTGAGAAACAATTATTGTACACGATGTTGACAATATATGATAACTTTAATTTGAATTTTGAGAAACGGTTTCTACATTTCTAAAAACAACTTCTTGCTAAATAAGGCCAGTGTTCAATTATCAGGTTAAGAGTATGTCACGAACCATTGAAGAATTTAGGGTTAAGGGAGAGACCAAAACCGGGTGACAGGGCATGAGAGAAAAGAGAAACAGACGAGAGGAAAGAGATAACAAATGTTCATACATCTATTGAACTTTATTTTTATTTATAAATATTATTATCTACAAAAATTATTGTCCTCAAGGATTGGATGAAGTTGGACCATCACATGTCCTCTTTATTTGTCCATGTTACACACATAATGAAAGACAAAAGGAAAAGTAGTCTCGAATTGGCTGGTTACTTAACAAAAACATTTTAACGGAACCAAAACTAGGAATAATTACCCGCACCTGTTTGGACCTTTACAGATAAGCTTTTATAGGACTCTCCGCAAACAGTTTTATTACTTATGGTTAACCTAACTTTACTATTCACTCTAGCTCTTTGGACATCTGAAGAAATTAGATTGAAGACGGGTGGATTATATTCCTATCATAGTATATAGCTTCTGTGATTTCAGCAAAAGAAACAAAAAATGCATTGTAGTATAAATATTCCATTCCATCCATCTTAGTATAAATATTTGAGTGTATTCCTTTTTCAGATAAAATGCTAAACCCTTGTTAGATGTAATAATTTTGTTGCAATGGGGTCTATATTCTGAGTCTAATTCTAGATTTCTTTATGGTGTAGCTGTAAACCACTTGGTGTTTTTATGTTATTGATGGGAAATGATATTCTTCTCTAGTTATGTTGCAGAATGATTGAAATGACATGACTCCTTATCTTCTTAATAAATATAAATGCATTATGTTAAGGTCAGGATAGTTAATGGAGTTTATAGTGGGTTTTACTTTCATCTTATCCTTTTATCTTTCCAAGCCTATATCTATGAAGGCAATATGTGACGTTGAATAATTCAAGTCAGAGAATCAATTTCCTATTTGATTTATACTTATTTCAATCCCTTTCTCAATTTCTTTATTTCTTCTTCACTAAATCCTATTTTTCTTACCCTTATTATGGCGTGGAAATTATATTAAAAAAATGATAATAGTAATGCATTTAGCTGACAAATGATTATCTTTACTGCATAGGTTTTGGATCGTGGTGAAAAGATAGAACTCTTGGTGGATAAAACTGAGAACCTTCAATTCCAGGTAATTTTTCTTGTGATATATCTTGAATTCTACATCACAGTGAACAATTATGTTGATGAAGTAAACCGAACATGCTAGAAAGGCTCAAATTACTTGCTCAATTAAAATAATTTGTCGGATTAGATTAATGTCATTGGGGATAATAAAGGCTGATCATTTTTCCACTAGCAAATGTTAGCAGATTTGCAGTTTAGTGATACATTAATTTGGTTTTTGCTAATATATCAAAATATTGTTTCCTAAGCTGATTTTGTGAACAATATATAATTTATTATATTATCCTTATAATTAAGAAGTTAGATCTTTTAGGCTATGTTTGGATGGACATAATTAGAATCGGAATTATAATTCAAGTTCTCTAAGAATTAGAATTGCATTACCATTCAATTCTAGGTTTGGAGAAATCATAGAATTGCAATTCCAAATAAAGAACAGAATTCCAACAATGGAATTAAACTTAAAAATCACACATTGTAATTATAATTTCAATTCCATATTTTAAGTCATCAAACAATAAATGAATTTGAAATTTGATCCCTAGTTCTAAATCCAAATCTACTATAACCATACATAGCCTTAGTTATAATGTGGAGTATCACATAATCTTTTGATAAAATCTTTACTATTGACATTCTTTTCAATGTTGAGCTTTTACACTATACCAAAAAGTTTTATTATAAATTAAGAAATTTAAAACTTTCTATTCATTATGAATGTTCTAAAATAATATTGTTTCTCCTCATGTCAGACAAAAAATATATAAAATATGACTATAATTAAAATTCCAACTAATAAAATACTTTTTTTTTTCTTTTCGAGAAAAAGCTAATTAATACTTGAACAATTCTGTTAATAGTTTGTGTTTAAAAATTCAAGTAAAATTGAAATAGAGAAAGTGTATAATATATTATATTTTTATTTAATGGTTAAGATCAAAATTATCAAGGGCAAAAAATAGGTTATTAGTTAATAAAAATAATCATTCCTTGTCACTATAATTCCTTAGCAAATGATAAGTTTTCTAACATTCTAACATTTGATAACAAAAGAAGTCAGTTTTCTACCATTAGTAATTAGGTTGGATGATCCATCTAAACCTTTAATTTCAAAAATCAATGTTATGTGAAGACCTCCTTGTTTTTAGTTAAACGATAATATTATTAATTAAGAGCGGGTAATTATTGATATTCATTATTCAAGTTTATTAGCCAACAAATAGTTGTAACTCTTATTTTGGGTATATGAAATTATTTGATATCAATATTGTCCATCTGGAAACACTTTTTGGAGATGCATCTGGGTTTGGATGATAAAACGTCGATAAATTTCCTTGGAAACACTTTTTTTCGTAAGGATCTCATTCGAATGTTGATTTAGACGAGATAGTGGTCTGGAACCTAACTTGTATTCATAAATTTGTTTACGGTTTCTCATCCAAACAGATTCAGACCCAAATCTAGCTCCATAAAGTTTTCCAAATGGGCCCAAATCAGTTTGATTGGGTTCCTAGCTTTCTCAGTTGTTTCTCTGGTAAGATTTATAGCATATTTTTATGCTGGTTGTTTTCATTTCATTCAGGCTGATAGTTTCCAGAGGCAAGGAAGACAACTGAGGCGAAAGATGTGGCTGCAAAACATCCAAATGAAGTTGATGGTAATTGGTGCAACTCTTGCCCTAATCCTCTTGCTCTGGCTAATTGCATGTGGAGGTTTCAAATGTTGAATATAATAATCTGAATGATATGAAGAATTCTCTGTTAGTAGTAGAGTTGATTCTTCTCTTCTTCTTGTTCACCTGTGTACAAAAACCTCATCTCAATAAACAATGACTGGAAACCTACCTACCTACCTGCTTGCTCTCTCTAAAACATTGTTTGCTTTAAGTATGTATGAACTGTCCTTCCAAAAAATATAAAAATTAATGGTATCTAGATGTTATCTACATCTCTTTTTGATGACGTTGAAAGTTGATCTGGTGCGATGAAATTCAATGTTCATTGGAGGAAAGGTTAGATATAGCAATGGACTGGAATGTCGGTTATAGTTTTTCTCCCCTTGTCTTGTATCTTCGCTTTACATTATCATTACTACATGTCTATTGTCTAGATATCAGGTTTAGAGAAACATTTCCATGTGTTTATTTGCTGCTGCTTTAATAACCGAGGAGTGTCTGAATTACATGTTGAAGAAGGAAATGACATGTGCTTGTATAATTGAGATTTTATTGTAATTCATTGAAAGAATGGGAGATTGGTGAATTAAGTTTTCCAATTTTGGTTAATGATTTGTCTAAAGGATTCTTCAATAATTCAATGGGATTTCAATAAGTTGATCATCTATCTCCCACTATTGTTTGTAATGGTTATGAAGACATTTATTGCTATGATGGATTGATAAAAGGTTTGAATATTTGAAAATAAAATAGTTAGAATGTGAAGTGGATTTTGATCTTGATTTAGGCATGCATGTTATTAGAAGTTTAACATTTGAAAAATCTAATGTGGTAACAATTTGAATAAATCATGAGATGGATAAATTAATTTTTATTTTGGAATTGTTAAGGATAATTTATCTAATTATTAATATTTATTTATTATAGGATATTTAGTTTAGGGTTTAGTAAAATCTCAATAAATCATGAGGTGGACAAATTAATTTGTATTTTGGGATTGTTAAGGACAATTTATTTTATTATTAATATTTATTTATTATAGTATATAGTTTTATTTATTTTTTTAATGTTTTTTATATTTATGCAGGTAGTTAGGTTTAAACGATTATAAAAGTAATATCAAGTAATTCCCTCATTTATTTATCATTAAATAAATTTTACTCTATTGTTTTATGTTCTCTTTAGCTATTTTTTTTCTTTCTTATGTACGTTTTTGTAGTTTTGTTGGTGGTGACAAGTGTGAAGTGTGGCCATTTTTTTTTTGTATAAATTAGTGTGATATTGTTGCAATTCTTATGAATTGATTTTCAAATGCAAGGCATGTTGAAGTAAACAATTAAAATATAATAATACTGTGAAAAGAAAGCTTAAAAATTGAAAATAAAGTGTTTGAAATGATACGTTTAGAAAGTGAAAACAGAATCTTAAAAATTGAAAAGAAAAACAATATCTTAAAAAAACCATAACACGTGACATAAGAGTGATCGAATGCAAGATGTTGCTTCACAGGAATGTTAATTATTAATATTTATTTATTATTTTATATTTATAAAAATTGTTAAAAGTATTATAAAAGTGTGAAACTGTTGGAGCACATGAATTCATGTTAGATTTTTTTTCTTTAAAATCTCTTTTTTTTTTTTTATCATACTTTCGTAGCTATTGCAACCATTACAGATGACATATTATATCTTAATCCTAATTCAAAATTAGTGACTTTACCTTCTATATACCTAAAATTGGCCTAATAGGGATTAAGAGCAGAATTATAGAATCATAATACATAAAATGGAGAGCAAGTTGACTCAATCAAAAATAATTTTGTATAAAAGATGTTAAATTATGGTGATCGGATGGGTTTTGATCGGAATATAGGCTTAGGTTCATGGTGTAATAAAATAAAATAAAATTTTAACAGGTTAACCATAGTGAATTTTTCTTTTTTCACGCAAATCTTGTGATATTTGTGTGTTTTCTTGATTAATATTTTATCTCTTCTTTATATTGATTAGTCTCATATTCATATTTTGTTTTTCGAGCCTTAATTTTTTTTTTATTCTGAGACTATCTATTTTTTGAGATGTCAAGTATGAAGTATGGTATTCTATTATTGGATCACAACACCAGAATTTTTTTTATGATAGATAAAGATGTGAAGTTTGCTCTATTAAGGTTTGATAAAATGCTCAGTTTGTGGACAGTAGAAGAGAAAAAGAGAAAAGATCGCAAGGCTATGTCTAATATACATCTACACCTGTCAAACAATATTTTACAAGATGTTCTGAAAGAGACCTGTACTGCTGAGTTATGACTGAAGCTAGAAAAACTATGTTTGATGAAAAGTCTTACTAGTAAACTGCATTTGAAACAAAAATTTATATTTTTATCGTATGTCTAAAAGTATGATTCTACAAGAGCAATTATCAGCATTTAAAAAACTGTTGCTGATTTGGAGGCCTTAGAAGTCAAGTATGACGATGAATATTTAACTTTAATTATGTTGTGTTCTTTGCCCCCGTCATTTATAATGCTTCGTGATATTATGTTATTTAGTCGTGATATTATCACGTGATATTATCACAAATAATAATGTTTATAATGCATTATTCTCTAAGGAGAAGATGAAACATCTTTTTAGTCATTTCGATTGTCCAATAGAGGGCCTTATTGCTCGAGAAAAAACCTAAGAAAAATGTTCAAAAAGTAATGAGAGAGATAGATCGAAGTTAAGAAAAAAAACTTGGAATACTCGCAATTACTACATAAAGGAGGTCACATAAAATCTGAGTGTTGTAAGCTACAAAATAAATGTAAGAAAGAGGGAGTAATTCGACTGAAAAGCAGATTGGAAATTTCGGTGAATCTAGTATTGTCGAAGTTGAAGACATTGAACTCCTCATGGGTTTTGCTAGCGATGCGAGATTACAAGAAGAATGGATACTCGGTTCTGGTTGTACGTATCATGTGTCCCAATCGGGACTGGTTTTCAACATTTGATATAGTTTCTAAATGTGTTGTGTTAATGAGAGACAATTCATCATGCAAAGTTGTGGGGTATAAAAACAATAAAAATCAAGATTTTTGATAGAGTTGTTCGAACAATTGATGATGTGAGACATTTTCTTGATTTAAAGAGAACTCTTATTTCTCTCGGTACCCTCGATTCAAAAGGTTACAAGTACACTGTTGAAGGTGAAGTTACGAAGGTTAGTCGAGGTGCATTTATATTTGTCAAAAGAACTATGTCTCTAAGATTCTAGAGAAATTTGATACGAGTAGTTGTAACTAAGTGAGAAATCCTATTGTGCTTGGAACAAGACTCATCAAAGATAGATAAGAGGGAGTAAAGTTCAATCCTACTAATTACTTCCAAATCACTACCGGTCGAAACGATGAGATTGACCAAAGACAGTGACTCAATCCACTATCTCTTCTCCTTCCTCCATCTTCCTTCAAGATACTGTAATCTGGAGGAGAGTCAGAGCCTCCACAACCAAACCATCATCGGACTGGCCCTTCTTGAGCCGTTGAATTTCTCATGGACCAAGCCTCGATCGGGGAGCTTTGTGCAGTTTGAAGGACTCTATGATCAGCCGCCACCCTTAAGGATGAGAAAGCTGTCAACGCCACTCGTCGATCCGGCGCCGAAATAGAGACCATAAAAAATTTGTATTCATGACGTCTAACAATCATCATTTTGTCGTAAGAATTAAAAACATAGTGCAAGAGAATACAAATATGTTTCATGGATATCTTGCAGTTGAAAGAAATTGTTTACCATTTGTTTTGGAACAAAATTAAACGTTTTCTTTCGGATTTTCACCACGAAGCCTAAACGACAGTATAAAGAATAAAGAAGGTTTGTTTATTACTAATTGGTTCTATTTTGCGGATTTATTTGGTTTTATCGAAATATAAAAACGACTATATAATTAATTATCAAAACATATATAAAATTCGATTAGTCTTTTCATACTTCATTATTAAGTAAAATAGTAAGTAATTATCATGTAATAAAATGGGGTGAGATTTTGGGTCAAGAAGCTACGATTGAAGAGGTCATTTGAAAATCATTTTCTTATGCAATTGAATAATTGTTATTAGTTAGTTTATAATTTTTCACTAATATGTGAACACAAATATAGAATAAGCAATAAAATTGAGAGAACTTTAACTAGAAATAATCATTTATCAATACAAAAGAAATAATAAAATATAAATTCAAATAAAATTCTGTTAACACTTGGTTGTACAAAACAAGGTATAGTAGTAAGAGCATTCAAAGTTATTTATTTGTGGGATGTCAACTTTTTGTAATCTTGAATAGCTTTGTCCATCGCATGAATTATCATTTTTCTAATCTGCAGTGAGAAATAAAAGCAATTTAAAAGATGTTAATTTTTTTTATTAGAAATATATAATTTTTTATAGAGAAAAAAATATACCTCTAATTTATCCTCCTTAGCTCTATGAAATTTAGGGAGTTGTCTAAATTCTTCACCCAATCGAATACATTCACTTATATTTTCGGGCGAAACAAAATCTACCGCAACCTTTGTGCATGACTGTAGTCATAAAAATAATACAAACAATAATAAATTTTTAAAATCAAGAATTTACTTAAATTTAATAATTTATTTAAATAATCAAACATCTTAATCTTTTTTATAATTGTAAAATCAAAATAAAATATTAAGAAATTATTTCAATAGTGATACAAATTAGATAGAGATAACTTACTTTTAAATTCCTTACTTGATGTGGGCAACCAGCTGGAATAAATACGGCTTCACCAAGTCTTTGTTCAAACGTCCATGGTTCTACACCTGAAATGACAATTGAATTATATTATTTTAAATTGTTTGAAGCATATACTAAATTAATAAGAAAAAAAATTCGAACATACTAACCATATTCCTGTTTGAGTTTTTGCTTGTGACCCATAGTCAAATAGAATATATGATCGTGAATTGGATGAAAAACTTGTTCAACAGGAGAGCCTAAAATGTGTCTAAATTCAGTAGAATGGTTTAGAAGGTAATCTTTTAATTTGGGAACATCTTCCCTTCTGAAAATATCCCACAAAGCAGCTCCTCTTTCTCTTGTTTCAATTTCACTTTCCTTGATTTTTGTTACACCTTCATCTCCGGTGGCATCCGACATACAATTTTCCTCTAAATCTTGAGCCCAATGTATCTTCTTCAATGTTTGGATTGCATATTGTTGCTCATAATCCACCTCCAAATTATCAGCTATATGTGTTAATATATTTACCGCATCCGACATATCAAGGTGAAGTTTTGTTACGGAATCTCCCCTTCCTAGTTCTTCAGTTATTCCATAAGCGATGTAGCTTTTTGGACCCAAGTCCGGCTTTAGAACATCTGATGGCATCTTTACGGCAATGTTTAAAATTCCATCCCTAGGATCCGTATACTCTTGAAATGGCAACGCACTGATAAACTCGTCGTAGTGACGTGGCAGTAAGTTCTCAAATTTGTCTGATGGAGGCCAATCTTTAAGCTTAAGCATTTCAGGCCATCCATTATTGTATCTTCTTCCTTCCAAATAACCTTTAAAAAAATGACGAGCATTTATATCCACCTACAAATAACAAATAAAACTTAATACAAAAAATAATATGTACAAATTCTACGACCATTTCATGACATTAGAAATGATAAAAGACTTAGTTTAATAAACTAACCTCGCAACCAGTTAAACACTCAATAGCCTTCACTTTAGACATATTGGAAGTCATTCTCTTGTCTAAACTTTCACAAAGTGCACGCCACATAACAATTGGCTCCCAACTTAGCCCATTTGTCTCGTTAAGAACATCGCGAACAATTACAGGTTCACCTTTCGTCCAATGTTTTTGGAATTGTTCTAGACTTTCCCTTTTTTGGGTATCAGCTGAGTCCAAATAATACATGTGGTTATCTTCGTTTCCTAGCCTGTCTTCCTCTCCGATATTATTATGAATGATATCATCTCCTTCACAATTCTTCAGTATATCACTTGCTTTATCTATTAGATCTAAAATCCAATCTTTTGGAAGAATAGATTTGAGTTTTAGCGCACAATTGTTGTTACATCCCCCCATCACCTTTGGAGCACAATTAATACTCATATCATCATTTGCAATCCATTTGATATCTACATGTTTCTTGAAAATATTCTCCAAATTTGGAATATTTGGCATTGGATCTCCTCCATGGATGTAATTTGGACCTTTATCTTGGTACTCAATTTCTATTCTTTCATCAACTTCAAATCCAGCTCCTCCCCGAATCTCACGACAACAAGTTATGCATAGCTCGTATGAACAATCGGAACAACTTCGATGAAGGTCAACAATTGAAGTTGAACAATTATTACTGTTTAAGAAAAAAGTATTATTGAGATTATTACTTAATTATCAATTTAATCTTCATCTTGTTAGGAGGAATTATTACCAGTATATACGTTCGTCATTTCGACAAGGAGAATTCTCTATATTAACTGAAGTTGATGACACCCCTGTAAAAAAAAATGTTGGTAAGAAGGAAGTTATCTTTTAAATTTGAAAGAAAGAAATTACCCTGGATTATAGACTCTATCTCAATCTCCTGATTATGTTCTTCATTAATTTGTTTAAGATATGGAATGAGCAACTTAATCAAGTAACGAAGATGGTGAATTTTCTCCATGTGAGTGATATCCCTCTTGGAAGTCTGAAAGTTAGAAAACTATTTTAACTACTAGTATAAAATTCACAATAGATAAGAAATTTTATAATTTATATTTCAGGACAGAAAAAGAGCTAAATAAACCTGAATGATACCGCTTGACTGCAAACAAATATTGCAATTGCAGTTTCCACGACAAAGTGGGCATTGCTCGAAAACATCTACTTTCATCAATTTCGGGTACCTAAGAAACCAAAGATTCAAGTTCGATTCCAAGTCAGAACACATTGATTTAATATGAATATAAAAAACCCATGAAAAAATAGGAAAAAACAAGTGTACATTTTTGAAAGAATGAGAATTTACCATTTTTTTATACAATAAGTACAGTACACAGTTTGCCTACAATTGGTACAAGGAATAACAATGCTTCTGTCATTCTTTTTACATTGATGACACTTTATAGGTTTCTTTTCATCTCTCTGCTTGAAAAACGAAGTTTAACGTAAGATATTAGTAAGATTAAATAATGAAATAGCATGATGTTGTTTGTATCTCTAACCTTCTTCTGAAAGTGCTCTGAATTCATCTCCTTTTTACTCGAAAGCCTTGACCGTTTATTACAGTTTTTGTTTCCTTCTATCGTTATGCTAATATCATAGTTTGTTCTTTTTCGTGATTTTCCTCCCCGAAGACTTGAAGAAGGTACCGATGAACTTCTTGTATGATTTTCTGAAGCCATGATAAAAACTAACACAAATAAAATCAATGAAAGTTTATGCATATATAGTAGATATATAGAAACTTATATATTCTAAAATTATATGTTTATAACACTATTTCCTAAATATGTATATATGTTTATAACACTATTTCCTAAATATGTATAAGTTTCCTAAAATATAATTATAGATTTTCTAAAAATTAAAAGTTCTAATCAAGTTTTGCATAAGTAATATATCTATCATATTGTGTTTTCCTTTTGACATTGAATAAATAAATATTTTTTTTTGGAAATAAACAAAACTACATCCATCCGGAATTATTAAAATCAATATTCAAATAAAACAATCATACCATCCATATTCACATCTCTGTTTTCAAACTCTGTTTTTAAATTGAAAGATCTCTTCTCCTCGCTCACCAAATGCTGAAATAATAGAGACTAGGGATAAAGCGTTGAGACATTTCCCAAGTATAACTAAGTAAAATAAAAAATTTAAAACTAGTTTTACAAGTAATCTTTTTCTTTCAAAATTTTCCTCTAAACCAATTGGATGACAAATTTAAAAATGTCAAAATTAGTATAATATTTTATTAAGTCCTATTTTGAGTTCCTAATCTTATATTTGAGCGAGACAACTTCCGAGGAGTGACGTTTCATCGCCTCGTTTTACGATATTCGAAACAAAGTTAAGTTACAAAATTTATCAAATATCGACAAATTAAATCGTATTCCACTTGTATCTATCATTTTAATTTGTCATCTATTTTCACGAGATTCGAGAAGAATGTGAATTGTGAATTATCAGTTAATCGAGTCGAACGTTTTCGTAAGTAAAAAATGTTGGAATTTTTTATTAATGAATGAAAATAAGATTGTGAATAAATAAAATCAAATAAAATTCACACAAATTCAAACGTGAATTAACGGTGAATTTAATCCAAATTATAACTAAATATTAATTGTTTAATTAATATTTAATGTCTAAATAGAAAATTAAAATTTAAGATTAAGATAAACATTCAACTTTAATTGGCTAATTAGCCAATTGGCTAAAGTATGGACTTTTCAATTAGCTAGCACATTGTATTTTTGTAAATCATCGTATAAACATGTTATTTAGTTATTGACTAATTAATAAATGAAAGAGTAATATTTATTGTTAATAAACATTTGGATGGTTTTATTTGAAAGTTTAATTCTCAATAATATATACTCATTCATTATTCATTTCATATCACTTCATCATTGATTATTTTCTCACTTTAGAATTCCAAAAGTCATTTTCTTATTTTGTGAGTGTTTTCCAAGTTCTTCGTTCGATATTTTCCGTTGAAACCCGGTAATAGTTCATGTACTTTATCAAGTTCGTTGCGTAGTGATTTTGGTGCTGAATCACTATTATATTCGTTGTACCCTGAGAGACAGGCATATGTGATAAGCTCCAGCACAAGGGAGACAGTGAAACTGTTTTAAGAAAAATATGATAAGCATATGTCTCGAATAACATTGTATTTGGTGATTTCGTTCTTCTTTATATTTTATTTATTTAATTTATTTGTAACAACATTATATATATATATATATATATATATATATATATATTATGTTTATTTAAAGACAAGATATCTAACAATCTTAAAACAATTTTATTGTGCTAAACTATTTAGTAGTTTGCTCCATCGAAATTTGTTGTTTTGATATTTCAGAAATACGAGCTGTAATGTTACAAAAGAGATGATGAACGTTGCTTAAGGGATGAAGCCGATTCTAAATCCTTTAAAAGAGTTGCCAATAACCATTGTTTAATAACGCTAAACTTAAAAAGGGAATTATCTTCTCTTTTATTATATATATATAATGCTAAGATAATATTATATATATTGAAAAAGAAAATGGACAAAAAAATAGTTTTAATTAATAAAATTAATTAATGATATTATTTAAAAATTAATTATAATTAAAACATATGGTTTCAGTTGTAAAATAATTAATTATAAATATATATATTCTTAAATTAATTAAGTATTATATATTTAACCATTACAAACAAATCTTCTGTTGTTATGGAAGGTGAAAATATGCATTGGTTTGGGCATATGATTGATTCATTCATTTTCATGATTTTGGCATTTTATTTCTGTGCATAACCTCTGTTTCTTAACTCCTCAAATTGTGAAATAAATTGTCTAATGATCCTTGTATATTATCTTATCATTATTTAATGTGCTAACCTTGATTATTATTTTTTGAATTATTTCAGCTTGTGCCACATTCTGCCCTCCTCGTCCTATAGGTGTGTTAACATTTTCTTATCATTCTCTATGAAGAACCAGATGCGTTTTAGGAGCAGATGGACAGATGTAGTCCCCTGCATTTAGGGTAGAAATATGCTTATAACATAGAAGCATTCTTAGGACTTGGTTTATTCCACCAAAACAAATGTAAAAACACATTTTCAAATATGGCCAATCGTTTAAAATAGAGACAGACCCGTTTAAGCCGACACGTGGGACAGAGCAAGGTCCTTTTGGAAATAGAACATAAAAAATTGCAAACATAATTTAACATACAAAGAACTATAATGAAATCGTTCCTATTGTCATCTCTAATCTTCTTTTAGAATTGTGATTGATTGGTTAAATAGTCCAAAATTATCTTCCTCTTCCTAGGAAGCTTTAATATTTTATTGTAGATTTTTTTTCAACAAAATCTTTTATTTTTATATATAGTCATTCAGTTTTTACATTGTTTATGAGGCTGGTCTATTAAACTAAAACGTATGTAATTAATTTTTAATGTCAAACCGATATAGAATTTATGCTGATTTTCTATGTTTTTATTTTTATATTTGTATTTATTGATGGAAATAAATACTCGTAACTTTTCAAGGATTATTTTGTAGAAGATATGATATTTGGTGATCTAAAATTTTCAAAATTAAAGATTGGCCTCCATCTCACAAAGTTGATGACTTATTGTACTGTCATTGTGACAAGTTCATTAGGACATTTTCATTCTAGGAACATACATATCATATTGCTATAATTCTTAATATTTTCGTAAAAATGGCATTGAATGTTAATTTGGACTTTGATCTGAAAACCTATACTGTATACGAGATTATTTACTTAAACCTTCCGACATTTTTGTAAATAAAGTGTTTAGATTTTATTTTGTAAGTTATTCCAAGTTTTAGCATTCATCTAAAGTTTGAAGGTTCTCATCCTATCACGGATCTCATTTTAAACCATTATATCCCTAACATGTTTCTAGTTACACAGTCATAAAAGATATGATGTGAAATAGAGGGATATAAGGTATAGCAAAATAAAAAATCCCAAAAGAATAAATGAAATTCCAATGTCTAAAATCAATTTTTAATCGCATAGTTAGGGAATACATTCAATTAATTTCCACAATTTTCCTGCATTTTTTATTACATCCAAAAGTGTCATTTATGTTTTGAATTTGCGAAAAGTCTGTAAACATAACTTGTAGATTGTGGACTACAATAATGATAGAACCAAACAGTTTTTGAGTTATGGTTTGTTCACAATCAATCATTTAAGTAAAATTTCATAAGATTATCTTTATCCCTCTAGAATTTTTAATCCGAATTTTTAATCTGGATGGAGTAATGGGAAACAATCTCATATTTATGAAGAAACTTAGAAAATGGACTAAGTGTTTGTCTAATTTCAGTATATCTACCATAATACCTACCACTTTTATCCCATTCAATAATTCACTTTAGCTTTTTTTTTTTTTTAAGTTATCCAATGTTTGTCTTTGGAAAGAACCAAGTAGAGAGATACATGTACCTAGGGTATAAACGAGTTAAGAGTCAAGTTTTTCATAAGTAGCTCGATGAAAGCTCGACTAAAACTCAATTTGACCGAGCTCAAGTCGAACTCGAGTAGCTTGATTATAAAATTTTGACCGAGCTCAAGTCGAACTCGAGTAGCTTGATTATAAAATTGAGCTCGAACTTTATATTTGGTGTTCAAGTATCTCATGTAGCCTGTTTTAAATATATTATATATAATTAAATAAAAAAATCCTAGTTGTTTCTCTGCGTCGCCCGCCCAAGTTACTTCCATTCCCAAACCCACCTTCCTGATTCTTCCTCCATTCAAGAGACAGTAATCTGGATGAGAGTCAGAGCCTCCACAACCAAACTATCGTCGGACTGCGTCGGACTGACTCTTCTTGAGCCGTTGAATTTCTCAGGGATCAAGCCTCGATCGGGGAGCTTTGTGCAGTTAGAAGGACTCTAAGATCAGCCGCCACCTGTAAGAATGAGAAAGTTGTTAACGCCGCTCGTCGATCCGGAGCCTAGATAGAGACCATAAAAAATTGTATCTATCTCTTTCTACCTTAACTACTTTTGTTGATTAGGGTTTTTATTTTCTTGTGTTCTTATTTTGGTGGACTATTTTATGTATATTGTGGAAGATATGTTTTTATATCAAACTTCCTTATTATACATTTATACTGATACATTTGTTCTGAATTTATATTATTGTTTACTTTGGATAACTCTTTAGAGAGATTTTAAATACTTTAAATGGTATGTTTGGATCAGTGGAATTTGAATTGGCATTAGAATTCCAATTCCATGATAATTGACAATTCAATTCATATGTTTGGAAAATAATAAAATTGTAATTCAATCTCAATTTATATGTTTGAGAAAATTATAAAATTATTATTCAATCTTAATTCCTATTTTATAAAATAAAATATAATAAAAATAATTACCCAAATTATATAAATTTAATTTAATTCTCTTTTATTAATCTAATATAAACTAATTATCTTCCACTTCAATATATTCTCTTGATTTTTACTATATTGATTTTCATGACAATTGAACACGTTTATTTTGCACGTTTAAACACGTTTTTGACATGTTTAACGCGTTTTCACACTTAAAACATATTTTCACACGTTTAACATGTTTTTCACGTTTTAGCACGTTTAACACGTTTTTGATATTTTTAATACGTTTAACATGTTTTTCACAAGTTTTGACAAGTTAAACACGTTATTGGCACGTTAAACACGTTTTTGACATATCTAACATGTTTTTTACACGTTTAACATTTTTTCACATGTTTAACACGTTTTCATGTTTTTCACATGTTTTACACATTTTGGCACGTTTAACATGTTTTTGACATATTTAACATGTCTAACACGTTTTTGGCACATTTAACTCTTTTTTCATATGTTTAACACATCGTTTAACACATTGTTTAACACGTTTTTCACACGTTTAACACGTTTTTCACACGCTTAACACGTTTTTTACACGTTTCACATGTTTTTGACGTTTTTAGTACGTTTAACATGTTTTTCACGTTTTTGGCACATGTAACACGTTTTGATAAGTTTAACACATTTTTGACACGTTTAACATATTTTTAGCACATTAAATACGTTTTGGCACGTTTAACACATTTTTCATGTTTTTAACACGTTTAATACGTTTTTGACATTGCAACACGTTTTGATACATTTAATACGTTTTTGACACCTTTAACACATTTGACAAGTTTTAACATGTTTTTGGCATATTTAACACATTTTTGGCACATTTAACACGTTTTGGCACGTTTAACATGTTTTGACATGTTTAACGACACATTTAACACGTTTTGGCACTTTTGACACATTTTGACATGTTTAAATAGGTTTTTGACATGTTTAACATGTTTTGTCCCGTTTAACATACTTGTGAAACATTTAAAACTTTCGATCTGTTTAATTTATTTTTTGCTCCATCTAATATGTTGTTGACATTATTGTACGTTTTTTATCCATTTAACAAAATTTTGATTTTTTTATATTATTTTAATTACTAAATTAGTTTAAGAAATAAAATGTGAGATTAATATGAATTATTTAAATAATATTTAAATCATTCATACTAAATAAAGTCTTTAATATGGTAAACCCTGTTAATTTTCAAAAATATTAAATGTGTCACAAGTGTGTTAAACGGGCCAAAACGTATTAAACATGTCAAAATATGGTTAATATGCCAAAATTTATCAAAAATTCCAAAACGTGTTAAACGTTCCAAAAACTTGTTAAACATGTCAAAACGTGTTAAACGTGCCAAAAATGTGTTAAATATGTCAAAATCGTGTTAAACATGTAAAAAATATAAAATATGCCAAAACGTGATAATTGTTAAACGTATTAAAAACGTGTTAAATGTGCCAAAACATGATAAACGTGTTTAAAGTGTAAAAAACGTATTAAACGTGTCAATAACGTGAAAACGTGTAAAAAACGTGTTAAATGTGCCAAACATGTGAAAAACTTGTCAAACGTGCCAAAACGTAAAAAACATGTCAAAACGTGTCAAAAACGTGAAAACGTGTAAAAAAATGTGTTAGATATGTCAAAAACGGGTTAAATGAGTCAAAAATGTTAAATGACCAAGGTATACTTGTAAGAACCTTCAAAGTTATTTATTCGTGGGATGTCAACTTTTTGTAATCTTTGATAGCTTTGTCCATCGCATGAATTATCATTTTTTTAATCTGCATTGAGAAATAAAATCAATTTAAAAGATGTTTATTTATTTTTTATTAGAAAATATATATATATAAATATATATATATAGTTTCTTATATAGAAAAAAAGATACTTCTAATTTATCCTCCTTGGCTCTATGAAATTTAGGGAGTTGTCTAAATTCCTCACCCAATCGAATACATTCACTAATATTTTCGGGCAAAACAAAATCTACCGCAACCTTTATGCATGACTGAAGTCATAAGAATAATACAAACAATAATAAAGTTTTAAAATTGAGAATTTACTTAAATTTAATAATTAATCTAAATCAAACATATTATTTTTTTATAATCGTAAAATCAAAATAAAATATTAAGAAATTAATAAACTCTTTATTTTTTAATTGTGATACAAAATAGTTAGAGATAACTTATTTTAAATTCTAACTTGATGGGGGCAACCAACTGGAATAAATACGGCCTCACCGACCCTTTATTCAAACGTCTATGGTTCTACACCTTAAATGACAATTGAATTATATTATTTTAAATTGTTTGAAGCATATACTAAATTAATAAGAAAAAAAATTCGAACATACTAACCATATTCCTGTTTGAGTTTTTGCTTGTGACCCATAGTCAAATAGAATATATGATCGTGTGAAAAACTTGTTCAACAAGGGAGCCTAAAATGTGTCTAAATTCACTATAATGGTTTAGAATGTAATCTTTTAATTTTGGAACATCTTCCCTTCCGAAAATATATACCACAAAGAAGCTCATCTTTATATTTTCCTCCAAAGAATAAATGAAATTCGAAAGTCTAAAATCAATTTTTAATCCCATAGTTAGGGAATATGTTCAATTAGTTTCCACAATTTTCCTGCATTTTTTATTACATCCAAAAGTTATATAATTGATTGACTTATAATATTTATAACAGTAGTAGTTTTTGTTAATACTTTATCATTTAATATAAAAAGTCTAAATATGTTAGAACTGATTTTGAAATTTAATACATTATCTTTTATTTAATTATTATTATGTTTTAAAATTAACATTTAAATATTTTAAATGAAGATTTATATTGCAAATCAACCAACAAAAGGAAGGAGAAGTCTAAAGATTGAAGCGAACGGGAGAGGAATGAAAATGTCATAAACAAGGCGATAGAGAAAGATACACAGTTGATTATATATATATATATAAATGGCTTCTTCTGGTAAAATTATGGCGGCAGCTGCAGAGAGGGTCGGTACAGCGGTTCGTCGTCAAGTTCTAACCCTAACGGATGCCGCAGCTGAAAGGATTCATCAGCTTCTGCAGCAACGTCAACGCTCTTTTCTTAAGCTCGGTGTAAAGGCTCGAGGCTGTAACGGCTTATCTTACACCCTCAATTACGCAGGTTTGCTTCTTTCACTTTCATTTTTCAATTAAATTAATTGGGTATGGAACTTACTAAGCTGTTTCCAGTCTATATTACCGAAATATTAATTGGTCTTGCTCCAAAAAGGCATTTTTTTGGATGAATTCCCTATTTGAGAGAAAGGGGTTGTGTTTTGATTAAGTTTAGTTGAGAATTATGTGTAGTGAATACACAAATCTCAAGAATTGAAAAGGAATCAATGTAATGGACAAGTGTCCTGTAAGGAACTGTTAAGTTGGTTTTTTCTCTTAGTATTTTGGGACCCAAATGATTTGTTTAAATATCTGGATAACTTTTCGATTTCAATTGGATCCTGTCATCTATTTGCCAAAAATATGACCTTGGGACTGAGATTGTGAGTCTTGATGTTCCTCAAGCTTGTTATTTGATTTTTTGCTTGTGTTGTTAACATTTGAATGATAATAGTCTTGTAGCGTCAATTGTCTAGCTGAATTCAGATTGTTGGTTTATTGTTTGCCAGCTCAATTTCTTAGTAATTTTTCTTAGCTCTATACATATTGAATATGTGTATCATAATGAGACCTGGATGTGTACAAAATTCCTTAGTTGAGTATGATTATTTAATATGTAAATACTGTGTTTTTTGCTACAACGTTATACAAATGTTCATTTCATTGAAGTCTTTAAATAAAAGATATAATTTCATAAAGGGATGGAAACTATAACTGCAGTGAGGTTGTGGATTAAAATCTATCTTTTCTTTTATTGTTTTTGTTTTATGTTGACTTAACTCTTATTAAGAGTACAAAATGTTAGCATTTGCTAGTTATTTAGACTTGGTTGTTTATGCGAAAGAAGAGGGTGAGAGTAAGTTCCCATGTGTTAGCTAGTAATATACATTGTTTATTTCCTCTAATATACAATTAAGTTCATTTAAATATTGTTACTATGATTCATTCGGGGTGTTTCAGCATGAACTTCTGGTTCAACTGCATTCATTTTTGGTTGTCTACTTGTTTCAGACTCAGTTTATTGTTTTTATTTACCAAATGATCTTTTGCATCTCACTATTTTTGTAAAATCTCATCTATCTGTAATATGTTCAAAACAACTATACATCTTAAATGTTATATGGCTAAAAAATGCCACAAACATGTTGTTGCCTATAAGGCTATTGATAATGTTATGTTATTGAATTTGAATGATGAATCAACTTATTTTGACTAGTTACTATTGATTAGATTATAAGCATCAATATCATATTAGCTTATAATCACCAATTTGGACTTCATTTGTAGGGGTCAGCTCATTTGAACCCTCATGTTGGCCTTGATGCTTCATCATGTACTTAACCTTGAATTTGTTGTAAACAACTATCTGACAACCATTTGTTGGTTTATATCGAAGTTGAGGATAAAACTTAAAATATCAAACCACTAATAGTAATTTGAGGAGCGAGCATGACATGGTATATATTATTCCTTGAAATGATATCCCTATATATGAATCTGTTAGTAAATGATCAGTAGCAGTTGAAACAAGTTGGTTCAAAATATTGATATGTTTAGTTACTTAATGGCAGCGGTCATCTTGGAGTTTAAAGCATTTAATAGTTGTTTTGTGTCATGAGTAGATCAAGATATATAGAGCTACTCTAGGCTTGGATGTAGAGAATTATATTTAGGCATAATTATCCAAGGGACCTGGCCTATTTTATTAGATCCCTTTCTTGTTAATTGGTCATCCAAATGCGAACTGCTGGATAGCCATTGAACTGACAGTACTGGGAGACAAAAAGCCTCAGTCATGATCTGGCCAAAACAAGCTCTAAATTCATGCAAGGGAAAATACGTTAGATTATGTAATACTAGTGTTACTACTCACTCCTTGCTCTGTTTGATAACAGTGTGTTTTTAACTTATCTCATAAATATGATAACTAAACTTTCTTCCTTTCCCTTGGTTCAAAATATAGGATTTGGTTCTACAAATTTGATCACTAATCGAACACTTCAAGTCATGAATGTAAAAAGAGTTGGATGGATCAAGTAGTAACTAAATTCTTATAACTTCCATATTGTCAATTATTTGTTAAGAATAATGAGCATCAATCATCATCTCAATCATAATTACGTGTGCATAATCTGTAGTAGCTTGAATTAGGAAGAAGTAACTGTAAATGTGAGCAGTTTATATGACTTGACAAATGCAAATTACAGTGAAATGATATTCCATAATGATGGAATTTAAAGGATGTAGAACAAGTAAAAATGTTAAAACCAAGCTGATTTCTTTTATCTGTATGCAGTTCTAGGTTTCATTTATGAAAGTACATATTTTAGTGTTTTTCCATATTATTGACTGAGGCTTCTTCTTTTTTGTCAAAAGGCTTTGCCTTTTGATTTAATAAACAAAACATTCAAAGTTTTGAAATGAAAAAGAGAAAATACTTAACAGGCTAAGTACCCCAAAAGCTTATAAAAGCCAAAAGACAGTTGTATTTAAGAAAACAATTGAACATGCTCATCAAGACGGATTGATCAAAACTTATTCTTTGTCAAGCATCCTGTTGGGATTAGTATTGGGGAACTTACACCAATTCCTAATCTAAATATGGTAACAATGGAGGACAGCCTTCCAGATTTGTTCATCATTTCTTCTCACTCGGCTTAGGACTCCTATATTCTTTCATTCTAGATTTCATTGATTGATGTTGTAAAATGTTCATCTCAAAATAATTGAGAACAATGTGTCATCTACAGTGTGAGTCATGTCTTTATACGGCTCCAATTGAGGGTAACATTACAACATCATGTATTTAACGACTTTCCTCCAGACAACAAGAGAGTAGGGACAATTAAAGATTAGATGATCAAGAAAATATTGGATTGTTATCAATCTTATTATAATATCTTTAGTCAACAGGTTTTCATGATAAGAGACCCGCACAATAATGAATAAACTGATCCTAGGAATCACCCTGCTGGTCCATATTTAGATGCTTGAGTTACTTGTTATGAGAGTAAAATTGGGTTTTAAGCAGAAATCAAAGACGTTAAGATTAGCGTACTTAGAAAATGAGTGTATTTTGAGGTTTGAACCCTAAGAATGGAGTGGAAATGATCTAATGTGGACAAATTGAATCTTGAGGGGCTAGATTCCTGATGCTTGATGTAGAAACTATAATGAGATGATAATGTATTAGGGGAATACAAGTGCTGGTAATGGTTCATTGGAATTGATATGCTTTTAATTTCTGTGAACAGTATGATGAAGTTAACAGGATTTTTTTGGTCAATTGCTTTGCCTAAAGAGAATCAGATCCTGTTATCTTATTGTCTGAGTCATCTTTGAATGAGATTTAAAGTTTAGAGGATGTGTTAACTTGAAAAGCACTTTACCTAGTGTGTAACATTTACGTAATATAGTTCTTGTCTAATTTTGTTGATGGTGAGGATTTGTTAATCTTTTTTTGGCTTGTGGTTTCCATTTCTCAATGGAGTTCCCTTAGGCTATGTTCGGTTAGAGTAGAGTTGTAATTTTTGGGGAGCAGGTCTAGTTCTATTGTTTATATGAGTACTTAAAATGAAGAATTATAATTTAAATCCCATGAAATTAAACATCAGTGTTATTTCTTGAGTTTCAATTCCTTTCTAGGAAGAATTTCAATTCCATCTCTCCCAACACTGTACAGTTCCAATTATTTTTATTTTCATGGCTCTTTATAGTTTATTATATTCAATGAACATATAATAAAACTATTTCAATGTATTTTATTAATACTAAATACAAAATTAAGGAAATAAAACAAGAAAAATAATAGTATTTTATTAATTTTGTGATTTGCATTTATTAATAGTAAAGACAAATAAAAGAAGATAAGAATTATATTGTATACTTGGAATACTAATTCCAATTTTAAGTAAACATACATAGTCTTAATCTATTTTCTTTCTGTTCTATGGTGAAGTATGTATTTGAATTAATATATTATAATATGATGTTTTGAAAAAAGGATGCCATGGTTTCTTTTATCTGATATTTCTGGTGCAACATGAAATGTTCACAGATGATAAAGGGAAGTTTGATGAATTGATTGAGGACAAGGGTGTCAAGATATTGATTGATCCAAAAGCTCTTATGCATGTAATTGGTACTAAGATGGATTTTGTGGATGACAAACTCAGGTGGGTGTTCCATCTAACCTCTCATATTTATTTTTTTATATTAATTTTCAAAGAAGTTGCAATTCCCTGAGTTGTCTGGTATTCTAATCCAGATCGGAGTTTGTCTTTATCAATCCAAACTCAAAAGGCGAATGTGGGTGTGGAGAATCTTTCATGACGGGAGGCAAAGGTGATGCTGCAAAACCTGGTGGCGGTTCATGAACATAATTTGTGATAAACACTTGTAAGAGAATATGTCTCTTAGCTGAGGCTGAGAAGTTTTCATGGCTTAGAAATAGAATGATATAATAAAATGAAAACAAGTTTGTCTGTTGAGGTAAAAACACAGTTTGGAATTTATTTATACTGGGATATAGGTAGCGCTTTTGTTCAAATGTTTTTGTGTACAATTGGTCAATTTAAGTATGCAGATATTGAAAGTGGAATAATATTTTGGTCAGATTTCTTTTCTATTTTATTGGTTCTGATGCAGTATTGACACTTTCTTGGTGTTCAATCATTAAAGGTGGTTACCTCAAGCTTGGTAGTTGGTTAAGATACTATTTCTTTGGCAATTTTTGTGTTCGGCAGGGTTAATACTGCCAATGTTATGTAACTTTGTGAGGGATTAGGTTAAGCGCATTGGGTTCAATCGAAAATTTAATAATATTAGTTAGTCCATAGTTTTCAAAGCAAGTTTGAGAACAAACTTTTGCATGACCATTTTCTTTACAACACACTCTTAGATTGAAAAACAAAATTCATTTTTTTATGTCAACGCTGGCCAGATCTTTCTGATGAGAAAAACTCGAATAGGGTTGTGAGGTTAAGATAATGTTACGATGCTATTCAATTTATTAAGTTAAAATAGCTATGAAAAGTGTAAAAACTAGATTGAAAGTAATAAATTGGGCAAGAGAGATTAACAAAATGACCTAAACAATCTCCAAAGATGCAAAAGTCGAACAAAGAATCCTCAAACAAAAACTGCCTATCAGCTTATACTCATACATACACAAAATCCATATATCATGCCAACATATCTTTATCTTGCCCTAGATGTACTCAAATACACCCCCACTTTGTGACCTTATGAAAGTCAAACTTCACCATACCAAACATTCAATTCTTTTAAGTTCATTTACGCAATTATCTTTGTAGTATTAATAGTTGGAATACCTCTGTATTTTTAAAACCCATTGTGAAACAAACAAACAAATTCAGTATAGAAATTACCATTTGTTATGAAATCAAGAAAAAAACATTAAAAAAAAAAGTCTAATGTATCCTCCTGGAATGAGAGCTCACGATGATCACGGTTCACAATCATTATATCATATTCATCCCACAGCTAAGATAATGCTCTAGATCATCAAGATTCTTAAAGTTGAACAGTTGTTCAAGTGCACATGAGTGTGAAGACAACTTATAGTAAAAGCATACTAACAATCATACTGGTTCCCATGCTTATAAACTGACATAATCATATATTCTTCATTCACAAGCAAAAACCTACCTTTTCCCTTTAGTTATAATGGATACCAAAGAACTCAAACACAAAATGGTATTCTGGCAAAAAAAACCCAACATTACTCTCCCATTATAACTATTTATTTCTCTTTAGCAATATGTTCTTAAAGATGATACTATTGCTAGTCATATTTACATTTAGTACCTATAATCTATCATTAGCCTCAGACCCTGATCCAGTTACAGACTACTGCATACCTGAGGTTGCATCTTCATCTTCTCCTCTTCAACAATGCAAGAACTCTTCATCTGTTAACGTTGAAGATTTCGTATTCAACGGAATAAAGGATAGTGGGTCCCTCAAGAAAACTGGGTTTTCAGCCTATTCTGTCAACTCTACTGTCTTCCCCAGCCTCAACACATTGGGAATGTCGTTTGTGAGAGCTGATTTTGATGTCGGAGGAGTGAATGTTCCTCATTACCATCCGAGAGCAACCGAGGTGGTGTACGTGTTGGAGGGGGAAGTTTATTCGGGTTTTGTCGATACTCAAAATCGAGTTCTAGCCAAGGTGATAAAGAAGGGTGAGGTTATGGTGTTTCCAAAAGGTCTGGTGCATTTTCAGATGAATGTTGGGAAGAGGCAAGCTACATTATTGGGGAGTTTTAATAGTCAGAGTCCGGGAACTGTTAGGATTGCCAACGCAATTTTTGGGTCTGAGATCGATGAAGGTCTGTTGAAGAAGGCTTTTGGAATGGATTCTAAGGAGATCAAGAAGATGAGGAAGAGATTCAATGCTGATGAGTTAAACTAGAGATCATGTTTTATTTCATTGTTTTTTTTCTCTCTAATCATCTTCAAATGGAAAATCAAAGCATTCAATTTGGTAATATAAAGGAAATCAAACATTATTATTTCAATGCATCATTTTGTTAGATCTTGAGTTGCTTTAGATTAGATACATTTAACTACACCCACTCCGGGTAGTGAGGTACCTGACCAAGTCCCCTACTAGACTACAACTATCCCCAATTCCCTACACCTCTTAAGTTAAGACTCCTTATCACTTGAGCTACAATGGGTGGGTGGGATTCTAATTTCTTTACTTCTAAATTTAAATTTCCTGTATGCAAATCTCATATACAGTAGTAGTTGTTTCTTAAATCCAATTAAAGAAATCAAATCAAACATTCATTTAACCATAAGAATTAGTTAATTACCCATTGCTAAATATGCCAAAGTGACTACAGACTAATGTGCAAAGTTCCAATCCTTACAAAGATATGTATTTCAGAATCCAAATCCAACCAGAAATGATCTAAAAAGAAGGTATTGTAAACAGAGAGACACAACCATACACCATCAATATGATAACACTTTCTTTATGTACAGAAGGTGCAACCTTTTGGTCACATCCTCTCAAAACCATTCATAATTGATCAAATAAGAACATACAGATGGACTGGTTAAGAAAGCAACATTCTCATACCAAATAAAGTCAAACACTTTCTCAATCTCAAAAGGGTGCAATTTATATGATAGAAGAACATGTGAAAGTACCAATAACTGCAAATCTTAGTCCCCAGCAATCTGATATTACTTTACTAATGTTAAAATTGGATATGTCATAACATGAATTAAAAAAAAAAAAAATAACTTTCTTTCTGGAAATGGACCAGTCTATCTGAAGGGAAAAAAGAAAAGAGGAACAGAGGTCTTAAAACAATGTAATGTAATGTAAAGCAGCATTTCCTCACAGGTAATCAAAACAGTTACACAAGGATACTTACTCAAAATGCATGCAAGCTAATATCAATCAGTATAGTAAAAGAGATGAACAACCTCAAAATATCACTAACAGTGAGAATAGCATGTAAATCAAGAAACATGCATACGCTATAAGGCCTCGATGTTCATCACCACAAGATGCTAACTCCACCAGAAGCCTGGTACAAACCCTTGTCGACCAAATCACAAAAACCCCAGCCATCACGAAAATTCCGGCACCACCTTGAGGAAGAAACAAAGCCACAGCCGATAAAAGCACCATGGGAAGCATACAGTACCCAATCAAACTCAAGCATCTGTAAACATCCAAATTCCCATTCCTTCCTGCCAGCATATTGAACACAACATACAAAAACAAAGACGCCATAGTTACCCATCCCAAAAGGATCCCAAAATGCAGCTTCCCTGCCAGCAATTGAAATAGACCAAAAGCCATCAAGAACAAGAAAGGTCCTGATAGATCCGCATCTTCATGGAGATCCGCGTTCACTCTAATCGGGTTTAGTATTGAAATACTTTTATGCCAGATCTGCTTCGTATTGATCCCGAGTTCTTCTAGAAGAGGAGGCTCGTCGTCAAATCCCGACCCAATTCCAACCGCGCTGCTTCCAAATTGCGGCGTTGAGAAGGATGTGGATGCAGCGGCGGAACCAACATCAAATGACATAAACGGGATGCTATTGTTAGCTGACTTGGGTGGTTGAAAAGGGGGAGTTGGTAGTCGCCGCCGTTGATTTCCTGCAGCTGGGTTTCCACCTCCCGGGAAAATCACTGGTGGGACGTTGAATTCCTTGGCCATGAATATAGAATTCCAAAGAATCAAAATCAGATAGAGATAATTTTAGGGTTTTGAGGAATTTCTGATCGAATCAGGAGTAGGTTGGGTTATTATAGAAGCGAATGGATCTGATGAGATGAACTAGGGTTCTTGTATTTGGTGAAGATGAAAGTGAGATCAGCAATCGGAGGTTCCTTTGAGAATCGCCGGAAAGATGGATGCCGATGATCCTTGTAATTGAAGAGGAAAAAGACTAAGTGGATTTTATTGGGAAGCTTCGGTCACATAATTTCTTTGTTTTGTAACCTATTTGTTTTTATAATTATTAAATACATAATAAATGCAAATATTAACATCCAAGGAAACAATTAGCTTTTAAAAAAAATAAAGTGCCTTTTAAGCTTAACTATGAAGCATCTAACTATAGTCAATAAGAAGACTAAGTTTTTTAAATTAAAAAATAATAATAAAGTATATTTTATAAATATAAATTTATCATAATTATTATCATAATCTTAGTCATGCTCATAAAAACTAGCATAAAAAATTCACATTTACAAAGTTGAAATAGACAATACTCACATCTTTGTCGTCGCCATCATTATCGTTTTTATCGCCTTCATCATCTTTTTCGTCGATAATATCTATGGTCTAAACATGAGGGACTTCAATGGTTGAGACAATCTAGTGGTCGTCTTACTCCTCTCATTCAGCGTTGTTTTAGTTATTCATCAAAAAAAGAAACAGTATAACAAATTTGATAAGAAGACATTCATTTAATTTTTTTCTCATTAGTTCACTGATTTTATCCTCATTTCTCGGTTAACCAAAAGTATCATTTCTTACATAATAGACATCTCATATTACTAATCTCGTAAACTTATTTTTGCACCCAACTATCTCAACAGTACCAACATTTTTTAATTTCACTTTTGCAAACCAACAATCTCATCATATCATTAACCTCTTCGGTAGACCAACAATCTCATTCATATATTTAATCACTAATATTTTTTGTTTTCCAATTAGTCTATCATATTACTAATCTCTTATCTTTTGACAAACCAATGTTACCGAATTCTTATCCCTCGGTAAACCAACCACAAATCTTAATCACACTTTCCAAATCATTACATCAACATCTCGATCATGTGTTGATCCAATTGAAAATTTTAAAAAAATAAGTTTGAATTTTAGTTTTGAAAATTGTTACAGAGCTTGGTTAATGTTCTTGTTTTGGTTGTGTTCGACTATAAATATTATTTCAAAGCTCTTGAAACAAAATTAGGCCATAAGATGGCCTAAATCAAAAGTTCTCAAATTTTGTCCTAAAAATGATTTTGAAAAATCAATTGTTATAGAGCTTGATTGATCGTGTTTAGTGTTAGGGTTTATGATCCCTACAATCATATAAGTTGTTTGTAACTAACAGATCATGATTTCATAGTCTGTATTAAAAGATACAAACCTGTAATTTTTCATACTAAATAAAGAACACTCGATCCCCAACAACCGAGTCCTATAAGACTGAGACCGAGAAAATCGACCTAGGACCGATATTTTTGAGCTAAGACCGAGACCTATGACCGGTATTTTTGAGCTAAGACCGAGACCTGCAATGAATGAAGAGTATAAATCTATGCAAGACAATAAAATTTGGGAACTTGTCCCATTACCAAAAGGGGTGAAGCTTGTTGGTTGTAAATGGATTTTTAAAACCAAACGGAATTTTAAAGGTAATGTGAAAAAGTATAAAACACGTCTTGTGGCTAAAGGCTTTACTCAAAAATACGAGATTGATTATAAAGATACTTTTTCTCCGATTTCAACTAAAGACTCTTTTAGAATAATCATGGCACTCGTTGCACATTTTGATATGGAGCTACATCAGATGGATGTAAAGACAACATTTCTCAATGGAGAAATTGATGAAACAACTTATATGGTGCAACCAGAAAACTTTGTGTTAGGAGTTTCAAGGAATATGGTTTGAAAATTAAAGAAATCCATCTAGGGCTCAAACAAGCGTCTCGTCAGTGGTACCATAAATTTCATGAGGTAATTCTCTCATTTGGTTTTGGGAGAATTTAATTGATGATTGTGTGTATCACAAATTTAGTGGGAGTAAACATATATATCTAATTTTATATGTTCATGACATTTTGCTTGCCTCAAATGATATAGGCTTATTGCACCAAACTAAGACTTCTCTGTCGAGAAATTTCGAGATGAAAGATCTTGGTGAGGCCTCATTTGTATTAGGGATCCAAATACATCGAGATCGTTCTCGAGGAATTCTTGGATTGTCATAGATGAGCTATATCGATAAAGTACTTAAAAGATATGGCATGCAAGATTGTAAATTAGGAAATGCCCCGGTCTCTAAGGGAGACAAATTTAGTCTTCAACAATGCCCTAAAGAAAATTTGGAAATTCAAGAAATACAAAAGATTCCATATGCTTTGGCAGTTGAAGGTCTAATATATGCTCAAGTTTGTACGCGTCCAAATATCGCGTACATAGTTGGCGTATTAGGAAGATATTTGAGCAACCCAGGTTTGGATCACTCGGAGGCAGCTAAAAGGGTTATGAGATATCTAAAGAGAACTAGAAGTTACATGCTCACATATCGAAGGTCGGATAATCTTGAGATCATTGGTAGAAGATCCACTTCGGGCTATGTTAAAATTTAAAGGGACATTTATATATTTAAATGAATATATATGGTCATTGATTATAATAAGTCAATATTATGTGATATAAGGATATTTAGGATTTGACTTAAGGACATTATTGTTATTAATGTTAAATTGTGGATACCTTGCGGTATTTCTAATTTGATGAGGGACCAAATTAGAAATTAGCATAATAAGGCAGTTATGACGGTTATGGTCTCCAAAAGGCAGAAGAAATTATAAAAGGGAGGTTGGTTGATAAAAAATAAAGAGGAACTTATTTTCATCACACGCTCTCTCTCTCTGAATCCCTATCATTGGAGAAATAAGGCTAAAGGATTTTTGCTCTTTTGGAAGACCATCTCATCTAATCATGTCTAAGGATCTAGGTATATATATTCCGCTTTTGTCTTTCATATCTCAGGAACAAGAATGAAGATCTAGGGTATTATAGTTTATGATTTAAGTTTATTATGGAATTATTTTAATTAATTCCAACAAAAGGGAGATAGATTCGGACTATTTAACAAATCAATCACACTTCTAAAAGAAGATTATAGATGACAACATCGTTCTATTTCATTATAGTATTTTACTAATTATTATGTTAAATTTCGTTAGCAATTTTTTATGTTCTATTTTCAAAGGGACCTTATTGCTCTGTTCCACGTGTTGGCTGTTGGCTTAAACGAGTTGTCTCTAATTTAAACGATCGGTCATATTTTAAAACGTGATTTTACATATTTTTGGGTGAAATAAACCAAATGAATGTTTCTAAGTTATAAACATAATTCTAACCTAAATGCCTTAAATGCATCTAGTTCCTCATAGAGAATGATAAGTAAATTTTAAAAGTGTAATAACACACCTGTAGGACGAGGAGGGCAGAATGTGGGACATAATTCAAAAAATAATAATCAAGGTTAGCACATTAAATAATGATAAGATAATATACAAGGATCAATAGACAATTTATTTCACAATATTAGGAGTTAAGAAACAGAGGTTATGCACACAGATAAAATGCCAAAATGATCATGAAAATGAATGAATCAAACATATGCCCAAACCAATGCATATTTTCACCCACAGTAAGACAGAAGACTTGTTCAGCTACTACTACACATGGATGAGCCATTGAGTTACAATTAAAGCAATGCAATGAGATCCCTTGGTTGTCAAGGTTCTCCTTCTTGGGTAGCAAAGGGAAGTGATAACCATCCTTTCAGTCGTCTAGACTTGTTCAACACATCGTCTTAAATCAAAACTTTGGTCGAATCCAAAATCTTTGACCGCGAATTGACAAAACCGAAACCACTGACCAACAACTCCTCCTCCTCGTGACTGCAGGAGGGAGAAACATGAATTCTTCATAATTATTAATCATGAATGAATGTTCTATATATACCATCCTAACAACAGCTAGCTAGGCAAACAACAACTTACAAAGAATCGAATTTCTTCCATAACCTATATACTAACTATATTTGTATTTTCAAGCAGCCTAACATGAATTAACAATTAATCTAGAGAATAATAATATGAAAACGCAGATTGCAATACAGAATTGATTTGAAAACGTGGATTGCAAAATCTGATTTATAATTCTATAAAATCTTTTATAAAATCCTCTCTTCTAGCCTAGCGGCAATAAGATGTAGATAATATCCCTAAGTTCGTGGTTAAGTGTGTTTGCGGGCTACATACTTAATCCGTTGTCCCATTTTTAATTCCAATTTTTTTTTATAAAATGTCATTCATAAATCTCATCTATATTTTTTTTTGGAAAACGGTTAAAATCATTTCATTAAAATCCCAAAAGTGGGAAGGTCGGAAATCAAAGTTAGACAAACCCTAGGTATGATTAAGGATGAAAATCAAAAGACCCTAAAAAACTAATTAGTGACATTCATACATTCTAAAAAACAGAGATTACAAACAGAAAACACTAAATTCAAACATAACCATTCCAGCTTGGAATTTTCGAATGCAATCTATTTTCATTGAGATGCATTCTTCCCTTTCCTCTTCCTCTAACGATAAAAGGAGATTATATTGAAGAGGATGATGAGTATTGTTGTTTCTCATTTTGAATTCTCTCTTTGTATGAGCCCGTTCTGATTTGATAGAAATAATTGTTTCTGTGAATTTCAGAGCTTCAACTTTAATTTATGTATTCTTATCTTCCTTATATTCAGCTTCAGCTTCAGACTCCTCGTCGGTTTTGGAATCTTTTTTATCGGCTTTAGAATTCTCTGCTTCAGTTTTAAAATTCTGGGTGTTTTCCTCTTGAGTTTACTCAACAACAACTTGAGGTTCATCTTCCATTTTCATTCTAATCATTTGTATTACAGAAAATTATATTTTTCTCTTCACTTTGATTCCTTATACTTTCTTTATCTTCTTTCCTTTTTTCTCAGAATTCTTCTTGCTTTCTTCCTCTACATTTTCCTCATTTTTGCGTTTTTATCACTATCTTTGACTTCCATAATATGCTCTTCAATTCTTGATTCTTTCGTTTAATTTTCCTACTTTTTTGATTCTTGGGCTTTCATGATTTTCTGTTCTTCCTCAATTACTTTTACACATTTAGTAATAACATGTTGGAAAGTATTGCAGAAAACACACACCTGTTTGGCCTCTATTAATATGAGATTTCCATGACGGTGGGTTTTCCCTTCCTATCAACAACAACCAGTTTCTTTGGCAGTGTACATTGATGATGTATTTCAATGCTTATTCAAGCAAAAGTAAGATGTTTTCATCCCTCTATAATTGGGTCCATATATAATGGTTTCCCCAATAGACTAGAAAAGTGACTTAGAGCTTCTGTATAATACATGTGTGTTGGGATGTTTCTAAGTTTGAACCATATTTGGGATGTTCCTAAGTTAGA
The DNA here is from genome assembly GCF_907164915.1 of Impatiens glandulifera. Lineage (NCBI taxonomy): Eukaryota > Viridiplantae > Streptophyta > Magnoliopsida > Ericales > Balsaminaceae > Impatiens > Impatiens glandulifera. The sequence continues at coordinate 136,455,067 of NC_061862.1, read as the reverse complement.
AGACTCAATTCTTCATATCATCTATCCAACTTCATGCAGTTGGATTCAATAGCGGACCTAGAAATATTTTCTCGGGGGGGGGGGGGGGGGGGGCCAAATACATAATAACGTGCATTTTTGGCTATCAAATAAATGCATTTTTTAATTAAAATTTTACTCGATAATTACATAAAAATACTAATAAGCACAATTACTAAATTATTCTTGTCCCTGAGTCGGTACAAAAGAAGACAAATATCTTCATTACGTTGCCTATACCAATCAATCAATTCAAGAATTTTTTTTTTTATTTGATGAACTACTTGACTCATCATGTCCTCGAAAAGGTAATCCTTGCCTCAATAGAAAGCGTGTTACATCAAATATTGTCGTTAAACATGTGTGATAATTTATTTCTATATCACGACCATGTGTACGTAAAACGTTTCTCACGTTATGTCTTTGATCTTAAAATGATTCAAATTGAATTCTAGCTTCATTATGACAACTATTTGAAGTTCTCATATGACGATTGAATCTTTCTAATGCTCTTTTCCAATTTTTGTACTCATCTCCGATAAATGTATCATTTACGTTTTCTCTATTTAAAGGTTTGAAAAGATAACACCAAAAACAAAATGATGAATCTTTTGATATACTATATTCTAACCATGTATATTTGATCAGTAACATTAGACTCATTAGTAGGCTCATTAATTGATGTAAAAGTACAAATTCGTTTATAGAACATCTTCATTATTCTATATCCTACATAAAATAAATGATTAAAAATAAATACGTGTCACAACCCCTAAATAAAATCTAACAAATACATTTATTTAAAATTAAGAAATATAAAATAATATTTTACCCTTATATTTATATAAATGGTTATTTTACCCTTATATTTGTAAGTAATTTATATTATTAATTATATTAAAATTAATAAAATATATATATATATATATATAAATAAACTATAATATAAATATAGGTTTAAAATAAATAATAATATTATATGATTTTCATTATTTCATATATAATTCTTTATATTTTAACTTATATAAATAAATGTTATTTATATATTAACTAAAATTTATGTATTATTATAAATATTGTATTTTAGAAAATATTTTTTTGTATAAAATAAAATATTAATAATAATTACTTTAATAAAATTATATTGAAATTAGAATATTATAATTATGAATTAGTTTTTTTTATTAATTTTTATAAAAGGAAGGGTTATAAATTTTTTATAAAAAGAAATGTTAGAGGCAGGGTTTGATCACCTGACCTCTACTATACATTTCAGCTCCAAAACCACTTGGGCAAAGCCTTATTTAATAAACATATATATATATAATATCTTAAAAGTTTTACCCTGGTTGGGGGAGGCCCGGGCCCCCCGAGGCCCCCCTTGTAGGTCCGCCACTGAGTATGCCCAATTTTCATAATATCATCCAAGTTCGTTCCCTTTTTGAATTGTAAAAAATAGAGATCATGGATGTTTGCAGAAACCTTCTTCAGTCCCTTCTGATCACCATTGTTTCATTAGTGATTCCTTAGTGCCTGGGAAAGATACACGGTTATTTCCAATGTAGTTCCCAACAACTACATTTTCCCATTCTTTGACGCAATTTTCCTCCACTTCAATGGACAATTTATATTCAAAAGGAGAGTTGAGAATCTCAACTTTTGTTTTAAACTCACCCAAGTAGATTTGACATTTGTATGAATGATCTTCTGCTTTCTTTTCTGCATTCTTTTTTCAGACTTCATTTACCTTTCAATTGGAATTACTCCTAATAGTATAAGTCTTTGATTTGGGGGACTTCATTAGCTTTCTCATTGTTTCCATTGACCAGTTTACTATCTTCTTGTATTCTTCCCTTTTCAGTAGGTTCCAATCTTGAAGATAATGTAGATTGAATTGGACGGTTGTTTGTTGTATTTTCTCTTTTTTTTATCACAATTTCTAACATCGGTAGCTTTGTGATTTTATTTTTAAGTCCAAAAAGGTTTGCTCTTTCATTATACATAACCTTACATATTCCTTCATTTCCCCCTGTCTGTACTTTCTTCAGAATTTATATCAGTAATGAGTTTTTTACCTTTGTTGCATTTCTGTTTTTCATGGATAATTTCTTCAGCAATCCTATCGATTTCTTTTTTAGCTACCTCTTTTAAACCTTCCATCACAAATTCTCTGACTTCCTTATTCTTATTTTTTTTCCCATTTTGATGAATAGCAGAACATAACAACAAAACGAAACAATAACAGAATATGGTACACTAGAAACCCTAACTATTACAGAACATGGTACACTAGAAACTCTAACTATTACAGAACATGGTAAACTAGAAACTCTAATCTTCCAACTAAGCTTTACAGATGAATGAACGACCTAGTTATTAGAGTTGATACCGTGTCGTTCGTGCCGATTGTGCGCATGTTCTTGATTTGACAAGTGACTCTGAGCGACTATCAACCGCGACCACAACAAGTGAAACCGCGACCTTGATATCGTACTGATCGTGTTTGTTTTTCCGTTCGTGTTGATCGTGTCGTTCGTGCTGTAAAATCTCCAGAATTTTTAAATCCCATGTATATCTTAATCAACACTAAATTTGAACGTGGATTTCAATCCAATTTACAACCAATTTCTTTACTTTTGAACCCATTCCCATCAATATCTTAATCAAATTCTCTCTAAAAGCAAACATATTAAGGTATTTATATAACATCTAAAGCTGAAAATAATTATAAATATATTATATCAATTTTAATAAAATATAAATGAGAGGAGAGAGATAAAAAAATATAATTAAAATCATGAATAATTGTAATTATAAAAGATATATAAATGAAATAGTTATAAAAGTATATTCAACTTTATTTTCATTTTAAAATTTATCAAAGTAAAATTGAAATATTTTTTTAAAATTTAATATAAAAATTATTGATTTAGATAAAACTTAATTTAATATTTAAGTTTTGGTTAGTGTATATTGTATAAGCAGTTTTGTCTAGTCATTTGTATATCGTTTCAATTTATTAATGGGTTTGATTTTATTAATTAGATCAATTTGTTCAGGTTGATTTTATTTATTAGTTAAAAATATATTACTAAATAATATAATTATACTCATATTAACAATAATGTATATTGTAACCCAATTCCTAAAAACTTAAATTATATAAAAGAAAATTAATTGAATCATTATGGGTTGATTGATTTTACACCTAGACCACCAATAGATCGATACTCAATTATCGTCGATAAGTTTAAAAACAGTAGTTAATTAATTAAATTTAAAGTTTTCGATTTTATTCAATTTAAATGGTTCCATTTAGTAAGTGTGGACCATGACAATTGGATATTAATTTTTTTTATTTAGTTTAATAAATATATTCACATATAATGATTGAAGTATTATAATTTATACATAATAAAATGAGGGGAAAATTATAGTTGACCTTTGGATACATTGATACTATGATTGTCTTACCCTAGTTCATGGCTTACTTTTTTGTTTTTTGGGCGACTCGTTTAAACTTGAGACAACCCGTTTAAGCCAACACGTGGAACATTTCACTAAGGTTTTTTTGAAATAGAACATAAAAAATTATCTATAATATTCTTTTGAAAGTGTGTTTGATTTGATAATGAGATATTCTAGGTTAAAAAATGATATATCATTACATCAAATGAGACTAAATTTTATGGAGGTGCTATGATGAAAGGATTTTTGGGATAAAGTGGCAAAAAAAGGATTTATTTGGTTTATTTTGGTTAAAATGGAAAAAAAAAAAACTTGTATGAAATATGAATAAGTTTATTTGAGTATAATGGGTTTTGGGACATGATAAAGTATTAAATAAATAAGAGAAATTATTTATTTATCTCCTATTAATTAAGCTAAATATAATAATTAATTCCTATATTTTCTCAATTTAGTTATTTCTCTATTACTATTATAAATAGATAAATTATTGTAAAGATTATTCATTCAAAATAATACAATTCAAATCAAGAATCCAAAGTTTAAACAATGGCGTATCCAAGATCAAAGGGTACTTGCATGGCTCTTTTCAACAATGTATTGATTATGAAGAGACATTCAGTCCTGTGGCAAAACCCACTACTATTCGTGTTATTCTTTTTTGACAATATCTTATCAATGGTTCATTCATCAACTTGATATCAGAGCAATGCATTTCTTCATGGGTCTCTACAAGAAGAAGTTTACATGGCACAACCTCACGGTTTTGTCCATCCAGATTTTCCTAATCATATATGCAAACTTCATAAAGCAATATACGGTCTTAAACAGTCTCCTCGCGCCTGGTATGCTACTCTCCGGACTGCTCTACTATCTATTGATTTCATAGAATCAAAATCTGACACGGCTCTCTTCACGTATCATGCACCTCAAATAACAGCATACTTTTTAGTATATGTGGACGATATTATTCTCACGGGCAACTCTAAATCGTTTCTAACAAAAATTATATTTCAATTAAATAAATTATTCCCTGTTAAAAATTTAGGTCAATTACATTACTTTCTTGGAATGGAAGTCACTCGTACCAAAGATGGTTTATTTCTTTCTCAATCCAAGTATATTGACGATATTCTCACTCGGGCTGATATGATTCAAGCAAAGCCATTACACACTCCCGTCTCTGCTGGCTCATCCCTTTCTAAACATGATGGTGATCCTTTATCTGATCCGTTTCTCTATCGTAGTATAGTAGGGGCTCTACAATATCTTACACTAACTCATCCTGAGTTAGCCTTTGCTGTCAACCGAGCTTGTCAATTCATGCAAACTCTCACATCTTCTCATTGGGGAGCGATTAAACGTATTCTTTGATATCTTCGTCATACTCCTCGTCATGGGATCTTTCTTCGTCCAAATTCACAATTCACTCTTGCTGCCTACTCTGATGTTGACTGGGCAGGATGTTCCGATGATCGTCGTTCAACAACTAGATTTTGTATTTTTTTAGGTGACAACCTCGTTTCTTGGAATTCTAAGAAACAACAAGTAGTTGCTCGCTCTAGTACTGAATCTGAATATCGTGCTCTTGCATATACAACTGCTGATCTTTGTTGGATTCAATCTCTACTTAGTGAACTTCGAGTTTCACTTTCTTCTTCCCCGGTTCTATGGTGTGATAATATTGGTGCTGCATTCTTATCAGTAAACCCGGTATTTCATGCTCGCACAAAACATATTGAAATCGATTTTTACTTTGTTCGGGAAAAAGTTGCTAGTAAACAACTACTCATCCAGTATATTCCTACTGAAGATCAAGTGACTGATATCTTCACCAAAGGTCTTTCTTCTCATCGATTTTCTCTTTTACGTAGCAAGCTCACGGTTTGTGCCTCACCTTTTCGTTTGAAGGGGATGATAAAGTATTAAATAAATAAGAAAAATTATTTATTTATCTCCTATTAATTATGCTAAATATAATAACCAATTCCTATATTTTCTCAATTTAGTTATTTCTCTATTACTATTTATTATTATAAATAGATAAACTATTGTAAAAATTATTCATTCAATCAATAATATTATTTCAATCTTTCTCTTCAAGAACTCAATCAAATATTTCTTGTTTATTTTATCAATTCAAGAAATCTAACTGGACATTTAAGTCCCCAATGTTGTTAAAAATTACTGAGCGTGCCACTGGGTAATAGAGTTTAATAATTTAAAATTTAGAAAAATTGGTAGGAGTAAAATGGTATTTTAAATAGAGGAATTAAGTGATTGAAATGATTGAAGTGATGGATAGAGAAAAATCAAATTTAATAAAAAAAAAACAAATAGGATATGTCCTAAAATCCAAACATCTTATCAACTATCAAATCAAATAATTTTATCATTTAAATACTAAAATTACCCTCTAATTTTATTCTCTCTAAACTATTATTCTTTCACCTATACCATATCCTCTAAAAGCAAAGGGTAAATTAATTTTTAAATTTTAAAAATTAATTTTTTTATAATTTTTATTTAGAATAAAATACAAAGAAAACAAAAAACTCTTTTCTCAAACAAACTCATGTTAACTTATTTTCTGTCTTTGTTTTGATAGGTAACTTTTTCTTCGATCTAAACCTTTTAGTATATTTAAGGGACTCATTTCTATAAATATATCTTCTTCTATGCGTTTCCTTTTCCCTACCGCAGTACTACCATTTGCTAAATTTCTGGCGGGAACAAATCTGGACTGAGAGAAAGAGTTTCAGTAGAACATCAATGGAATCTGGAAGTGATTTTCCTAAATGGGCTTCTGAACCCTGCATCATGGGCATTGACGAAGCTGGACGAGGCCCTGTCTTAGGTTTTTCATTTACCTCCATCTCTCTTTCATCACTAATACCTACATCGATCTCTTTCTGTTTTCACGAACTTGTTTACTTGAACACAGGTCCCATGGTATACGGATGCTTGTATTGTCCAGTATCGTATCAAAAGACTCTTTCCTCGTTGAATTTTGCAGGTTACCATAGTTCCTCAACTTACATTACTTGGATCATTTTTTCTTTCTGGGTTTGTTTCAATTTCATAGCTTTGAATGGTTAAAATAAATATTGAACTGTATATAGCTAATTTAACAATCATAATCATTCTACAATCCTTAAGTTTAGTCAGCTTGTTCCATCCAATACACTCATCCACATAACACATTAAAGACCTAGGCATAACCGAAAACATTGATATTTGGTCTTGAACATTAAAATGAAGTTGGATAGTTAGCTATACAATATAGCTAATTTGACAATTATAATCATTCATCAGCTTGTTCCATCCAAATAGCAATAGGCACTAAAAGAACAGTCAAGTAACAAATGATTGATTGACTCTTCAGGATGGTTATAATGGCATCCCCCCTATTAGCTAGCCATAGAAATCCTTTGTGCTTGAGCATATCGTGTGTCAACACCTCGCCTCTTATGGCAGATCATGTACAGAAATAAATTGTTGCAGAATCTTTGTTCTTGAACTCCTTTTGAGCCTTCCTTTCCTCGAGTTATGTATTTATGCCTATTTGTTATCAGGCTTTTTGATCCAGATGATGATTAGAAAAAATCTACAAATTCTTGTCAAAAATCACAACCTTTATACAAAATGAAGCCAAAATCACACATAATCTAGACCATAATTTCGAAAATAATCTAAACCAAATGAAGCAAAAAGATTACACTATAATTTGGATCATAATTCAAACATAACTTGAATCATCATCTAGAACAATATAAATAAATAAAAATCACTTTTAGTTTGAATTTTGGGGATTTTCCATTTAGATTGTGATTGTAATCAAATATCAGTTTCCAAATAAGCTCAATGTCACTTGATTTTTTAAATCTTTGAGCAAATGTTTTCCTTCTTTGAGATCTTAATTTGAATATATTTTTTTCATTGTGTTCTTTATATTTGAAATCCATTAAGAAGAAACTGGAGGAAATGATTTATATGTAGAATCACTTCATTTGCTTGTAGACCTTAATCTCGTAAATTTGGCTGGAGTAATTTAATCTCTCCTGTTAGATAAAGTATCTGGTCTTTTTCTTATTGTAGATTCAAAGACCTTAAAGGAAGAAAAAAGGGAAGAATTATTTGATAATTTGAAGGCTGATGAATCTCTGGGATGGGCTGTGGATGTCATAGATCCAAAGGAACTATCTGCAAAAATGTTAAAGAAGTTAGTCCATGACAGTTTAATATTAAAATGTACTACTATAAATCACCTTCTTTGATGATGCTAAGTTATGTGTTGCTCATTTGGTTTCAGAACCAAGATTAACCTCAATGAGATCTCACATGAATCTGCCATGGGCCTTGTCAGAAGAGTAACAGATATGGGAGTTCTTCTGACTGAGGTAGTAATTAAGAAGATGATACTTTGTCAGTCAAAGAATTGTCAACTATTTTCATGATTATTTTTGTTCTTGAGACCAGAATTTTTTTCCTTGGAGGAGGCTAGCACATCATTCAAGAGCTTGTTTGATGTACTTTTTCTTTAAATAATCCATTTTTTTATAAAAAAAAAAATCTTGTTTGATGAAAAGTGAATTATTTGGGATTATTTGAAATAAATGACTAAAATATCTATGTATTTAATATTTTAAAATGTTATAAAAAAATAAAGTTGAGTATTTATTTTAGTTTTCATTATTTGAATGATTTGATTAAAATGATGGGATAAAGGGTATCAAACAAGGACTTTGTGTTTATGGTTACTGTTTCAGGTTTATGTAGATACAGTTGGAGATCCAGAGAAATACAGAGTGAGATTGACTGAACGATTTCCATTCATAAAATTTGTAGTTGCGAAAAAAGCTGATAGTCTATATCCAGTTGTGAGTGGAGCAAGCATTGTTGCTAAGGTGATTAACATTTTTTTTAACACACTGAATGCGAATTAGTTTTGTTTGAAACAATTCCAAAACATTTATTTGACATGTCAGGTTACAAGAGATCGAGCAATTCGAAATTGGGAACTAGATGAAACTGCTGATAATATAAACAGAAATTTTGGCTCTGGGTATCCAGGAGGTACAAATCTATACTCTTTCATTATTTAACAACTAGTGTTTTGATTCAAGTTATAGAACTCGGTATCTGTTCTATCTTAAAAGGTGGAGTATGCCTTTTGCATCCCAATAGGAAGAATGAAACTGGAGTATTGTTTATCTGTTTCAAAAATATTCATTACAAACTTAACTGTTTAATTTATGATGATAGTAATTATTTCATTTGCTAGACTCAATAAGGTAAATGCATGTGAGAGTTTTATATGAAATTTAAACTAAATTCTAATGAAAATAGAGGGAGAAAAGGTTGGATGCTGAAATGAAGCCTTTTTAGTTATCATCCTCAGATTGATTTAGTGTTCATTAGGTTGTCTTCTCAAATTTTCACAACCATTTGATTTACTATCTTTCATTGTATATTTGTATTTTGATAATGTTGAACCATTTGGTTATCACATTTATGATCCGGTAAAATCTACATTTGATATGTTTACCAAAACTTACGAGAATTTAGAAAATCATCAGGATCATATCCAAATAATAATTTTTATTTCAAGCGATGCCAAAACTCACACTATAATTTGGAACATAATCCAGAAAAATCATCTCTATACTGAAGGAAAATTACAGTTTATAATCTGGATTATGATACAAAAATAAACTATATATATCAATTGAAGGAAAAAAACTTTAGTTGTAACTTTGAAAATCAAGGGAACTTACAGTCTATAATCTGGAGTATGATACAAAAAAAATTTATACCAAATGAAAAAAATAACTTTCAATTTTAACTTTGGCATTTCCAATCATATCGGGATTACGAAAATTACAGTTTCCATGTAAGCTCGTTATTTATATGTAAGTGTTTTAAACAGAAATAGATGGATGATTTTTGTGCATATGTTTGTATTCAGACCCTGCAACTAAAACTTGGTTGGGTGATCACAAACACCCGGTATTTGGATTTCCAACATTAGTACGGTTCAGCTGGGGTACATGTACTCCCTTCTTCAAAAATATGGTTGAAGTTCTTTGGTAAGACAATTTATATGGCACTTGCTTTGTTACTTTATCTTTTACTTCCTGTTCTTTTGGCATATGGGTTAGCCTTTTGTTGTCATTAAGGTTCAGTGTCAATTTGATGCAATCCTATGCTTGAATTCCTGCAAATAATTCAATAGCACCTTGTCTCTATAGTTTCTTAATGAGATTTTTAAAGTTAATAATTCCACATCATTGCCTTTCCTCTCTAGTTTAAGAGCTTGATTATTTGTAAAAAAGAAATTTGTTTGATGTAAAAGTGGTTTATTTTGATAAAATGACCAAAAATATCTTTAGTTTTTTAGTTGGTGTTTTGAATGATTAGATTGAAAATGTGATGTTTGATGGGATGGTGTAATGGTTATTTTATGTTACAAACATAAATAAGGTATAAATTGTACATTGAATCATGAAACTCGCAATAAAATAGAATATTAGTTTCTATTGTGATGGTTATTTCATAACTTCCATTTGTGAAAGTCTTTGCATTGTGTTTGATAGGGAAGCTGATGAAATGGAAGATGATGATTCTACGAATAATAATAGGAAAAAACAACAGAAACTAACTAGTGTTGGCTTTACCGGATTGAAGAAGACTACGAAAACAGAAGAAACTGAATCAAGTGGAAAAGGGCGTTGCAAATTTTTTCAGGCTCGAAAACTCCAACAAGTCTCTCAATTCTAATTGAGAAAAGCTGGTAGCATTAAAGTGTATTTCTGGTGATTTTATAACAAAATTGTTTGAAATATCAGAACCAATTTCACGCTTGCTTACTGCAAGTCAAATTGGAAACAGTTCAGTTTATCTGACTTAGTTTCCAATTGATTCTAAAACTATTGAGCTTTTAAATATTTAGATGCTATATGATTAAAAAAAACACATAAAAATAACCTTATTTAACATTCCAGACTTGTACAATTCCAAGTCTCAATTTTAATACATATTTATTTTTATCAGATTATAATAAAAGAAGTAATTGTTAATTGTCAAACAAATCACAATTATCATATTCTTAGTATATTAATTTATTGTATATTTTTCAATTCAAAAGAGTGAAACATGCATGAGGTCGCCGGAAAGATGGATGCCGATGATCCTTGTAATTGAAGAGGAAAAAGACTAATTGAATTTTATTGGGAAGCATAGGTCACATAATTTCTTTGTTTTGTAACCTATTTGTTTTTATAATTATTTTCTGTTTAAAAATACATAATAAATGCAAATATTAACATTCAAGTAACAATTAGTTTTCAAAAAAAAATAAAGTAGCATTCTAAGCTTAACTATGAAGCATCTGATTATAGTCAATAAGACTAGGTAAGTTTTTTAAATTAAAAATTAATAATAAAGTATATTTTATAAATATAAATTTATCACAATTATTATCATAATCTTAGCCACACTCTTAAAAATTGGTTCATTATAACATTTCACATATTTATAATTAAAAAATTACATAAATGATCAATATTTTTTTAAATTACACAATTTCACATATTTTAATATAATATTTTTTTTATTAATTATTAAATTTTGTAAATTATAAATTAATAAATATATTTTAAAATTATATAAATTATATGCATATATATATTAATAATATATAAATATATTATAAAAAATTTAATAAAATATTAATAAAAAGATAATTAGAACCATAAATTGTAATGGTAAAAGATGAAATAGTTATAAAAGTATATAAGTTTAATTAAAAAAAATTAATTATCAAAATAAAATTGAAATATATTTTCAGAATTTAATATAAAAATTGTTATTAATTTAGATAAAACATAATTTAATATTTAAGTTTTGGTTAGTTTTGTCTCGTCATTTAATTTGTACATCCATTTCAATTTATTAATCAGTTTGATTTTTATTAGTTAGATCATTTGGTTCTGTTTGGTTTTATGTATTAGTTAAAAATATATTATTGTTACTCCAGAAATTCGGTGTATATTGAAAATCCTTTTAATAAAATATTATTTAAATTTTTTTATAATAATATTTTTAATATCTTAAAATTAATTATAACAATAATTAATTAGTTTTAGAATAAGTTTAAATAATTTTTAAATTTAAAATAATCAAATTATAAATTTGATTAAAGAAATATTTATTTTAATTAAAATTAATTAATATAAATAATTATTATTTTTATTTTGAAGAAGAACCAATTTATTTTTAGTCTAAAATCAATAAGAGATTTGTGTACATGTATAACATAATTTTACTAGAGTTTTGTTTGAGTTTGATGTTTGGTGATACTCAAGAAAAAACTTTAGCACTATATCATCCTCCGTACCTTTAAAAAACGGTTTTTACTTTATAAAATATTAGTATTTGAAAAATCGTTTTTATTATGTTTTATTTAACTAATTATTTTTCAAAATTTTAGATATGTATAGGATTTTTTGCATTTAAAATTATAAAATAATATTTAAATGTTAGTACATGCTATTGATGTCGAGATTTATTGAGGGAAGTACCTGAAAAACATCCGTTCAAGGCATTAAAATTTTAAAAATAAATTCGAAGAGGCATTTTTCAAGATTTTTTAGTTGAAAATATTTTCTATTTTTTGGATTAAAAAAAATAATTTGGGGCTTCTAATTGTTAAAATACAATTTAAAATTAAAATCCCAAATAAGCAGGCCCTTAGGTAGTGTTCGGTTCGCGAACCAGGTCGGTTACACGGGTTTTGAGCGGGTTTGGCTCGAAGTCAACGGGTCGGGCGCCCGGTCAACACGGATGTTGTATTCCTTAGTCGCTCGTGCTGGTCTTCGGTCAGAGGTAGAGATTCTCGGTCGAAAATCAAGCACAGACTGAAATCCCTGGTCAGGGCAAATTCTCGATCGGATGTAAGGGATGGCTTAATTTTCTTGGTTGAAAATGAAGCACAAACGAAATCCTCAGTCATACGCCAAGAACAATAAGTGCAGGCTTTGGAATTTCGATTGGAGCTTCCATTCACCGATTTGAAGGGATGAGGAGTTTCGTCTAGCTTCAGTTGTCATTTATAATATCATCCTGATACATCATTCGATCGGAAGATGTTTTATTCAATTTGAACAATTCTTGAGCAAAAATCGGGATTTCGATTTTTAAGGTCTAAATGGGTATAAGAAACTTACCAACAGCTTCCTTATACATATGAATATCATTTAGAAATTAGAACCAAAACATGATTACTGGTTAGCGTTATTCAAGAACCGAAATTTAATTTTTTATGAAAATTTTGGATCACGGAAAAATTTCAATAGAGTTCATTATTTTGTTTATTTAATTATTAAAAAATGTTTAAATTTACCTTTATTTACTCGTTTTATCCAAAATTTTATTGTTATTTATTTAAACTCACCCTACCACCGAATCTTGGGTCCGTTTCTAATCACGACCATTTTCCAACTTTAGAGCTTGTTTGAAAATGATTTTTTTCCCACTTCTTTTGGTTTTATTTTTAACCTACAAAATACACAAAATATTTTAATAAACATATCATTTATTTTGTCTATTTATTTTATTAATTTTTTTTCTTCATATTTTGAGACTTTATAAATAATTAATTTTGGATAAAATTGATACACCATTCATCTCAAATAATTTATTTTAATTTTTTTAAGCCCTTAAAATTAATTTGAGATAAAATAAATACAACATTTATTTTAAATTATTTTATTTTCTTAACTTTTATTTTAATTAATTGAGATTTAATTAATACAATAATTATTCTAATTAATTAATTAATCATAGTTTGACGTTGATTTTAATTATCTTAAATTTATTTATTCAAAATAATTATTGTAAAATTTGAGTGTTTACCATCACTAAATAATATAATTATACTTCTATTAACAATAATGTATTTTGTAACTCAATTCTTAAAAACTTAAATTATATATATATTTAAATTGAATCATTATTGGTGGATTGATTTTACAGCTAAACCGCCAATAAATCGATCAACTCAATCATGGTTGATTAGTTTCATAAACAGTCAGTTAATCAATTCAATTTAAACGGGAAATTTGATGAAATGGCCCTCATAAGAGGTCTAATTCCAAAAAAGACCCACGGTTGATAAAGTTGGCAAAAAGGGCCTTTTTGCCCTGTGAAAAGTCTGTAATACCCCTTGCACCTGTTTTATCGCTCAATTACGAGAAATGTATTTCTCGCATTTGGTATTTCTCGCATTTGGTGCTCAATTACGAGAAATGTATTTCTCGCATTTGGTGCTCAATCACGAGAAATGTATTTCTCGCATTTGGTATTTCTCGCATTTGGTATTTCTCGCCTTTGGTATTTCTCGTCTTTGGTATTTCTCGCATTTGGTATATCTGAGTATATATATTGAGATTCGGACATTTCTTGCTAAGGTTTCGAATCGATCTACAATAAACTACGAAAGAACAATCTCCAATAGAAGACGCGGTCGCGATGCATTCATCTCTGTATATCAGATTAACACACATACATGACGACGACTCAAGACAAAACGCCTTATCATCGGAGGCTCTACTTGCCCCCGTCACCGTCGAACGCAATGTTCGCTCCGACCTCGACACCACACTTCCAAAGGCTTGTATGTATTCTCTAGCTAGATCTTGTTCTTTCAAATTATTAAATCTTTGAGATTGGGTCTTTCATCAAATATGCAGACTTGGCTAGATAGGTCAACTGGGTTTGAAGGAAATGGTTGGTATTATATGAGATTAGAAATTCGAATCCCTAAAGTTGATCTTTTCTCTCTATGATTAATTGGGCTTTTTTTCGTTTCTTCTTTAGTTCTAGGGGTTTTCGTCTTATGTATACAGGATAAAATGAATCACCAAAGATGTTATAACAACAGACAATGAACGAATCCGGGAGATACACTGCCGGAAAAGGTGGATGTAAGTATCGAGATGTTTCTTAGGTTGCTGGTTGTTGGATTTCTACAAAAATAAATTTGATTGTCTTACATATACTTCAGATATTCATACTCTTGTGTTTTATCTGCCAATTAATCACAGGCCTACTGAAAATGTTGATCTTGATAATGTAGAACAAGCTTCATTGAATACACAATTGTCATCTTCTAATATTGGATTTAGGCTTCTCCAAAAGATGGGTTGGAAAGGAAAAGGTCTTGGGAAGGATGAACAAGGTAAATAAACATCAGTTCTCCTATTGAAGTAGATTGATTATAATATGTTATAGCAAGGTTTTATGGGTGAACTGGCTCTCAACATAGACACTAGAATTGAACATTTCTTCAGGAACTTCATTGTTTGTGCATCTGTTATGTTTTCTCTATCAAATAATTGGGTAGTAAATTATTTTTTCGGTTTATATTAAGGAATAATTGAGCCAATAAGGTCTGGTATGCAGGATGCAAAATTGGGAGTTGGAAAACAGGAAGAGGATGATTTTTATACTACTGAAGAAAATATCCAAAGGAAGAAACTTGACGTGGAGTTAGAGGAGACGGAGGAGATTGCTAAGAAACGAGAGGTATGCTTTTTGCAGTTTGTATGTGTGCATACCCGGATAATTGGAGATTGATGCTTGCTTTTTTTTTTTTACAAAACCAACATTTATTAGCAGAAGGCAGCACATATTTCTTTTATATGTGTGTCTTTTGAGGGGAATTGGTATCATCAAGTTTGGAAGGTCTTGAGAATTTCGTGCAGTTTTTATTACCAGGTTGCTTGCTTCTACTGCCAAGGTCCAAGATTCTGCAAAACAAGCTAAGCCAAAAAGGGAGGCAATTGTTTTTCATTGTTACTTCTGTTGGGACTCTTGTCATTGTTGTTTCCTAATTAGGAAGTTTCTTATGTTGGCTAGATTTTAAACAGTAGCTCGACAAAGAAGAAGGCAAAGATTTCAATAGCTTCAGTTTTCGGGAATGATAGTGACGAAGAACAGTGAAATATGTTTGTTGGGTTGAACCTGAATCTGTTTAAGTTTGTAAACTATTACTGTCTTTATGTCTCTCTTTTGCATCATCTTTAAGCAAACACTATGCCAATTACAGTTTATTTATTGAGTTTTTACAGTCAGATTATTAAGGGAAAATTACAGTTTATTTGTGGAGTTTTACAGTTAGTTTATATCCAAATGTTTATTATTTTTTTTTCTAAACCCATTATGTTATTAAGACCGCAGGCTGAAAAATATCTGTTTTGAAATAATTTTATGAATATGAAAACCAAAAACAGATGATAATTGACAAATCGTTGTCTGGTTTCATTTTACGAGTACAAATTTATAAGCATTTTTCATCATAAAACATGCACAATCTCTTAAAGTGATAGCTAAAATATCCTCTATAAAAGATACAGATTTTTCTTTATTTCATGTCAATCCGACAGACTCATGCTTCAACAACTGGAATCATATCAATAAGAGGCTAACTATGGAGAAATTAAGAACCTAACTATGGGCCTTGATAAGAACACAAAAACTCCTTGCGGCTTTTGCTTTGTCCTGTAAGAATTGTTGACATTATATATGTTGGTATTAGATATAAACCCTTTAACCATCTACTTTATTTATTCCCCATTTTCTTGACTAGATATTTTACATATTTGAATAGCATGTTTGGTATGACCCAAAATTGAAAACACTCACATACATCAACATTCATAAATATGTTATGCGTATCACAAGAATTGAAAGGGTATAGGATTCTAATCTCAGTTGTGAATCAAAAAACAAAATTGACAAGTTTTAAAAACAAAAGAGTCCCCCGACTTTATCAGACAATAGCATTGACAACACTTGCAATTCTGGGTCATAAATCAACACATTCCTTCCCAATTGGACCAGTAATGGCAGAACCTGGTTTTTTTACCATTAAACAAATAATTGTGAGTGAATGAATGAGGCCTAAAGATGATATAGTAATTTAACACATTTTGAGCCATTTTTTACCTTTCATTTCTCTCTTAGGATTCACTATCACACCAACATTATCTGCATAGTAACAACATATTTATCAACCAATATATTTAGATATTACAATCAAAAATTTTCATATATAAAAAAGATCGAGAAGTAGGTAAGACTTAGAACGTAAATAAGTGAGTATAGTGTTTCTAAATACATCATTCATCATACCATAAACTCTATTCATTATCCCTAATACTCTTTCTTTAATATCTTAGTGGGTATATACAATACCCAAATACCCTTGAAAACCAATACTAAAGAAAAACTATTTCCAAATACTCAGCAGAACAAATAAGGGATTGTATCAATCAGATCGTGAAAAGAGTGGGTTCTTGTCTAACTGTTCTAGTAAAGAATAACAAAAAAATGGTTAAACAAGTAACAAGTTATAACACAAAACAAAATCAAAATATACTAAATCACCTTCAAAATACATGAACACTCCATCCTTTCAGCGTCAGGGCTTGCGTTGTCTAACAATGACAGCAAGAATGAACTTCTTTCTCAAATCAGGTTTCCCTTTCTTCACCGTCGCAATAACCATATCTCCCACACAAGTATACGACAATCGATTCAAACGACCCTTGATCCCCTTCACTGATATGATGTAGAGATTCTTCGCGCCGGTATTGTCGGCACAATAGATCATAACCGCCACAGGAAGACCCAGTGACATGCAGAACTTGTTTCCCGCCAATCCTCCGCGACCTAAAACGCTTTGTTTTTCAACATTGAATTACTATCAAGTATCAAGCATGTAGTTAACAGAGAATTGTATAGAAGATGAAAACACTAACCTCGCTTCGACATTTTGGCAGCTTTAGAATACAAGGAAAGTGTGAAATTAGGGTTTTAGAGTATTTATATGAGAACCCTAAATTTAGGGTTCGTGGCCGGATAATATTTACCAAATGAGAAAAATACTAAATGCGAGAAATACCAAATGCGAGAAATACATTTATCGTAATTGAGTCTACTATCATTGTTAAAAACGCAAGCACTGGCACCGAAAGATGACTATTCCATTGTCATCTTGATCAAAGAAGGAAGAATGTTGTTGGAGGACACTCATGCCATATTGAGGGTGCCCTATTGTTTCTTGTGGATGGTCCATATCAGGAGCAGTCGACCCTCTAGCCAAATCTTCATATTTGATAAAAAAAAAAACCAATCTCAAAGATCTAATAATTTGAAGAACAAGATCTAGCTAGAGAATACATACAAGACTTTGGAAGTGTGGTGTCGAGGTCGGAGCGAACATTGTGTTCAACGATGACGGGGCAAGTGGAGCCTCCGATGATAAGGCGTTCTTGTCTTGAGTCGTCGTCATGTATGTGTGTTAATCTGATATCTAGAGATGAATGCATCGCGATAACGTCCTCCATTGGAGATTGTTCTTTCGTAGTTTATTGTAGATCGATTCGAAACCCTAGCCATTTTCATATATTTTACAAATGTCCGAATCTCAATATATACTCAGATATATCAAATGCGAGAAATAGAAAATGCGAGAAATACCAAATGCGAGAAATACATTTCTCGTAATTGAGCCAAATGCGAGAAATATATTTCTCGTAATTGAGCCAAATGCGAGAAATACCAAATGCGAGAAATACATTTCTCGTAATTGAGCCAAATGCGAGAAATACCAAATGCGAGAAATACATTTCTCGTAATTGAGCGGTAAAACAGGTGCGCGAGGGTATTACCGACTTTTTACAGGACAAAAAGGCCATTTTTGCCAACTTTATCAAACGTGGGCCTTTTTTAGAATTAGACCTCTTATGAGGGCCATTTCATCAAATTTCCCATTTAAACGGTTAGGTTTAGTCAGGGTCTATTGGATTATACTACATATAAGTTGTTCTCACTTAAAAAAAAACAAAGAATTAATGGATTATACTACATATAAGTTGTTTTCACTTAAAAAAAACAAAGAATTAATTTTATTTTAATTGAAGTATTATACGAAAAAATTGTCTTTTTAAAGTATTTGGTTGACCTTTTGATACATTGATGAGTTATCCCTATGATTGTTTTACCCTAGTTTATGAACTAAGATTTACCCTATGGTCAGCTCTGATTTAGTTTCTACAAATTAAGTTATATTGTCAATTTAAGCAAATATTTCATTTCAATTTATTGGTCGGTTTTATCAATCTATTTTATTTATTATCTAAAAAAAATATTACTAAATAATATGATTATTCTACAATACACAAAATAACAATAATGTAGGCTGTAATTCAATTCCTGAAAACTTAAATATTAGTAAAATTATTTAGATATAAGTAAATTATATATATAATTTTTTTTTTTATATACCATTTCTTTTTTCTTTTTGTTTAACTTTTTTTTTATAAATATTTATGTATATATTTTGTTCAATATAATTAAGACAATTTGTTTTTTAAAGTCACAAAATTGGCACACAATGCAAAGCCTGAAATTCCGAGACTTTGGTCGATTAATTTCTCCATGTCCAACGGATCTTTCGTTTCTTCTCATTCCCATGCAAATGCTTCTCTGCCTCTCCTTCCTCCTTCTTTCGCCTCCTCTGCAACTCACTTCTCCAATCCAATTTCTCCATTTCATGTGAATTGTCATGGTAAGTCATTTCTCCTTCTTTAATTCCCACATATTCCTTCATTATTTTGTTGGGTTTTGATGATTTTGTCTACCCAATTGTTCTTAATAGTGTAGGTTTGGGGGAAGTAAAAAAAGAAAAAAATAGGAATGGCTTATAAAGTGGATCACGAGTACAATTACCTCTTCAAAATCGTCCTCATTGGCGATTCAGGCGTCGGAAAATCTAACATGCTCTCGAGGTTTACTCGGAATGAATTCCTCCTCGAGTCAAAATCCACCATTGGTGTTGAATTCGCCACCAGAACTCTTCAGGTCTGTCTTATTGCCTGCCTCTCCCATCTCCTTTCTTAAACCTTGTAATCTATGTGAAGAACATGAATGCTGTAAGACAATCTTTGATGTCATGTTGAGATTGAGAATGAAGAATGCAGTGAAGATGAGATGAATTCATTAGCATGAGGCTTTTGCATCACAATTATTGTTGTGAATTCAAGTATACTTTTATGAAAAAGTAGATAATTGGGATAAAATGACATTGATTTCAGATAGAAGGGAAGACAGTGAAAGCCCAGATATGGGACACTGCTGGTCAAGAGCGATATAGAGCCATAACAAGCGCGTATTATAGAGGAGCAGTAGGTGCCCTTTTAGTCTACGACATTACAAAGAGGCAAACATTCGAAAACGTTGGCAGATGGCTTCGCGAACTAAGGGACCATGCAGATTCAAACATTGTGATTATGATGGTAGGAAACAAGACTGATCTTAACCATCTAAGGGGAGTTCCTGATCAAGATGCCCAAACGTTTGCAGAAAATGAAGGGTTATCATTTTTGGAAACATCAGCTCTTGAAGCACTTAATATTGAGAAGGCTTTTCATACTGTTTTGTTTGAGATTTATCAGGTTATTAGCAGAAAAGCCCTAGCTGCTCAGGAAGCATCTCAAGGGTACCCTAGCCAAGGGACTGCTATTAATGTTGGGGATTATAATAGTAACTCCAATAAGACTAGGGGCACTTGTTGTAACAATTGAGAGCTTTTTTTATTATTTATTATAGTGCATGCATTGTGAATTTCTTGACCATTTTTTCTTTTTGTATGTAGTAGGGTCAAAGACATCGATATTCTCTCTTATAACATGCTCTTATAACATATTAAATAGTTAAAATCTTACAATTATTATTGCAAGAGGGCAGTTATTGTTTACGAGTTTCAAAGTTTCGCCATCTATGAAATGAGTGTGTTATTTGGGTTTTGTAGATTAGCTCTATTTGTAGAGCTCAATCCTTCAAAAAGTCCTAACTTCCTTAATTGGCCTTTAGATAGATCTCATCTATTTAAACTCTCATATATTATCTCTTGCATAATAAACTTTTGAATTTACAGTTTGTTTTCTCTTCATATATTAAGTCTAGGCCTTGTTTAGCAAGATTCGAAGTTATGTCAATTAACTCTGACACCATTTTTTTTTTAAAAAGTTGTAACGAAATATTAAATTTATTTATAAAGTTGTAAAAAAATTATTTTTGTATATAAAGTTGTCAAAATTATTAAGATAACGAAGGTCATCTAACGAAGTTAGATTTGTATCCATGTGACATTCAAGTATAATCCGCCTATTATATATATATTTTAAACTATTTTTCTTTTTCATTTTAAACAAATCTTTTTTTATAGACCTAACCTCCATCCTCACTTCACAAGCAACCGACCTCTTCACCAGCCACCGCCGTCACCATCCAATACTGCAAATTACACATTCCATTTGACTTGGAAAAATATGCAGATGTCGCAGCAGCGACACTAAACCCAATACTGCAAAACGCAAAACCAAACTCATCTTTCTAATCATCTTCAATCTAATCATCATATCCATCTTACTCATCATACGTTTCTCCCATCCCCAAAAACCACAACTCATCATTCAAGACACCATTGTCTTCACCTTAAACCTCTCGTCGTTGCCGTTGAATCTTCTCTCCTCCACTCTACAAATCACCATCGCCTCCAAAAACCCAAACGAGAATTCAGGTATCTATTACGACAATCTAGTATCTACGCATAATACTCATTTCCTAGAGGAGTATATTAGGGTCATTAGTGTTAGGAATTTCAAGTTGAATAATACTTCCTATTGAAATCAATTGATCTGATTAATTTCACAAGTCAACCAAATCATACTAGCAGATCAGCAAAGTAATAAAGAACACCAGATTTACGTGGAAAACCCTCTCAACACGGAGGGTAAAAAACCACGGGGCAAAACCAACAGATTTCACTAATCAGTAAGAAACCGATACAATTGTTCTTCTCAACTTTAAAGGCTAAAGTTGAGGTATACATACAGAGAAACTAATTTCATTCAAACCCAAACAAATCTAGGTTTGAGAAAACATGAAATTCCCTTTACAAGTAAGAGAGAAATGAACCTGAGGGTAATCAAGACAAAGAAGGTGATACTCTGTTCTCCTTCTCTTCTTCTTCCTCTATATCTTCTTCTCTTCTTCTTCCTCTGTATTTTCTTCACTCTGTTTCTCTTGATCTCTTCACAGAACTCTCTCTGAAAATTGTGATAGAGAGAGAAACAAAATTAGGGTTTATTTGGTTTTATATTGCCTAATTGGGCTGGACCCATAAGGCCCAACAATCTCCCCCTCCAGCCCACGGAGAGAGGCACACCGATCTTCAAGTCATCACTTGGTATTCACGCCGACAAGCCGACAACAAAGCTCAAACTTGTCTTTTGGAACTATCTTCGTAAACATGTCTGATGGATTCTTATTAGTGTGAATTTTCTTCAGCTTCATCTGCTGGCTTTCTATTGCATCTCTTAACCAATGAAATCTCACATCAATATGCTTAGTTCTGGAATGATATGTAGCATTTTTGCTCAAATCTATAGCACTCTGGCTATCACAGAAAACAACTGCATCTTCTTGTTGCATACCAAGCTCCAAGAGAAATCTAATCAACCACAATAGCTCTTTACCAGCTTTAGTGGCTGCAATGTATTCTGCTTCTGTGGTTGACAAAGCCACACATTTCTGTAGTTTGGATTGCCATGACACGGCTCCCCCTGCAAAAGTAAACACATAACCTGAAGTGGATTTTCTGTGATCCAGATCTCCAGCCATATCAGAATCAGTGTAACCTTCTAGCACATGTTCACCATTTCCAAAACTCAAACACAAATTGGAAGTGCCTCTTAGATATCTAAGAATCCATTTCACTGCTTCCCAATGTTGTTTTCCTGGATTAGAAAGGAATCTGCTTACCACACCGACTGCATAAGCTATATCTGGCCTAGTGCAAACCATTGCATACATCAAACTCCCTACAGCTGAGGAGTATGACACACTTGACATTTCATCCTTTTCTTTTTCTGTTGATGGACACAACTTCTTGCTCAATTTCAAATGGCTAGGAAGTGGACAACTTACTTTCTTTGCTCCTTGCATGTTGAATCTTTCAAGCACCCTTTCAATGTACTTCTCTTGTGACAAACAAAGTCTTTTAGCCTTTCTGTCACGAGTAATCTTCATGCCCAATATCTGGCGTGCTTGACCCATGTCTTTCATTTCAAATGTCTTGGACATCTCTTTCTTCAACATAGCTATAAACAGAGCATCATGTCCTGCAATCAACATATCATCAACATAAAGTAAAAGGATTATAAATTTTCCATTAGGAAATCTTTTGAAGAAAACACATGGATCTGCCTTGGTTTTCTGGTACCCATGACTCATCATAAAGGAGTCAAATTTCTTGTACCATTGTCTCGGGGCTTGTTTCAAACCATATAGACTCTTCTTCAATTTGCAAACCATGTTTTCTTTTTCTTTCACTTCAAATCCCTCTGGTTGCACCATATAGATCTCTTCTTCAAGGTTACCATGAAGGAATGCAGTTTTTACATCAAGTTGTTCAAGTTCAAGATCTAGGCCAGATACTAGACCTAACACTACACGAATGGAAGTCATCTTTACCACTGGTGAGAAAATTTCCTCAAAGTCGATGCCCTGTTTCTGTCCAAAACCCTTTACGATCAGTCGGGCTTTGTACTTCATAAGTTCTCCATTTCCATCTCTCTTTAGCTTGAACACCCATTTATTTCTCAAGGCCTTTCTGCCCTTAGGAAGCACCACAAGCTCATATGTGTCATTTTCTTGCAATGACTTCATCTCGTCTTTCATTGCATCCTGCCACTTAACTTTGTCTTTATGAGCTTGTGCCTCCTGAAAACTTTCTAGCTCTCCTTCTTCTGTCAACAGGATATACTCTGAAGAAGGGTATCTTTTAGAAGGTTGGTGCTCTCTCTCAGACCTTCTTAATGGGGGCTCTTCTGGCTCCTCTTGACGATGTTGCTCCCCCTGCTCAGGAACACCATAAACAGTCTCATCATCATTACTACCATTCATATCAGAGGTTTCCTCAGTGGCTTCTTCATTTTGTTCATCTTCATCTGTTACTGTTGACTGTACATGTGAAGGAATTGGTATGAGTTCTATGGACTCATCAACCCTCTCTGACTTCTCAATTATTTCTGGACTTATCCCTGTCTGACCTTCAAAGAACACAACATCTCTGCACCTGACAATTCTCTTCTTTTCTGAGTCCCATAACCTGTACCCAAATTCTTCATTTCCATATCCAAGGAAAATACATGGAGTTGCTTTATCATCCAACTTGGATCTTTGTTCCTTTGGAATATGCACATATGCTTTGCATCCAAACACCCTTAGATGTGAGTATGAAACATTCTTCTTAGACCATACACTTTCTAGTATTTCAAACTTCAAAGGAACAGAGGGTGACTTGTTTATGAGATAGCAGGCTGTACGAACTGCTTCTCCCCAAAACTGTTTTGGCAACTTTGCCATCTTCAGCATGCATCTCACCTTTTCTACAATGGTGCGATTCATTCTCTCAGCCACACCATTGTGCTGCGGAGTTCCAGGCACTGTCTTCTCATGTCGAATACCATATTTGGTACAGTATGCTTTAAATTCCTTGGAGGTATACTCTCCCCCGTTATCAGAGCGAAGACATTTCAACTTACTGTCTATCTCTCTTTCTACCATGACATGGAACTCTTGAAAGTAATTGAATACCTGGTCTTTTGTTCTCATAAAATAAACCCACACCTTTCTAGACGCATCATCAATAAATGTTAAAAAATATCGATTGCCACCCAATGACTCCACTTCAAAAGGACCACACACATCAGAATAAATCAAGTCTAACACATTATGTTTTTCTTTTCTGATGTCTGACTAAAAGAGACTCGATGTTGCTTACCAAATGGGCAGTAGTCGCATAGATCCAGAACCTCATCTTTGGTTGAGGGGATGTGCAGCTTCCTCACCAGAATTCGCAGCCCTTTCTCACTCATGTGGCCAAGGCGTTGATGCCACAGATTTAGAGAGCTTTCAGCTTGTACTGCATTCAGATCATCTTTGAGTACCTTCACATGTGTTCTGTACAATGAGTGCCACGACTTCCCTTTTGCTACAATCATTGATCCTTTGCTGAGTTTCCATTCACCACCACCAAGATAATGCTTGAATCCATCTTTGTCCAATGCATCACCTGATATCAAATTTAGACGCAAATCAGGAATATGCCGCACATCTTTCAGTGTTAACCGATGCCCCTGTTCTGTCTGCAAATAAATGTCACCAATACCCACAATGCTTGAGTGACTAGTATTACCCATCTTCACTGTACCAAGATCTCCAGCCTTGTACGTGGTGAAGAACTCTTTATTCGGTGTAGCATGATAGCAAGCACCTGTATCAACTATCCACTCAACTCCTTGGTGATCTTCTACATGTAGATATTGTTCCTTTTCACAAGAAAGAATAACTACATCCTCTGCAGTTACTGTGGCTGTGGTATTTCTGTTTTCATCATCTTTCTTCTGATTTTTGCCTTCATTCTGTAGTCTTTTCCAGGCTCTACAATTTTTCTTCATGTGACCTTCTTTACCACAGTGATAACATTCTCTTCCCTTAGATTTTGATCTGCCTCTTGACTTGCTATGGCCTCTTGATTGTTGTCGGTGTTCAGCTCTTCCCCTGTTCTCTGTGACTAGGCCTGTGCACTATTTGTATTAGTTGACTTCCTTCTTGTCTCCTCATTGAACAAGCTGCTAGTAACTATACTCATAGTAAGCACACCATTCGGAGCTGCATTACTAACAATCACAACCAATGTCTCCCAACTGTCAGGCAATGATCCCAATAGTAACAAGGCTTGTAGCTCATCTTCTAAGGTCATCTCCATCACTGATAATTGATTAATCAAGCTCTGGAACTCGTTTAAATGCTCAGCAACACCTGTGCCTTCTCTAAATTTCAGATTTACCAACTTTCGGATCAGAAACGCTTTGTTACCTGCCGTCTTCTGCTCATACAATGACTCTAGCTTCTTCCATAGCTCATGAGCACTTTTCTCACTTGCTACATGGTGATAAACACTATCATCAAGCCATTGTCTGATTGTGCCGACTGCTTTCCGGTTCAGTTTTATCCAATCAGCTTCAGCCATCTCTTTTGGCTTTGCACTATCTCCTTCAACTGGCTCATACAGATCCTTACAATAAAGGATGTCCTCCATTTTGGATTTCCAAATCTGCCAGTTATTGTTTGTCAGCCTGATCATAGTGCTACTGCCTTCCATCTAAACCTGAGGGAAAAGCACTCTTCAATAGAAAGTAAACCTAACAGCTCTGATACCACTTGTTAGGAATTTCAAGTTGAATAATACTTCCTATTGAAATCAATTGATCTGATTAATTTCACAAGTCAACCAAATCATACTAGCAGATCAGCAAAGTAATAAAGAACACCAGATTTACGTGGAAAACCCTCTCAACACGGAGGGTAAAAAACCACGGGGCAAAACCAACAGATTTCACTAATCAGTAAGAAACCGATACAATTGTTCTTCTCAACTTTAAAGGCTAAAGTTGAGGTATACATACAGAGAAACTAATTTCATTCAAACCCAAACAAATCTAGGTTTGAGAAAACATGAAATTCCCTTTACAAGTAAGAGAGAAATGAACCTGAGGGTAATCAAGACAAAGAAGGTGATACTCTGTTCTCCTTCTCTTCTTCTTCCTCTATATCTTCTTCTCTTCTTCTTCCTCTGTATTTTCTTCACTCTGTTTCTCTTGATCTCTTCACAGAACTCTCTCTGAAAATTGTGGTAGAGAGAGAAACAAAATTAGGATTTATTTGGTTTTATATTGCCTAATTGGGCTGGACCCATAAGGCCCAACAATTAGCCATAAGGAGACTAATGTTGGGTCTTTGTTTATTAATGGCACCAACGTACCAATTGCTTCGTACAATGTACCTTTTTCTCAAACAAGAACAGTTAAACGGGATTATTAATCTTACAATTAAGTTTGACGGTCATGTCATTGGAAGATTGGGGCATTAAATACCTGTAAGTATCATATTCATGTACTCTGTTCTGCTACGACGCCGGCAGCTGGTGAAGAGGGCGGCGACGACAACTGTTGGTGACGAGGGAGGCAACGACGACGACTGCTTGGTGAAGAGGAAGGCAACAACGTTGATGGTGAAGTGAGGATGGGTTAGGTCTGTAAAAAAATAACAAATGGATTTGTTTGAAATACGAAAAGAAAATAATTTAAAAAATATATATATAATGGGTGGATGATACGTGGTGTATGCCACATGAATAAAAATTAACCCCGTTAGATGACTTCCGTTATCTAAATATTTTAAACATTTTTTTGAAAACTTTATATATAAAAATAAAATTTTACAACTTTATAAATAAATTTGACACTTGGCTCCAACTTTGTAAATAAAATTGACATTCTTCAATTTTTTTATATTGATTACTTGTTAGGATCGATGTCAACAATAGCAGGGGTAGAGTATTGTTAAACAATTTATCACTTTCAATTTAATTTTAATTCTGTTAGAGATTGAAATTTATTTTTATTCTTCACAAATCTTTGCAAAGTTTTGAATGGATTCAAGTACGGAAATGCTTACTCGATTTGAAGCGGCAGATAAACGATTAGAAGATGCAGAAATAAAATAACACAAGGAGTTTTATGAATGTTCGGAGATAAAACTCCTACGTCACTCCTTCTTCTGCTTCCAAAAGGTTTTTCACTAGAAAGCTTTGATTCGTATAGACACTACACAAACTCAGTCAAACACACAGGACTTAACAGTTGTCTGCTTCTGAACTTCTAGCTATCACTCTGTTGAACAAACAAAATACTATTCAACTTACAATACTAAAATTTCACTCAGAAAGAACAATAAACAATTGCTCAACTTAACTTAGTGAATCACACAGTGATCTTAGAGAAAGTAAACACACAGAGCTTAGTAATTTGTGAATTCGTAAGTTTCAAAGAAAGACCAAGAGATTCACCGTTGTACTCTGATCACCTTTTACATTGAAGTGTAACAACGGTCGAATCTTTCTTTTGGATACGTGTCCGCTATCCGTTGAACGTACGCTAGGTGTACGGGATCGTAAATGAGAATATATTTGTTGGATCGCGGTATACCGGATTGTACTACAGAATATTCGGTATATGTGACAAATTATTCAACCCCACCCCTTCTATTATTGTAACCGATCCTAATAAACTTATAAACTTCCATATTATCCTAATCAATACCATAATTAATTAAAAATATTAATTTTAACCGCCACAAACAGTTTAAAATTCATCAGCAACTCATCCAAATAACAATAATGGCATTCAAATTGCAAATTCAGAACCCAACGTATCAACAAGAAAGTACAAGATCCATAATACCAGACACCCAACATTTTAGGAACAAATAAGTAGCAAGTAGCCAATTGTGCCGAGATCACACTTTTCAAAAGATTGATCCACTACAATGCTTTATAGCCAGACATCAAAAGAAAACACAACCTGTAAATTGAAGTATCAATGTTAACTTAGTAGACAACGGCATCTTCAGTTATATCAAAACTCTAGTCAATTCATCCACGAAACCTTCCTACACTTCGGTGGTCATATGGTTCAGATCGTTTTTTACTATATCTATCGCCTCCACCAGAATCCTTGCTTCTTCCCCTACCATATTGATCCCCATTCCTATCTGGTCCCACCGCCATCCCTACTGTTATACTTGTCATCTCCTCTACCCCTTCACTATTAGGATATTCCATAGCAAAGTGTTATGGCTTGCCACACCTGAAACAATCACCTCCACCAGATTCACTACCCTCTTTAGAGTCACAGTCACGATCACGATCTCGGCCATGGTCTCGGTCACGAGGTCGGTCTTCATGATCTCAACAGAAATTACTCATGCAAGTCCACCAATGAAACTTCGATACTCCTCAGCTTTCATAAACGAAAATAAAATAAAATATTAATAATAAATTATTGGAGTCATTCATCAATGACTAAAATAACCATTGATGGAGGCAGCGGGAGACTATCATTTGATTGACTCAAGAACGATAAAAAACTCTTATATCATGTTAGAATGAAGAGAGAAATATAATATTGAATTGTTATAAATAGTTACATAGGTATAGACATAATAATTAACAAATAATAAAGATAATGTAATATAATAATATAATATTAATATTATCACAATTTATAATATTGTGATAATATCTTATAAATATATTATTTTATATTCTAACTTTCTGATATTTTTTAAAATTCTCCCTCTAAATCTCTAAAATTTCAAAAGAAGTTAACATAGTGATATATTTTTTTTTATTTGGGAGTAACATGAATATGCGAGAAATATACATTTAATGGATTTTGGGTTAGGTTTGCTACGATTGTGATGGATGTGCACGAAAGAGGAACAATTGAAGACTTTCGAGGAATAGTTGAATAAACGACTTTGTGTGTGGAAAAGACTCTAGGAAGGGTTGAATTGGAGTTTCAAATTGAAGAATTTTGGATGACATGCGTTTGAAAAGAACATGATTAAAGAATTTATTTGCATTACCATTTTAGGGCAAGAAGTAAGCATTTAAATTGAGTTTGAATCTTTGTATAAATTTGTTAAAAAGTCTCGTTAACTTCAAAGTTTTCTTTCATGACAAACAACGTTAAGTTAGTGTCATCATCAACCAACGATAGAAATCAACGATGTCATTAAGATTCTTTACTCTTGAAAGACTCCAAACATCAATATGATTTATCGAGGCATGCAAACAATTTCCAAGCATGATATGATGAACGAGGAAAATGTAAAAAAATAAAAAATTAAGATACTCACATTGAAATAAAATCAAACTTTGCATTATTGATAAATAGCTCAAAAGAGCTTAAGCAAGATATATAAAATTCGAGTTACATAACCAATGAAACAATCAATTGGTATTGAAAGTAGGAAGAATCTCTACTTACATTAAGAAAATTCAAACAACAAATTCGATCATTTTTATATGAACAAAATAGTAAGAAATTTATCTAAATAAAAGACTAACTCTAAACCCTCTACCTTACACAATAAAATGGATAAATAACATGATTTTATCAAATTTAAGTCTCGTTTAAATTTTTATGGTTTAAAGAACTTTAGTTTAAATATATTATAATATTTAGAACTTTCAACTAAGGTGTTAAATCTGTTAACTGATTTGCCATTTCATTTTGTTTATTTAATATCCCTGAATTGAAGGAAGTCATGGTTTGAGTGTATTTTCACTCAACATTCCATTTTTCAACACGGCTGAGTGCTGGGGCCGCTTTATCATCACAAATTCATGAAATTACTCACGGTTCAAGTACCAAAGCAATGCTCGGAAGTTTGTGGATGCCCATATTATTGTTATGATTAAGGTCATGTTAGGATTGGTATTTTTTTTAAATTTAAAAGATAAAAAATTAA
This sequence comes from Impatiens glandulifera, assembly GCF_907164915.1. NCBI lineage: Eukaryota > Viridiplantae > Streptophyta > Magnoliopsida > Ericales > Balsaminaceae > Impatiens > Impatiens glandulifera. The sequence continues at coordinate 136,425,070 of NC_061862.1, read as the reverse complement.
TGATTGTTGATTATTTTGAAAATGTGATTATATTTTTAATAAAAAAAACTTAAAAGATATTGATATATAAGTAAAATAAAAAAATAAAGGGTATTTTAATATTTTGGTTAATGAAATTAGTAATTTAATTGTTAAAAAATGATTGTTTGAAATATTAATTTTGTTTGAATTATTTTAAAAATTCATACGTAAAAAACGATTTTTTTTTTTTCTAAATATAACGTTATAGGAGTGCTAGTAGAGATCTTTAGATGATAATAATCGAGGTTTACAATTGTTAAAAAATTTTAACTAAATTTTAAATTTGTTATTTATTCTATTAATAAAATAAGTAGGTGTGTGAAAAAATACCGATATTAAAGGTATATCAAAAATATCGATTTTTAAGGTATACGGAAAAAAAAGTAAGGTAGGATACCAATACCGAAATTATTAGTACGGTAAAAATATGAGATTTTTAAAATTTTGGTATATCGAATAGTATTTATAAGTTAAAATATATATATATATATATATAATACTTATAAGAAAATAATTAAATAAATTTGATATTAATTTAATTATAAAAATATAAATTTTAAATAATATCAAAATATAATTATACTGAAATATTATTCAATATATGTCTCTCTATCTTACCCTATCTTACCTTACCGATGAGATTGATTCTTTTTAAGTTAATATATTTTTTAGGTATCAAATGTATAATATTTATACTGTACCAAAATTAAGGTATAGCGAAATCAAGTTAAGGTAAATGTACGAATTTTTTGTATACCAAAATTAAGGTATATCGAAATAAAGGTATACCGAAATCAAGGTAAGGTAAAGGTATGCATTTTTTGCATACCAAAATTTTAGGTAAAAGATAAAGTATGGATAAAAATTGAGGTATAGTACCGACCCACCCTAAAAATAACTCAAATCCAATAACTATATAACATGATTTTGTTAGGGTTATTTTAATAACTCATTCGATTATTTAAATAATTTATATTTTCCAAATTTTCTTTTCAAATTAAATAATTTATAAATCAAAATATTAAAATATTTTTTTATTTATTTTTTTAAATGATTTTTTTTATTAAATATTAACACCTTTTAATATTTTTATTAATAACTCAAATTTTAACCGTCCAATCAAAATACAAGGGTGCGTTTGAAAACGCTTCTGAATTTGGAGATGGAGATGAGTTAGAGTTGGACGAAGAAACAATAAATAATTTATTAATATATTAGTTACATTTGGTAAATGTCTTTTAATTTATAAATTCGGTTTATATATATTGATTTTATATTTATTATATTTATTATATTATTTATATTATAAAAATATATTTATATTTATATAATTAAAATTAATAAAATTAATTATAAAAAAGTTATTTTTTAAGATAATCTTTAATTTTATAATACTAATTAATAATATCGAACAATTATAATATTATTAATGTGTTGGTTGAATGAATATTTAATTACACTTATTTTTTCTTTTATTCCATTAATACTCTAATACATATTATACATTATATTTATGGTTGTCTGTACATGATCATGTTCGGTTCAGTTAAAAAAATAATGCAGGATAACAATTTATTTAATTTACTTCGTAAACAATTATATCATTCAATTTATTAACCAAAATATTATATATTCAAATATAACTTTTAATATTTACTTATCTAATATTACTTATTATTATATAATAAAAATAATTATATCTCATATATTAATATTAAATACAAATCTTTCTATTATTAATATATAACATTATATATAATAAAAATTATAAATTTTATTATCTTAATTTTTCTCAACATATTATATAAATATATTAACAAAAATAATTTAATTTTTTTTCCAATTATATATATATATATATATATATATATATATATATATCATATTCTAATTTAAAAAAATTCACTTAATTTAATTTTCAATATATAATAATTATATAATTTTTTTCTAACTAAATTTCTTTTTAAAAAATATAAAATATTTTTTTTGTGTTATATATATATATATATAGTACACCCAGATGTTTGGGATAATCGAGAGGCAATTACCTCTCGAATGGCCGATGTACCCACTAGTTCAGGTACTTTCGCCAATACTTGAGCGAGCACCTAGTTATTCCCATGCCCTAACTTTTGCGGTTATGAAGAATTTCCGAACCCTGACTATGGAAAAAATATTTATTATTGTCCATGCCCTTCAGAAGGGGATCTAACGGCTATTGGATCTAATGCGCGGGGATATCTTAGCTATTGATATGACCTCTGTATATATATATAGTAAGAAAACAATAATTAAGAACTAGAGATTAGAAGAAAAAAGAGATAATTGATGATGTGAATTATTGTGGTGCATTGTTGTTGGCGACTTTAAGTTTTTATATCTATGATTTTGATTATTTAATAAATTCGAAGGTACATTCTTAACATTTTTGGGCATGATTCTAATCTCTAAATCACCCTCAGTAGATGAACCCTTAGACTTCTCTCCAATGTTTTATTTACTCTAAGCGGGCATTCATTCCATGACGAATCCTTAAGTTTTATCACCAATAAGCCAACACTCTCGCTATCAATGTTCGCGCACTCACATGTAATACTTCTTTTGGAGGGATTATATAAACTTTTTATACACAAAAAAAATATAATAAAAATAATTATATCTCATATACTAATATTAAATACAAATCTATTAATGATATAACATTATATATAATAAAAATTATTAAATTTAATATCCTATTTTTTTTTTCAATATATTATATAAATATATTAATAAAAATATTTTTATTTTTTTCCACTTATATATATATATTTATTATTCTAATTAAAAATATTTTTCAATATATAATAATTATATAATGTTTATTTATATCATTTTTTTCCTAACTAAATTTCTTTTAAAAAATATTAAATATTTTTTTATGTTTTATATTTATATATATATATATTTTATTATTTATTATTATATTAAAAATAAAAATATTAAAAAAATTAACTAACTAATTCAATTAAGTTTTATATCTATAATGATTTTGATCATTTAACAAATAACCAAATTCGAATATGCATTCTTATACATTTTTAGGCATGATCCTAAATTCTAAATCACCTTACTCTAAGTAGAGAAACCTACTAACATTTTTTCCATAAACGACCCTTATATTTAATTCATCAATGTTTCCGTCAAGCCAACATTTTCGTTACCAATGTTTGCGCACTCACATATAGTAATTATTTTTTTTTTGAAGGATTCGAACCATATTCTCAAATATAAAATGTTAACATTTTAACCGCTACATTGTTGAAATAGTTTTATAATTTTGTATATATATATTGTTGAAATAATTTTATAATTTTGTATATATATATATTGTTGAAATAATTTTATAATTTTGTATATATATATATATTATATATTAGATTTTGAATTATGTAAAATTTTCATACACAAAATATATAATAAAAATAATTATATAATATATATATATATATAATGATGCTTAATTTTTAAAGTGTCCGGATTGTCGGGGTCGAGAGCTGTGGTTAATTTGGATATATGTGAGAGTAAATGAATATTTGGGTCGGATTGTGGGTTGACCCGCCCATAAACTTAAAACGGTTAAAAATAAAATTAAAAATGCTATAGGTATAGTTCAAACTTGCAACTTAACAAAACAAGTACAACCTTTTAAACAACTAGGCTAAACACTTTATATTTTAAATTCAACCCAAAATTTGATAAACGCGTGACATTTTAACAATATAAGTTCACTTTTTAACTAACTAATTTATATATATATATATAATGATGCTTAATTTTTAAAGTGTCCGAATTGTCGGGTCGAGAGCTGTGGTTAATTTGAATATATGTGAGAGTAAATAGATACTTGGGTCGGATTGTGGGTTGACTCGCCCATAAAATTTTTACCGTAATATTTTTTCACGGTTTTTTATATTATTACTCGTGCAAATGCACGGCATACATGCTAGTTTATACTAATTTTAAATACAAATCTTTCTATTAATAATGATATAACATTATATATAATAAGAATGATTAAATTTATTATCCTAATTTTTCTCAATATATTAATAAAAATAATTTTTAATTTTTTTTTTCCACTTATATATATATTTCTTATTCTAATTAAAAAAACTTTTCACCTAATTTATTTTTCACTATATAATAATTATATAATGTTTATTTATATCATTTTTTTTCTAACTAATTTTTAATTTTTTTTTTGTGTTTTATATTTATATATATATATATTATTACTTATTATTATATTAAAAAATAAAAATATTAAAAAATCAACTAACTAATTATTTAAGTTTTATATTTATAATAATTTTAATTATTTAATAACAAAATTCGAGTTTACATTCTTAAACATTCTTGGGCATGATCCTAAGCTCTAAATCATCCTCCGTGGAAGAACTCTAATGCTTTCTCTCCAATATTTTTTTTTACTCTAAACTTGCATTCTCTCCATGGACGAACCTACCAATATTTGCATTAGTCAGACCAACATTTTTTCCATAGACGTACCTTAAAGTTTTTTCACCAATGTTTGCGTTACTCAAGCCAACATTCTCGTTACCAATGTTCGCGCACTCACATTTGGAGGGATTCAAACCATAGTCTCAAGTATGAAATGTTAACACTTTAATCAATACACTACTTATAATTGTTGAAATAATTTTATAATTTTGTGTATATATATATATATTTTATAATTTAAATTTTAAATTATGTAAATTTTTCATACACAAATAATATAATAAAAATAATTATATATCTTATACTAATTTTAAATACAAATATTTCTATTAATAATGATATAACACTATATATAATAAAAATTATTAAATTTATTATCTTAATTTTTCTCAATATATTAATAAAAATAATTATTTTTTTATTTTTTTCACTTATATATATATATATAAGAGAAAAAATTAATTAAAAAAAGAGAAAGCAAGACCAAAAAAAAAATAACGTAAATTATTATTGATTTTAAGCATTATTATATATTATTCATATATATATTTAACTAAATTAAGATATATCCAACTAACTACAAAAATAAAATAAAAAATCAATTAAATTAAGATATATCTTCCATCATAGATTAGAAAATATAAATTAAAGATATTTAATTTTTAAAATATATAAAAATATGTCTATATTAAAAAATATAATTTAAAACAAAAAAAAATTATACAGATATAAATACATTAAATAATAAATAAATAAAAAACACTCCCTCTCTTTCCAGAGTAGCTTGGAACTTGTTACTTATTGAATTCAGCTTCCTTTAATTAAAAAGGTTTCTAAAAATTTGGTTTGGTTTGGATGAGCATCAGAATTTGTTTTAACTTTAAATTTTTGTTTGAGTTTGTTAGATTTTTCTTAAAATTTTTCTTGTTGGACATAAACATGGTTTGTTATGCATTTAAAGTTTAAATTGTAAACTTGTTTTTTTCTGGATTATTAATAAATTATTTCAAATATATAAAAAAATAAAAATTGCATGACTACCATTTGTCCTAACAAAGAAGAAAACTAACGTCACTTGTCAATAATGGTAACCCAAGTGTTACACTTGTCTCTAATTTCTTATTATTTCAAGATTGAACTGATTTTCTTAATCTAATCTATATTCAAGAACTAACCCATATACCTTGAAGTGAACACCTCTATAACTCTGTTCATATCAACATAGCTCCATTCTCCAAAGGTCAAAAGAGGTACGAATTCGGAGGCCACCCTTTTCATCTCCATCTTCACATGTTCTTCGGGTTTGTACGGATTCTTTACTAAAATATAAAAAGATTATATTTTTATTCTCAAACAGTCTATAATAACCTTTGTTTGTTTGTATATAATGTGTAATAGTTTGCCAACCCTATCCTGGCTGGCTAGATTTTTGGCGGATTCTGCTGGGTTTATTTTCTTCATTTTGATAGAGAACCAAGAGGCGGGTTCAGCTCCATTTTATCAGACATGGCGGATTCTGTTGACTCGACAAGGACATTCGTTAATGGCGTTAGACGTGTCGTGGTCAAGGTCTTTTCTCTAACATTCTTTCTCTTTCTTATGTGTTTTGAGTTTTTACTTCTTTTTAGCTTCAGTCTTATTCTTCTTGCTGATTTTGTTTGGCGTGGATTAGCTAAGGAATGTTGTGGAACTTACACCATTTTTCCTTATTTGGCCTCCTGAGTAACATTTTCTTAGGATCTGGGTATTTTTGTTTGTAGTTGTTCAATGGCTGATTTTCATCTTGAAGATTGTTCTGATGATTTTCTGTTGATTTTCATATGCTTAATGTTGATTTTGATCTTTACACTTTTGTGAAAGACTAAAATGCCCTTTTGCACCAGCATATTAGCAACATTTTCTACAACACTGACTGGCTAGAAAAAATTGAACCCTTTGGAATGCAAAGTGTAAATCTTCTATTCCATTTCAACATTGGTGATCATTTTTCTTTCTTTCTCCTTTATGTTTTTGGTTTGGCGATGTTGTTTAATAGAAAGGTCTTTTGAATTGTTAAAATTGTTAAACCAATAGATTTGTCAAATTGAGTAATTGTTTCAAATGTGATAAGTGTATTTTGTTTATGTTATGCTTGGTTGCCTTCTGATTGAGTTCAAACTCTAGGGTTTAAACACTGCAGGAAACAAAGGTGAGACGAGAAATGTTGAACCTGTCATGATTTCATTCAATAATATTAAGTTGTAACTTACATATGTTTTTATACTAGTCTAACCCTAAATTGGAAAGGTAACTATTATCGTACTAATTTGGAAATTTGGAAAGATAAACACTATACTAATAAACTGGAAAGGTATCTACTACCATATAAATTGAAAAGATATATACTGTCCCGATGACTAATTAAAATTAATAACAATAATTAACTATGATAACCCTAATACCATTTTATAATGTTTTGTTTGATTATTAGGTTGGGACTGCTGTGGTCACTCGAGCAGATGGAAGGCTAGCACTTGGGAGACTGGGTGCTCTATGTGAACAGGTAATTACATATTCTTTTATGAAATTACTGATTAAGCCTAGAAAAACTCTTGGATCTTATTGAATCTAGATGCCTGCAGATCCAACAGCTGAATTCTGATGGATATGAGGTTATTTTGGTAACATCGGGTGCAGTTGGTGTTGGTCGTCAGCGTCTTAGATATCGTCGGCTAATTAATAGCAGGTTTGAGAAGGAAAGGGTCTCAAAATACTTTATGAGGCTTGATTTTGTCTTTGAAAAGCTTTTAATCTTTTAATTCAAACATGGTTAGAAGATATTTGATTGCGTGAAGATATTTTGTTGTTTTTGTTATTGCAGCTTTGCTGACCTCCAGAAACCACAAACTGAACTTGATGGGAAGGCATGTGCGGCTGTTGGACAAAATGGTCTTATGGCATTGTATGATACTTTGTTTAGTCAGGTAAAATAAATATTTTATCTTCGATATATTCAGTATAATGTAGTTTTCTTGGGATATAGAAATGTGAGGATTTTGATCCTCTTATTTCTTACTTTCATCTTGAAAGAATAATTATTTATAGATCCCTAAAACATGAATTTTGTTACATCCATACTAGGGCTGTGATCGTGCACATTCAAATAGCTCCATCTACTAAACTTGAACTTTTTCGAACCAAATGAGTAATAAGTTCTTTCGAGCTGTTAAAAAAATTAAACTTAACTATCACGAGTTGGAAACAAGTTTCTATAACTCATAAACTAGCTATAATCAAATTTAATGGACATTATTTAAGATGACATCATATTATAGAATTTGAAAGGTATTTTGGTGGACAATTTGATTAGAATCAGATTTGGAGCTTGTTGATACCTACTAAGGTGTCCATTCATGAATGGATGTTTTTTCACGATTCCTTGAATGTGGAAGACATGCTTAAGAGGAAATGAGTTCATCTAGAAAGTAGATGTTCACTTTGTTTTGCTAGTGAAGAATGCATTTGGCACATCCGAAACACAATTTTATCCCAATAATTGAATCGATCCAATGGTCCATTTTGATTTCTAGTGAAGTGCATTTGGAACCTTTGTTTTTTGGTTCATCTTTTGGGATGTTCTTTTTAGTTTTAGGGTCCTCAGAATTTTCATGGTGATGATCTCATTGGGACCTTCTTTGTGTTTTGTTTTTTCGATTCAGTTGTCTCACATGCTTTTGGTAATAATTTATAAAAGCATCAATATCTCAATAAAAGGACGCTGTGAGCTAATTTTCTCCATCATGATGCATTTTCTTTACACAACAGTTGGATGTTACATCAGCTCAGCTACTTGTCACTGACAATGATTTTAGAGATTCAGAGTTCAGGAAGCAACTTAATGAAAGAGTTAAATCATTGTTGGATCTTAAGGTGGTTCCAATATTTAATGAAAATGATGCTATCAGCACCAGAAGGGCTCCATATGAGGTCGGTTAACTTGTACCAAAATTTTGCAGCTTTTAGATCTCAATAGTTTCCTTGGTTCTGGACATTAGTTGTTTACTGGTTTATCTATGTTTTATTTTCTTTTTCCAGGACTCTTCTGGTATTTTCTGGGATAACGACAGTTTAGCTGCTCTACTAGCTTTAGAGCTTAAGGCTGATATCCTAGTCCTTTTGAGTGATGTAGATGGTCTTTATAGTGGTCCTCCTAGTGATCCACATTCAAAGCTAATTCACACATATATTAAGGGACATCATGATGGTGCAATTACTTTTGGTGATAAATCGAGAGTTGGAAGAGGAGGTATGACTGCCAAAGTAAAAGCAGCTGTCTATGCTGCCCATGCTGGAATACCTGTTGTTATCACCAGGTACATATTGAGCCTTTTTGGTATGCAAAATAGTTAATGTAACAAAAAATAAATTAAAAAATCATTTGGCAAAATTTCTGTAGCACAATAAGAAACTTGACAACTTTTCACACATTTTACACTAAGAAGGTTTAATCACACTTTTCATACCAAATGCAAACAAAATCATTTTCACGTTTTACTTTTGCAGTTTTCAAATATGATTGTGACAAAATAACACTTTCCAAAAAAACCCGATCTTTTCCCTGTTTCTCCACCATTTTCCTTTATCTAACTTACAATCCCGATGCTAGGTGGTATCCAGTTTAGGCTGTTTAGCATATCTTCCCTCCGTCTAACTTACCATTTTCCTTTTAGCAGACTCTGTATTATGCACTAGTATCGAGGAATTATGGGTTGTCACAGAATGATCCAAAAAAAAGTGATGAAGTTACAATAATGTACTGATCTATTTGGAATTGTTTTTTTTTTTCCGCAAAATCTCGGTCACTTTCACGATCCATTGGAACATCGCCAAAATTAAAACTGGAATATTTCGTTTAGTATAAGATTTTCTTTTGGCTCATGATCAAGATTATAGTGTGATTTTTGGCTTTATTTGGTATACAAATTTATTTATGGATCATGATTCAGATTATTTTCTAGATCATTGTGATTTTTGAATTTTTGGCAAGCATATAAATATTGATACCAAAACAACTAAATTTATTGAGACATGTTACTGTCATGTATTGAAGTTGCAAGCTTTAACCTAAAAAACAACTATAAATTGAGACACATTATGGTGAAAGTGCTCATATAAATTGGATGAAGGAACTAACACATTTCATATTGTAGGTTGAATTATATTCATTCCTTGTAAATGTTGTCTTCTGATTCTTTTATTTCCCTTAATTGTTTATAAAAGTGGCTTTGCTCCTGGCAACATCATAAAAGTGCTCCAAGGGAATCGTATTGGTACACTCTTCCATAAAGATGCACACACCTGGTCCTCCGATGGAGAAGTTGGCGCTCGCGAGATGGCTATTGCTGCTCGAGATAGTTCCAGAAAGCTACAGGTAATCCTATTGTACTATATGGTAATATAAATAAGATCCTAATCTAAAATATATAAAAATACATATATGTTAATAAAATGACCTGATTTTGGTTTATTTACATTTGTAGTTTGTTATATGTGTCCTTTGAGAATTGGAGTATAGTTTGCTTGGAACAGATTGAAATTATAGCCATGCTGATAGTAGTTAACCCCTCCCTCAGCCAATGTCTGGTAGCTGTTGTTTTAATATTTGAGCTGGAATTTTTTCGCATTGCAGGCCTTGGCTCCCGAGGATAGGCGTAAAATTTTACTGGACATAGCTGATGCCCTAGAGACGAATGAAAAGTTGATTAAAACTGAAAATGATGCAGACATTGCTGCTGCACAACAGGCAGGGTATGAAAGTTCACTGATCTCGCGACTGGCTTTGAAGACTGGGAAGGCAAGGCTATTACTCCTCTTCTATTCTACTTTACTGAAGGGAACCTGATTTTGATTACTTTAGCTTGTTACAAAATCTTTCCAGACATAACTTTGTGACAAGATTTGTGAACTTAATATTAGTAAATATAACAGTGAATAATAGTTCAATAGTGTGAACATTTTCTAAAACTCTCACTACACATGAAAAATCAACCTCCTAGTGAAAACTAACTTGTACTAATGTTCATATGTTACATAGTATTTGTATTTTGATTCCTGTCAATGTCTGTGTTCTATAAATTGCATCAAACTATGAGATGCTGTCTTTGCACCAATTTGTTACATATATAACTAAGAAAGCAAGTCCGTTTATTTCTAATAGTATTCACTTTCTTGCTTTTAAACTAAGTCTTGTACATTTTATAGATTTCCAGTCTTGCTAAATCCATTCGCACACTTGCCAACCTGGATGAACCAATTGGTCATATTCTGAAGAGAACTGAGGTGAGCAAAGTTAACTTTCAAGTGTAATTTGTTCAAGAAGCAGGATAGTGAATAAATGAAGAAGTGCAGATCTTCGTTGTTCAACTAAAAATCATGTCTTTGTAATTGTAATAACTACTTTGGCTGTAACTAGAATAGCATAAGTGCTAATAACTTGGAACCAGTGATTTGCAGCTTGTCTCTTCAGAAAAGTAAATTAAAATGTGCCAATAATTGTTGACTTTGTTCAAGGAGACTGATGCCTGCAACTCCATCTAGATTTCAGATCGTTTTATCTTGGAGAAAACATCATCTCCCTTGGGCGTCCTGTTGATTATTTTTGAGTCCCGTCCTGATGCTTTAGTTCAGGTATTTGCTTATGCAGTGCTTTTTCTTAGTTCATTATTTGCCACCATTTTTGTGTTATGTTTACTTAGATTTGTAGAGAGCAGCTTATTCATCATATACAAATTCTTATTGAAATAGATTGCTTCATTGGCAATTCGATCTGGGAATGGTTTGCTCTTGAAGGGAGGAAAGGAGGCCAAAAGGTCAAATGCAATCTTGCACAAGGTTGGTTTTCCTTCTGTTTTTCTCGTGTCTGCTATGTTTACTGAATTAATCTATAGAATATCTATCTTTATTTGTTTTCAAATGTTAAAGTTTGTATCAACAAAGTTGTTGCAAAGACAAACTTCTAATAATACAAACAATGTTTATACCAGCTCATTTGTCAGGGCACATTGAATTGGTCAAAGTAATCTTAGAATATCATGCACATTTTTCCTTATACAATCTTCTTTTTTGTTCCAGGTTATAACATCTGCAATACCGGAAACTGTTGGGTCAAGACTTATCGGACTTGTCACTTCCAGAGATGAGATCCCAGAACTGCTCAAGGTAAATATGATAAATATATTTTCCCAAAAAAAATATGATAAATATATGTAGGCCTTGTTTGATGGTTGTTTGGATTCCAAATAACCACAATTCAGATTACTCTCAAACTAGTACTCTAATATTATTGTCTACTAACATGTATATTAATTTCAGCTTGATGATGTGATTGACCTTGTGATTCCAAGAGGCAGCAATAGCCTTGTTTCTCAGATCAAGGAATCAACAAAAATTCCGGTTCTTGGTCATGCAGGTAAGAGAAGAAACTTCTCTTTCGACAATATCTGATACTGAATGTTCTAACTATAAGATTGATGTTCCTTTTGCGTAAAATATCATAGCTGTGTTTGTTCTCCTCTCCAGATGGTATTTGCCATGTTTATGTTGATAAATCCGCCAATTTGGATATGGCAAAGCGCATTGTTCTGGACTCAAAAACAGATTATCCTGCAGCCTGTAATGCAATGGTAAAGAGCCTATTTGGAAACTCTTATTTTGTCACATTATATGTCATAATCACGATCCCATTGGAAAATCACCAAAGTTAAAATTGAAAATGTTTTTTTTTTCTTTTCTTTCATTTTTGGTTTTGGTATAAGATTTTTCCTAGATCATGATTCAGATTATTTTCTGGATCTTGATCCAGATTATATTGCGATTTTTGTTATTTCATTTAGTATACAAATTATTTTCTAGATCATGATTCAAATTGTAGTGTCATGTTTTGCTTCATTTAGTATAAAAATTATTTTCTAGATAATGATCAGATTATTTTTTAGCTCATTTTGATTTTTAGAAAACATAACAAATGTAGATTTTTCCAAATCATTATTGGTTTTAACATGACAAAACTTGATAATTAAACATTCCAATATTTCATTCTCATGTAGTCATGCATGCATTCATTCCCGATGGAATGATCAAACCCCTTGGATTGGTTTCAAATGGCTGGAGGACTATACATGCAATAACCTTGTATTTGAGTAACTTATTTGATGCAGAATCTAAAGGATCCCACTTTGACTTCCTTGATTCTCTTCCTATCATATGGTTGTTTCAGGAGACACTTCTTGTTCACAAGGATTTAACACAAAATGGTGAACTGAACGAACTTATTGTAGAACTCCAGATTAAAGGTAATTTTTAATAAATTCTTTTACCAAGCAAATGATTTAATTATCAATTCATTGTAAATCAAAGAGCTGAGAAAGTACTTATCTCCAATTTAAGAATGACAGACACGCAGAAGACTTTGCTTTTGGTTTTGTTCATTCTCGATGATGCTGTAGACTCCATCCATGCATTTTAAAATCATGAATCTGATTTCAGATTAGTAACCTAAAAATCCATTCAATGCATTATTAGGAAAAGCTATTGAATTGTCCTTTCATTGTAGGTGTCACCATATATGGTGGTCCCAAGGCAAGCTCTTTGCTCAATATTCCACAGGCCTCCTCATTACATCACGAATATAGTTCACTTGCTTGCACTGTTGAAATAGTGGATAATGTTTATGGTGCCATTGATCATATACATCAACATGGAAGGTATGCCAGATTTTCCTTTTCCCACACACACGAACCAATGAATGAATTTTTAATTTTTTGAATAGTTAAAGAGCTTGTATTAATTAATAAAGTTGTCATGAAAGTGGACCAAATAGAAGGAAATGAGGGAAAGAGAAATGAAAAAGGGAGAGGAGAAAGCCTCGATATCATGCGTGATCACTTCCAAGAATGTAGTTTAGGATCTCTAAAATCAATAAGACTATGTTTGTTTATCAGGAATTGGAATTAGGGTCCAATTCCAAATTCTTTGTTTGTTTGATGACTTAAAATAAGAAATTGGAATTATAATTCCTAGATAATTGAATGTATATGGGTTTTAAGTTTTAATTTCATCCTTCTCATTTTGGAATTGCAATTATATGATTTCTCCAAAAATAGTAATCGAATTGTAACTCAAGTATTGGAATTATAATTTATAGACATCCATACCTAGCCTAAAATGAAAAGAACAATCCTAACAAAAATATCACCAGCTTCTTCCTCGAAAACTTGCTCGTTAGAATAGATTAATGTGAACCACCACTTGATCAAAGAGATCTTGATACCTTTATTGCAGTGTAGTAGCATATTCCAATGAATAAATGAAACACTTTATTGGTTCTGTATATCTGTACTACAAGTATGTTAATGTAATAATGTTCCCTTATTGTACAGTGCGCACACTGACAGTATTATCGCAGAAGACCCTGAAGTTGCAGAGGTCTTTCTATGCCAAGTTGACAGGTTTTCTTAATTGTTATTTTACAGTTATTTTTGGTCCACTACACATATTTATCATCTAATTAGTATAATTTTTAGTGGTAAGGGTTTGAGATCTTGTTTGTAAGTGTACTACTACTAAGCTGTTATTTTTGTTTGCTTATTCCAGTGCTGCTGTGTTCCACAATGCAAGCACTAGATTTTGTGATGGGGCACGTTTTGGGCTTGGTGCTGAGGTATTTCATTCTCATGCCACGTCATGTTCATATTACTTGATAAAATTCCCTGCATTGTGTGATCGTCTCTTTTGAAAAAAATGTCAACTTGAATGATAGAGACTCTTAATGCCTCTTAATGGATATTAAGAGCTTGTTTGATGTAGTTTTGTTTTTGAAATAATAGTCTTTTATTTGGGAAAAAAGCTTGTTTGATGAAAAAGTAATTTTTTTGGGTTAAATGATTCAAATATCTTTTATTTTTAATTTTGTAAAATTTTATAAAATATATAGTAAGGGTAAGTAATTTGGTATTTTGGTTGATGATTTAAATGATATGAAAGAAGAAGTCATTTATGATGTTCAGTTGGTTTATTTTGATTAAATCCAAATAATTCACATAAAACAAATTCCAAGTCATTTCATATTGTGGAATTTTTAAATAGAGAGAAAGATATACTTTGATAATACAAGTGTATGAACTAATTTTTCTCAATTTGAATCCCTAAAATATCTCAACTAATTTATTCTAATATATCTAGGAGTAAACTATATTAGAATATGTTTCCTAAATGAGCACAAAAGCAATTCATTTTCAGCACTGAGGCCAGTTTGTTTACCTTTTTCTTCCCGGCTATAACAGGTTGGAATAAGTACAGGTAGGATACATGCTCGTGGCCCTGTTGGAGTCGAAGGACTATTGACAACACGATGGTATGCTTGTCCCACCCACAACTTATACTTTATGCATCCATCCGAGTTATACTTTTTATTTTTTATGAAATGTTAAAGTTTGAATTAATAAAGTTGTCTCGAATTGTGACATGTACAACTTCTTTCCATACAAACCAGGCTATGTGGAGGTTATGATCATAATGCAACAACTTAGAGATCTAGAATGACCTAAGCCTTTAAAGGAGATAAACTATATTCAATGCTATTTCATTCATTACCCCAATAATACATACTTTACTAACCCACTAGGGAAGCTCAAGTGGTAAGAGTCGGTGTATATGAGATCAAAAGTCACGGGTTCAATTCTTACTTAGAACGCTTTAAGTTGAAGTTGGATCATGACTGAATTTTCCATGTGTTTCTTTTCCTATATGATTTAAACTGCGCAGTCATATTGAAATGAATCATGTACTGTTCTTTTTCAAGCTTTGATGCACCCAGTTATACTAATATAGGATTTATTATTATTAATTGAGTTCTTTTACATTCCTCGCACAGGATTGCTCGAGGGAGTGGTCAAATTGTAGATGGCGATAAAGGGGTTGTTTACACACACAAAGACGTCACTTTCCGAGGTT
Source organism: Impatiens glandulifera (assembly GCF_907164915.1). Lineage (NCBI taxonomy): Eukaryota > Viridiplantae > Streptophyta > Magnoliopsida > Ericales > Balsaminaceae > Impatiens > Impatiens glandulifera. The sequence goes on along the minus strand of NC_061862.1, from coordinate 136,409,557 downwards.
GAGTTTTTATGGGTCACGAACAAAGTATTATTAGTGCCTTTTTTACAATATTTTCAGTTATTTCGAGCAAAAATAAAATTGAGATTGGATTTTCCTTCATGTAAGAACTGGGAACTTGCTTTCTCTTTGAATTGATCTTACTGAATTTACCTTTGATGTTATATTTGTTGGAAAAAATCTTTAGTTTAAGTTGTTTTATTTAATTAAATAAAAGATCTAATCTTTAGGACATGTCTCTCTCATAATTGTTTTTATTTAGTATTTCAGTTATTAAGATCGTTTTTATTTAGTATTTCAGTTATTAAGTGGTGTTAGTGATTTTATTTTAGGTAGATTAGTTGCTTATTATTTGCTGAAGTTGTAGGCTATTTAAAACCAACTCTTTTATTAATGAAGCTGGTTAGTCATTTTGTTTTTGATAATATATTTGTTTAAGCTTAATCTATTTTAGCTTACAAGTAGTATCAGAGCCCTAAAACTAACACCATGAGAGAGAGAGAAACAATTGTGAACAATTGTGAAGAGAGTCTAAACATGAGAGAGTGAGCAACAATTTGATCAACGTGCCTCGTTTAGATGGGTAGCATTATGATCACTAGAGAAAATCTGTTGTGAATCTAATATTAACAAAGATGAGGATACTATTTATTTCCAAAGATGAGGATTCTATTTTCAAAATTACTGAGGGTTGAAATAGACGTAGTTATATTTTTTAAGAGTTATTTTATAATTTGTTAGTCTATAAATAAGGATAAAATTGTAAGGAGAGGGATTATATATTTTGGATATTCTAATTGTTATACTTTCTCTTTCTAATTATCAGAGTCGTCGCTCCTGGTAACCCTAACCTTAATAAACTCTCAATTTCTATTCAACATGTTTTTCTATTCATCATATTTCTCTTATCAATCTATTCTTCTATTCAATCTATTCTTCTACCTATTCTGTTCTTTTACCCATTCTGTTCTTCTCTATCTATTCTACGAAACTATTATTGTGGAATTTATATCGTGATTGACAGGAAGGTCACGACAAGTGGTATCAGAGCTTACGATCCTCGGACTTCCGCTGAGAATGGTGAATTCACGTAGCAAAAGTAATGAAGAAATGATCCAGAATCTGACCGAACGCATCGAGACGATGGAATCACAAATTAATGATAAGTTCTAGTTATTGTAGCTAGAGAATCTCAAAAATAAAGAAGAAATTTCTCGTAACTTCGAGATTATACAGAAAGAAACTTCTCGTAACTTCGAGATTATGCAGAAAGATAACGCTGAAAAATTTGAATCTATAATAAGGCTGTTGGAATCCAAGAATTCCAACACAAATAATAAATCAACCGAACACAAAGGAGGAGGTTCAAATACACCTCCACTACAGTCGAGATCTGGATATGAAACAACCCCTTATGAGATAGATGGGATTTACAGAAGGCCAGACAAACAGCCAATCGGACAAAATTTTGCAACAACTGGGACTCCTATCATTAATCAGAAGCAAACGACAGGTCCTAATTCGATACGGACTACGAGAGGTATGTCTATTAAGTAACCACGGATGGATCTGGACAAATTTGATGGTTCAAACCCTAGAGGATGGATCAGAAGAGTCAATAAACTTTTCGATCACTTCACCATGCCTGAAGATGAGAATTCTATTTCCAAAATTACTGAGGGTTGAAATAGACGTGGTTTTATCTTTTAAGGGTTATTTTATAATTTGTTAGTCTATAAATAAGGATAGAATTGTAAGGAGAGGGATTATATATTTTGGATATTCTAATTGTTATACTTTCTCTTTCTAATTACTAGAGCCGTCGCTCCTGGTAACCCTAACCCTAATAAACTCTCAATTTCTATTCAACCTGTTCTTCTATTCATCCTGTTTCTCTTATCAATATATTCTTCTATTCAATCTATTCTTCTACCTATTCTGTTCTTATTCTGTTCTTTTACCCATTCTGTTCTTCTCTATCTATTCTACGAAACTATTATTGTGAAATTTATATCGTGATTGACAGGAAGGTCACGATAAAATCCACATATTTTAGAATTTTGTTGAAAGATGTGTTGAAGAGCTATTTGGGCGAGGATGAACAAAAGATTGTAAGGTAAAACATTTGTCGTATCAAGCCATTGAAGAGCAAGTTTGGGAGAATGAATGAGTCAATAAATCCTTGAAATGAAGAAGGGAGAACAATCAAAGATTACTTCTCAAAAGTAATGTTAATGTCCGTTGCTAACCAAATGAGAAGTAACAGTGAGACGAAGCCTGATTCTACCGTGGTCGAACGTTAAAAGAACGAACCGTTTACCCACATTGTAGTATCTATTGAGGAGTCAAAATATACTAAAACCATGTCCATAGATGAGCTGTAAGGATCACTAACTGTCCACGAGCAAAAATTTGAAAGGGTAGACAACTATGAAGAAGAGCATGCATTGAGAAGCTCTATGTATGAAGATAGCAGAGGAATAGGACGTGGTTTGGGCAGAGACAGAGGTAGGGTCAACACATTTGATAAATCACATATGAAATGCTTTAAGTATCATAAGCTAGGACACTTTCTAGGGATGACAGTGGAGTATAGAATGCATTTATTATCACCGCCTCATTTTTATTTTGGAGGTTTTTTTAATACCATCCCCGCCCCGTTCAATTTTGTTCGGATTTGGAGAATCTCCGCGGGGCACCTTTAATAAAAAAAATTTAAAAAGTAAAAAATTATACAATAAAATTATATAAACGGATTTTTTAATATAATATATATGGTAATATATTGAAATTTTATATTATTATAAAGAAATAAACTTATTACTTCTTATAAAATATAATAAATATATATTAATAATTTAACATATTTAATTATGTTTATAGTGTTTGGGACAAAAATGGGGTGAGATCGGGGCGGGTCGGGGTGGGGGACACAAATATCATCCCCGTTCAGTTTCGGGGAAAAACCGTCCCAAACGGGACAATTCAGTTCTGTTTTTGCAGGACCGTTTCAAATTGTCATCCTTAACACTTTATATCTGAATCTCTCAATTGGAATGATAAGGAAAATTATACGCATGTAAATGAGGAAGAAGATCTTTTGTTAATGATATATGTGGAAAGACTAGAAGTTGAAGACAAAAGATGATAGATCGATTCTGGTGCTTCAACCCATGAGAAACAATGCAGACTAATAGTTGCTGGGAAAGTAAGTGTGAGGTTAAAGATAAAAGGTATAATCAAGTTATTTATGATGTTTATTATGTTCCAAAATTAATCGAAAATCTGATCAATATAAGAAAACTTCAAAAGAAAGGAATAACCATAGTAGGCAAGAGAGAGATCTACAAGCTGTATCAATCTTGTTACGGTTCCCAAATAAATGTTACGGTTCCCAAATAAATGTTACGGTCCAATTAAGCACTTAGGCTAGATGTTGTGGGATTTATATTTTCAGTTCTAAAATTCTGTTTTGATTCAATTTTCTATTATTCACCAAACTGGTTTTTGTTATGTCCATAGTAGTTGTTGTAATAATAATAACTGAATATTATTGGAAAAATCAGCTACTATATAATGTTGATCTCACTTCCCCAATGGGCATGAATGAATATATGAAAAAACTTGTGAATATTTTTAATCCCAATTATATTTTCTAATTTGGATATTTGTCTTGGACGGTTAGGTATATACCAACAATATTTCTTTCTCATCTTCGATTCTTCTTATCCTATAATATTGAAATCTTCTTTTTATAACTCTCTAGCTGCACTTTGATTAAAGATTTCCCACTCGGTCCTTAAGATCAAGAATTCTAACCCGGTTACAGATTAAGTCGTAACATCTTAGTATCAGAGCAAGGCGATTCTAAGATGATAAAAACCCTCCAGCAAGTAGAGATGAAGTCTCTTAAGGCCCTAATCGAAGGTCGACCCAACGATTAGCTTCTATGCATGCTGCCCTACAGTAGAACATGACATAATTAAGCAATAATATGGGATCGAAGGTTCAATGCCGCTGAAGAAAGATTGACAACCATTGAAAGTGGAGGGTCTATCAATGGTCAAGACATCCCCGCATTAGACCCTATGATGATGCTACTTACCACGACCCTCTCCCGAATAGGCCCTTCCACCATGGCCAACACTATGTTCCCCCAACTCGGCTCACAATGGTTGATTTCCCTCGGTTCGATGGAAACGATGTGGAAGACTGACTTATATCTGCTGAGCAATTCTTTAGGGTGGACAAGCGCTGAACCACCACTGCTGCCCAAGCCATCCAATGTTAACACGGCCTGTCCAAACACTAACCAAACTACCGACCTCAAGAATTCTTCCCAAGCGTCACTTTCCAGCATAAACTAGGGACACATGAAGCAATTAGACCCGACTGTAATGGATGAAAAGAGGAAGAAAGACCTATGTTACACTTGCAATGAAAAGTGGGAGCCCAACCATAGGTGTAAATCAAAGTTATTCATGGTTTCGGCTAATCATGAAGAAGTTTTACCATATGCCCAAGAACCCACTCTAAAGTTGGTTTTTGATGATCCTCCTTCATAGCTTGAGGTAGGGGATGAACCTACCATTTCTTTGCATTGCATTGACCGATTCTAAAAAAAATCAAACACTCTAGATCTTTGGTAAGATCGTGAACTTTCTAGTGTTGATCTTGATTGATACATGCAACAACCATAACTTTATCAATATCAGAATTATGAAGAAAATAAACCATAATAGTATGCTCACGAAGGCACAGTCAGTTTGAGTGACAAATGGTTCCAACATATTATGCTCCAGCATTTGCCAAGACCTGAAATGGTCAATAGAGGGAAATGATTACCGAACAGAAATGAAGGTGATTACCATGGACGGGTATGATATTGTGCTAGGCATCGAGTGACTGATTACTTTAGGCCCTTCATCCTGGATTTTAAAAATTGACCATTTTTGATGAGAAACAAGGGAGAACCACGGTCTTGTAGGGTATACCTCAGACACAAATTAACATGATACAAGACAACCAACTAGAGAAGCAATTGGAGAAATGTAGTGTTGCTGCCATGGTGTAAATAAGAAGTAAGCATGAAGGTTAAATTGTTTCACTTACTACAATGATATTGGAAGAGATTCTTGAAGATCTCCAGCTACTACTCCAAGACTTCAACGCTTAATTCCAGCAACCCGAAGACCTACCACTAGTAAGGAGAGTAATTAAAAGTCATGTCTCTTTTATTGCCCCTGTGGTGCTGGTCCGGAAGAAGGATTTGTACTGGATGTTTGATAACACCCTAGTATAAATTAAAGCTGGAAGAAGTTTTTTTATATCTACACCAGGTCCTAACGACATTGCAACAACAAATGTTAGTTCTCAACGAAAGAAAATGTAGCTTAGGGAGCAAACAAATTTCCCACATGGGTGGAGTGGCTAATGACCAGGAAAAACTAAAAACGAAGAGGAAATGGCCATTTCCATAATTGAAAGGATGTTACCAAAGGTTTATCAATGATTGCGGTTCCATAGTCCGACCCTTTTTGGACCTGCTGAAAATACCTCCGAATATAAAGAGAAAAGAGTTATATTTGAAGATTGAAGGATGGACATTAGAGGATGACCAGTCCAAGGGATCTTCGTCGAGGACGACAAATTTTGAAGGAGGAGAAAATGTTACGGTCCCCAAATAAATGTTTCGGTCCAATTGAGCACTTGGACTAGATGTTGTGGGATTTCTGTTTTCAGTTCTAAAATTCTGTTTTGATTCAATTTTCTATTATTCACCAAACTGATTTTTATGACCCTAATAGTTGTTGTAACAATAATAACTGAATATTATTGGGAAAATCAGCTACTATATAATGTTGATCTCACTACCCCAATGGGCATGAATGGATATATGAAAAAGCTTGTGAATATTCTTAATCCCAATTATATTTTCTAATTTGAATATTTGTCTTGGATTGTTAGGTAATACCAACAACACTTCTTTCTCATCTTTGATTCTTTTTATCCTATAATATTGAAATCTTCTTTTTATAACTCTTCTGTTGCACTTTGATTAAAGATTTCTCACTCGATATTAAGATCAATAATTCTAACCCAGTTACATATTAAGTCGTAACACATCCTTAAAAGGGTCTGTTTATGACCTTAAAGATGACTAGAAATATGATTTTTGTGATCAATATTGTTGTACTATCCAATAAAGATGAGAAGTCACTTGAAGTACCTTGTTTTTAAGTCAACGATGAAGATATTTCTCAACTCTAGCACCATAGATTGAGTCATCTCATTTAAAAGAATCTCCATATAATACATACTCAAAATATGATTAGAGGCTTCCAGTTATCAAGGTATCAGATAATGCGTACTCACTATTTAAATGGAAAACAACACCGAAGAAAAATCCCAAAGAAAAACTCTTTGAGAGTATCAAAAAAGTTGCAACTAATTCATTCCAATATTTGTGGACCAATAACACCAACATCTCAAAGTGAAAAAAGTATTTGCTCACTTTCATAGATGACTTTTGTAAAAAGGTGTGTCTTATTATTTAAGTGAGAAATCTAAGACTTTTAAAGTTGTTAAACTTCGAGTTGTCTGTTGAAAAGGAGTGTGGAGAATCATTAACATGTTTACGTACTGATAAAGGGGGGGTTCTCTTCTCTAGAGATTAACAATTTTTGTGAAAAAATGGGATCAAGAGAAAACTAACAACTTATTACACACCATAACAAATGGTGTAGCTGAACGAAGGAACATAACCATCATAAATTTAGTTAGAAGCATGTTGTTGTTAGATAAATTAGTTCTGAGAATTTTCTGGCTAGAGGTATTTGAAGCGAGTACTCATATAATAAACATATGTTTTACTATTGCATTAAAGGGAAAGAGACTAGAGGAATCATGGAACAATTTCATTCTTGAAATGGTCAATAGTGGAAATGATTACCGAACAGAAATGAAGGTGATTACCATGGACGAGTATGATATTGTGCTAGGCATCGAGTGACTAATTACTTTAAGCCCTTCATCCTAGATTTTAAATAACTGGTCATTTCTTATGAGAAGCAAAGGAGAACCACGGTCTTCAAGGGTATACCTTAGGCACAAATCAACATGATACAAGGCAACCAGTTGGAGAAGCAATTAAAGAAATGTAGTGTTACTACTATGATGCAAATAAGGAGTCAGCATGAAGGCCAAATTGTTTCACTTACTACAATGACATTGGAAGAGATTCCTGAAGATCTCCAGCTACTACTCCAAGACTTCAACACTCAATTCCAACAACCCAAAAACCTACCACCAGTAAGGATAGTAATTAGAAGCCATGGCTCTTTTGTTTCCCTTGTGGTGCTAGTCTGGAAGAAGGATGTCCTGGATTTTTGATAACACCCTAGTGTAAATCAGAGCTGGAAGAATTTTTTTTATTTCTACACCAGGTCTTAACGACATTGCAACAATAAATGTTAGTTCTTAACGAAAGAAAATATAACTTAGGGTGCAAACAAATTTCCCACATGGGCGGAGTGGCTACTGACCCGACAAAGCTTAAAATGAGGAGGAAATGACCATTTCCACAATTGAAAGGATGTTACCGAAGGTTTATCAAGGACTTCAGTTCCATAGTCTGACCCTTTTTAGACCTGTTGAAAATATCTCCGAACAGCAAGAGAAAAGAGTTACATTTGAAGATTGAAGGATGGGCATTTGAGGATGACCAGTCCAAGGTCTCTTCGTCGAGGACGATAAATTTTGAAGGAGGAGAAAATGTTACAGTCCCCAAATAAATGGTTCGGTCCAATTGAGCACTAGGACTAAATGTTGTGGGATTTGTGTTTTCAGTTCTAAAATTCTGTTTTGATTCAATTTTCTGTTATTCACCAAACTGATTTTTGTTATGTCCCTAGTAGTTGTTGTAACAATAATAACTGAATATTCTGGCGGAAATCAACTACTATATAATGTTGATCTCACTTTCCCAATGGGCATGAATGAATATATATGAAAAAGCTTGTGAATGTTCTTAATTCCAATTATATTTTCTAATTTGGATATTTGTCTTGGACTGTTAAGTATATACCAACAATATTTTTTCTCATCTTTGATTCTTCTTATCCTATAATCTTGGAATCTTCTTTTTATAACTCTTCCACTGCACTTTGATTAAAGATTTCCCATTCGGTCTTTAAGATCAAGAATTCTAACACAGTTACAGATTAAGTCGTAACACATCCTTAAAAGGGTCTGTTTATGACCTTAAAGATGACTAGAAATATGATGTTTGTGATCAATATTTTTGTACTATCCAATAAAGATGAAAAGTCACTTGAAGTACCTTATTTTTAAGTCAACGATGATGATATTTCTCAACTCTATCACCATAGACTGAGTCATCTCATTTAAAAGAATCTTCAAATAATACATACTCAAAAGATGGTTAGAGGCTTCCAGTTATCAAAGTATCAGATAATGTGTACTCACTATTTCGATGGAAAACAACACCGAAGAAAGATCCCAAAAGAAAAACTCTTCGAGAGCATAAAAAAAGTTGCAACTAATTCATTCTGATATTTGTGGACCAATAACACCAACATCTCAAAGTGAAAAAAGTATTTGCTCACTTTCATAGATGACTTTTGTAAAAAGGTGTGACTTATTATTTAAGTGAGAAATCTGATACTTTTAAAGTTGTTAAACTTCAAGTTGTCTGTTGAAAAGGAGAGTGGAGAATCATTAACATGTTTACGTACTGATAGAGGGAGAGAGTTCTCTTCTCAGAGTTTAACAATTTTTGTGAATTACATGGGATTAAGAGAAAACTAACAACTACTTACACATCATAACAAAATATTGTAGCTGAACGAAGAAACATAACCATCATAAATTTAGTTAGAAGCATGTTGTCAAATAAATTAGTTCTCTAGCTAGAGGCAGTTGAATGGAGTACTCATATAATAAACAAATGTTTCACTGTTGCATTTAAGGGAAAGAGACTAGAGGAAGCATGGAACAATGTCATTCCATTAGTTGAGTACTTTAGATCTTTTGGATGTCTTGCTCATGTACATATTTTTGATAGGAAAATATTATAGTTGGATGATAAAAGTCATAATTGTGTCATATTTTATGTAAGCCGTGAGTCCAAGCTTATATGATCCAATTACGAGAAATGTTATAATAGTCGATATGTTATCTTTGAAGAGGAGAAATGTTAGTATTGGAAAAAAGACTCAACAGAGGCATATAAATAATTAGAATGGAAAAGTTAGGTTATGGAAGAAGAAAGTGAATATGAACTTAAAAAAGAAGAAAATTGTGAACAAGAACCAAATTCAGAAGCAACAACAGAAATAGTAAGTACTTCTAATCAAAACAACACTAATGAAGTAGTTCCAAATTAATTTATGTGGCTAGATTTATAAGACTTAGAAGAGAAAATAGAAGAGCTCCTACTTGGCAAAGAGATTATGTATGTGGATGTGAACTATATGATGAAGATGAGGAAAGAAGTAAACTATCACTTTATGTCACAATGTATCCAAAATCTTTTGAAGTGGCAGCAAAGAACCAAATGTGGCTAGAGAGGCTATGAGATAAGAAATGAAGGCTATTGAGAAAAATGGTATATGAAATTTAGTGGAATTGCAAAAGGGTGCAAATGTGTGTTTAAAACAAAGTTGAATGAACTTGGAAAAATTGATAAATACAAAACAATGATAGTTGTTAAGGGATATGCTCAAAATATGGAGAGAATTACAATGAAGTATTTGCACCACTAGCAAGATGTGATATAATCGAATTGGTGATTGTCATGGCTGCACAAAATAGTCTGAGCATTTATTAACTTAATGTGAAGAATAACATAAATGGTGCACGTGGATCAACCTCGAGCATTTGAAAAGAAAGGAGAAAAACACAAAATATACAAACTTGAAAAAGCTTTATATGATCTTAAATAAGTCAGTCTGGTACAACAAGATTGATAATTACTTTATGTAGCATAGATTTTAAAGATGCATATTTGAATGTACTTTATTTGTTAAAAATGGTTTAAAGGAAAATATTATGATAGTTAGTCTATATGTTGATGATTTAATCATTACAAGAAATGATGTGGATTTAATTAAACGGTTCAAAGCCTCTATGATGCATGCGTTCGAGAGGACAAATCTTGGAAAGATGAGATATTTTTTAGGTGTTGAAGTCTTGCAAATAGATGATGATATTTTTATCAATCATATAAAATATGTTATGAAGTTTTAGAAAGATTTGTAATTTGGCGATAAATCTCATTGTGCTAGGGATGAAATTGGTTAAAGAGAGAAACACATTAGAGTGTATAAGAAGATTGTAGGTGTACGCATTTTGTTTTCTTCGCTCCCATTTAAAAAAAAGATTTTTTCTTTTATGTGAAAATAATATTTTCTATTGTAGATTTTTATCCATTTGAATACCATGTCTTTAAGGAGGCTTATGCGATCTGAAGTTGGCCGGTCCCATGCATTATCTATCCGTTCGAGTACTCCGCTCGTGGAGGGGACGTAATGAAGAATTTAAATGGTAGACTCGAGCCGTTGATTTTTTTACAGAAGTTATGTTATAGAAATTTTGTTTTACATTCCTCTCGATTCTCATAAAAAGTAGATAAAAAACTATCCATTTAGGATGTTGTCTTATCTTAGAGATGAGGAACCGAAATGGAGTTCTATAGCATAGACTTTTTGTTTGGTCCATAAAGGTTTAGATTAGTACGTGTGAAAACGTAGTAATCTAATTGACTTAAAGAGTCACCACATTAGTTTACTTTAGAAAAAAATTAATGGAAAGAAAATCAGAGTATTCTCGTATCAAGGGTTCGGTGTTTGATTACGTATTAAGAAAGGGTCGTAGCGTTATGTTCTATATGACTATCTATGAGAAAAATCTTTACTCAAATATAATTGACCATTTAATTTTGTGAAGGTTTGTTACACATGCATTCTTAGTTCATAATTCTTTTGTTTGTGAATATCCTAATCTCGTTTCTAAACTAATAGTTTAATCATATTCCTTACTTAAAAGATGACTCTAAACTTCCATTAGGTTTAGACAAGGTTGATACAAAACCATTGAATTCTCTTGGTTTTCATTATCATATCTTACCTCTATCCAAAGGGCTAAACTTATTCCTTGTTTAGAGATGACTCTAAACATCCGTTAGGTTTTAGATAAAGATGGTATAATAAAACCTCGAATGCGTCCTGTGCACATGTGAACAACAATATGAATTTTCTGATTTGCATGTTGTTTATTTGTTGGGTTCAAACTATGAATCCTTGTAGGAAAGAAGTTCACGAGTATAGAAAGACGAGGATAAATGATTTCAGACGATTGGAGCCCCGTTTATGACATAACCAAAATTAAGATTTTTCCAAAAATGTTTGAATTATTTTGAAAGTTTTTGTGCATGTCAAGTACATTTTTAGGAGCACGCTGCATTCAAGTTTGGAATTTTGGAGTTGTAGAACTCTAAATATGACACTGCAAAGATGAGTGTTTTTCCAAACATGCTCCAAAAATTATGGAAAATTTCGTGGAGGTCAAAAATATTTTATGGATTCGTTGTAGAAATTTCATAATTTTCTGAGGTGTAGAACTTAGGATATGAGCTCTCAAAATTATGTTGTTTTTTAAACGAGTCCTAAAAAATTGTGGAAAAATATTATTTTTGTAGAATATAATATTTTTGACCATACTTGTGTTTTTAGATTTTTTCTAAAATGATTTAGAAGTTTCATTTGAAGAAACAATATTATTTGGTGTAAAAGGGAATCAAACAAGGGTTTAAGAATTTTTAAAAAGTTGAAATTAGAACTTTATAGCCAAAATTGGACATATATAAAGTTTAAGTGTCGAATTTGACGTGAAAGAATAGTCCAGGGGCCAAAACGTTTCGAAATTATTAAAAACTATTGGAGTTGTAAATTTGGGGTCAAATTGTACGTTAAAATAGTCAAGTGGTCAATTTGCACCTAGGCAGAAAATTCAAGGGCTGAAATAATTTTGAATTAAATTAATTAATTCAGAATAAGACTTTCATGTAGAATTTAAAATATTAGAAACTTGGAGAACCGAACATGCATGAAGAGTTTAGGAAATCGGACAGAAAGAAAGTTGAGAAAGCTGCTCCTGCTTGTTCCTCCGACAGATTCTTTTTCGTCGGTTTCCGAGGCCATGGCTACACGTAAGTAATCAACGGGAGGTCTCCTATTCGAGGTCACTTTGGAATCGACTCGCCTTCGTAGTTTAGTGTTTGAAAGATAACAGACATAATTGGAAGTGGAGAAAGAGCACTGCTCTACTTCCGGATCATGAATGGACTTCTGATGGATAATTCATATATGCTTCGATGTTGTCTCTTGTTCGGAGATTCGTCTCTTTGAAAGACTCGCCATCGCGCCGAGCTTACCTCCATTAGGATTTCAGTTCACATGAATCAAATGAGGAATCAGATTTACGCTCCAATACGGATCGAAAATTCGATCGAGGATTCCATTCGTCGCGACTTCAACTTGGACGTGTTTGGCGTCGACTCCTCGTAACAATAAGTCTTAGCTTATTTTGTCTCTATAGTCTGAAGACGAATCAAAATATTTGGATTGTATACTCTCAACTTGTTCCTCCAACAGTTCGACGAACAAAAGATGGAGATTAAAAACGAAGCTAGTCTTTATTAAAGATATGGAGGCTATTAAAGATAAGGGTGCTCTTTTACATTCCAAGGAGACTAGAAAACATAAAGTCTCATTCATTCCCAATGAAACGTCAACACCTACCAAGGGTCTGCCAATTATATATCATTAGTGTTGTCATTTATTATTTTAATCTTTTTCAATGAATGTAATGTATATAAATAGTGTTGATGTAATATATCAAATACATATATAGAAAATATAATTTCCTTTCTATCATTCTTCTATCATCTCTAACTTGGTATTAGAGAAATCAACAGGGAAACCCCTCTTACATCAATCCCCTTCTCAAATGGCTCAAAATAATGCATACTCTCTTCAACATACATCTATTATCAAACTCGACCAAAAGAACTTTGTTCTCTAGCGTTCTCAAGTTGTACCTGCTCTTAAAGGGTACGGATTCTTTGGATTTGTTAATGGAGATCTCCCAGCTCCTATTAAAACTGTAGAAGCATCGACTTCCACTGAGCTTCAGGCCTGGGAACAACAAGATCAACGTTTGTTAAGCTGGCTCCTCGGAACACTATCTGAATCAGTGTTTGCACAGGTCGCAGGTGAAAACTGTATTTCATCTCAATACCTCTGGGAAACACTTGAGCGACGTTTCGCTAATCAATCCAAAGCTAGACTAATGCAGCTCCGTCTTCAACTTCAAACTATCAAAAAAGGAGAATCATCCATGGAGTCTTATCTCCAAGCTATCAAGGTCATAACTGATAACCTTGCGGCTGCAGGGCAGAAAGTTGCAGACGAAGATCTTATTCTCTACGTTCTTGGCGGCCTTGGACCTGAGTATGAATCTGTTCTAGTCGCAGTTACTACACGTCTAGATTCTATTAATGTCGACGATCTTTCTGGATTACTTCTCACACATGAAATCAGACTTGAGTCTCTCTATGCCAACTCTCCAACTGCTAATGTTGTATATAGTCGTCGCAGAACTTCAGCGACTACGAATCATACGGATAAAGGTGTATTTTCTCCCTCTTTTAGATCTGTTACTCGTCCATCGACACCATGTGGTTCTTTTCACTCACAACAGAGTGCCTCTACTACATCTTCTATTTTAGGCCAGCCATCAAATTTCTTTAATTCAAGGACTGACCCATCTCGCCCTCATTGTCCCTATCGTGGTCCTCAAAATCAAAATAGGCCTAAATGTCAAACTTGTGGTCGTTTTGGACATCTCTCTAATATGTGTCGTTCTGGTTTAATTTGTCAACTTTGTAATATTCTAGGACATTCTGTAGGAACTTGTCGACGCAGATTCGACCCAAATTTTTGTTCATCTTCCTCATCGGCAGCTATGATGGTAACTCCATCTATTGTATCTGACTCAGCTTGGTACCTTGATTCTGGAGCAACTGATCATTTGACCGCTAACTTGGACAATCTCTCCATTCATTCTCCTTACAATGGTGAGTAACAAATTCTAGTTGGGAATGGAAATGGGCTAAATATTTCTAATATTGGACATTCGTCATTTACTGGTATGCACAGATCTATGCATCTTAAAAATATTTTGCATGTTCCCATGATTACGAAGAACTTGCTTAGTGTGGCTCGATTTACAGCCGATAATAATGTATTCTTTGAATTTTATCCAACCTTTTGTGTTGTGAAGGATCAGGTCACGAAGAAGGAAATTCTTCGAGGAACCTTGCATAATGGATTATATCGACTACTCAGTCCAAAGAGTGCACCCAAACAAGCATTTATTAATTCCCAGTCAACTGCATCAGTTTGGCACTCTCGATTGGGTCACCCGTCTCCTGCAACTTCTACTTATGTTATGTCTCGTTTTAAGTTACCTTTATTGGGTAATATGCATATTGAATTTTTTGATGCTTGTCAATTTGGGAAAGCTTATAAACTTCCTTTTGTATCATCCAAAACGTGCTCTTTTGCACCTTTAGAGCTTATTCACTCAGATGTTTGGGGACCTGCTCCAATTTTTACTCTAATGGTTTTCGGTACTTTGTTATTTTTATTGATGATTATAGTCGAATTACTTGGCTCTATCCGCTCAAACGCAAATCTGATGTGTTGACAATATTTATTCAATTTAAAGCATTAGTTGAAAACTAGTTTAGTAAAAAGATAAAAACTCTACAAACTGATGGGGGAGACGAATATCGTACCTTTGGACATATTACCTCTCTTAATGGTATACATCATAGACTCTCTCATACCCTCATACAAGCGAGCAAAATGGGGTAGCCGAGTGGAAAATTCGTCATCTTACTGAAACATCTCTTACTCTACTTGCTCATGCATCTATGCCCCTTTATTTTGGGGATGAAGCCTTCTCCACGGGTACCTATCTTATCAATCGATTACCTACTCTTGTCTTGGGTAATCGATCTCCCCACGAAGTATTATTCAATCAAACTCTCAATTACAACTTTTTGCACACTTTTGGATGCCATTGTTATCCTCTTATTTGAGCTTACAACAAGCACAAACATGACTTTCGATCCCAAAAGTGCTTATTTTTGGGCTATAGTCTCTCACATAAAGGCTATCGATATTTTCACATCCCCACGGGACGCATGTTTATTTCACGCCATGTCATTTTTTATGAAACCACATTTCCTTATAACTCATCCTCTCCCCCACAAAACCCACAACCTGTATATACATCACCAACAACAAATCCTCACTCTTTATTACCTATCACATCTACTATCCATAATCCACCTGAACACACTAGTCCACCTGAAACCACATCACCCTCTTCATCACTTCCACCTTCACCTAACCCAAGCGGTTCACCCTCTTCATCTCCTCCACCTTCACCTAACCCAAGCGGTTCACCCTCTTCATCACCTCCACCTTCACCTAACCCAAGCAGTTCACCCTCTACTTCAAATGTTTCATCACCCACTCCATATTCTTCACCACCTACTACCCCCTCACTCATCATCAATCAACGTCATACTCCAATTCTCAAAGCCCCTACTTGCTCCAATCATCCTATGCGCACTCGTGCCAAGTCCCGTCTTCCTTTTTCTTCCGCCCTTTTCACAGCCATCACCCATGAGCCGACATGCTTCTCCTCTGCCAATAAAGATCCCTCTTGGCGTTCAGCCATGACCTCCGAATATAATGCTCTTATTCAGAATCAGACATGGTCTCTAGTTCCTCCTAACTCTAGACAAAATATTATGGATTGCAAATGGGTTTACAAACTCAAACGAAAAGCGGATGGCTCAATTGAGCGTCATAAAGCTCGTCTTGTGACGAAAGGCTTTCATCAACAACTTGGTGTTGACTATGTTGAGACTTATAGTCCAGTTATTAAGCCAACAACCATAAGGACCATTCTTGCACTTGCTGTGTCCCGAAATTGGCCTATTCACCAACTTGATGTTAGCAACGCATTTCTTCATGGAAAATTACACAATGAGGTATATATGACTCAACCTCCTGGATTTGTTCAACCTGAATTCCTTAATCACGTGTGTCAGCTCCATAAAGCCCTATATGGTCTAAAACAAGCACCTCGTGAATGGTACTCTACGCTACGATCCTCACTCTTGTCGCTTGGATTCTTTGAAGCTAAGTCTGACTCCTCCTTATTCCTCTATCATACATCTACAATCACTACATATATCCTTGTGTACGTAGATGACATTATCTTTACGGGAAACTCAGCCTCACATCTGTCTACAATCATTTCTCGCGTACAAGACAGCTTCCCACCTAAAGACCTTGGACAACTCCATTATTTTCTCGGTGTTGAAGCTTCTCGCTCATCTGATGGGATCTTTCTGAGTCAGTCACAATATATTCAGGACCTTCTTATTAGGGCTGACATGCAATACTCCAAACCACTTAAGTCTCCCGTCTCTACTGGTTCTTCACTTTCTAGATATGATGGTGATCCCCTTTCTGATCCCTTCTTATACAGAAGTATTGTGGGAGCTCTACAATATTTAACTCTCACTCGTCCTGAATTAGCATTTGCGGTCAATTGTGTTTGTCAATTCATGCACGCTCCAACATCCACCCATTGGGTTGCGGTCAAACGTATATTACGATATCTTCGTCATACTCCACACCATGGGCTTGTCTTTCGTCCATAGGCATCCCTCACCCTTGAGGACTATTCTGATGCTGATTGGGCAGGTTGTCTTGATGATCGTCGATCCACTACAAGATATTGTATCTTTCTTGGTAATAACCTCATTTCGTGGAACTCCAAAAAGCAGCATGTTGTTGCTCGATCAAGTACTAAATCTGAATTTCGAGCCTTAGGTCATGCCACTGTCGAACTTTGATGGCTTCAATTTCTTTTGAGTGAATTACGAATTTCATCAATCCATCCACCGACTTCGTGGTGTGATAATATCGACGCAACATTTCTCTCTGCAAATCCAGTATTTCACGCTCGTACAAAACATATTGAGATTGATTTCCACTTTGTTAGGGAGAAAGTGGCTCAAAAATCTTTACTTATTCAGTATGTCCCAACTCATGATCAAGTTGCTGACATATTTACAAAAGGATTGTCATCACCTCGGTTCATTTTTTTTCCGTGACAAGCTCACGGTGTGTGCCTCCCCGTTTCGCTGGCGGGAGGGTATTAAAGATATGGAGGCTATTAAAGATAAGGATGCTCTTTTACATTCCAAGGAGACTAGAAAACATAAAGTCTCATTCATTCCCAAGGAAACGGCAACACCTACCAAGGGTCTGCCAATTATATATCATTAGTGTTGTCATTTATTATTTTAATCTTTTTCAATGAATGTAATGTATATAAATAGTATTGATGTAATATAAGTACATATATAGAAAATATAACTTCTCTTCTATCATTCTTCTATCATCTCTAACTGTCTTGCCTAGCCTCTTCCTAAACTAGACATATAGTTTTAACTTAGAATTCTAGTTGCTAGGGTTCACCAATTCATCAAACAATTTAGATAACACAACATTCATAAATTAATCAATTGAAATGAAATAAATGAAGATCAATTCACTACCGATGTATGAATTGATTAATCGAGATATGTTATTGAATTGAGATTACAAAGAGAATATGCCTACCTGGAAGAGAAATGAAGAACAACGGAAGACACAATGTAAGGCTTGCTGGCTGTTTACACAAGAACACGTTGGAGAAAAAGAAAACTCGTCGGAGTTCAATTTGGCGGTTTCTTTATCGCTCTCAGAGCTCTCTCAAGTGTAGCTCTATTTATATTTCAACCAAATGATCAATTGTGCCTCTTTTATAAAGAGGATATCCCTTATATACCCGAGCAAAAGGGTAACTTTGAGAATTTTATGTTTTGGAAACCGGTAACTCGTCCAACGTATTGAACCGACTTACTTTGGTCCTTAGTTGAGGCTTGAGTTATTTTTTGAAGTTAGGAGTCCTTATTGACATTCTTTCAATCAGATGATACAAATGAAGAACGAAATTAGGAATTTTTCAAATAAGGCACTCACTGACATTAGGATGATGTCACTCATGCGTTTTGAAAAGTCTTGTCATGGTAACTCGGCGTTGACTTCTATTTCCCAAGCCTTAAACCGCCTAGTTTTACTCGGTTTTCACTCTTTTCCATTTTGAATGCATTTTACACAAAATTGCAAAAAATAATATTATACTCAAAATTCATAATTTTTCGAACCAGTTAATATGAACATGTTAGATCTACCAAATTACGACTGTTTATTAAAAATGGTGTTTCGATGCAAAAATAAGCCTAAAATGGTTGTTCGATACATTTTGTCCAATAGTGATATTATACTCAAAATTCATAATTTTCAAAACTGGTCAATTTGAAGGTATAAGATTTTTCAATTTTTGAGTATTTTCAAAAAACGTCGTTTGGACCATTTTCAAAGGGTCGTTTTAAACGAGGTTTGAAAAGTATTTCCTATTTTTATTTTCCCGGTCCAATAATCAATTATGACCGGACATATTTATTTTAATTCTTGGGGTATAAAAATGAGATATCTATAGAATGTCCCTCTTAGACAGAGTTTAGAGAAAAATGTGTGTCCAAGCTTGATCAAATAGCCACCAATTTTGTAAACCTACAATTAAAATGTTAAAAAAGAGAAGGAAAGATAAAAAACTGTTGTCGTGCATTTTCTGTTATGCTTTTTTACCTTACTATGATACCATGTGCTCGAGGAATCAGATGTGTAACTATAAAGAGATTCATGCAAAATACTTGTAAGAAGCAATAACACATACAAGCATAATTTCAATAATTGATTGAGAAACCCATTGCATTTAGATCCAGTGAAGGATCTTGGCAAAAAAAAATTCAAGATTCATTTTTGCATGTAGAGACTCCTTGAGCATCTGCAAGGCAGTGTCTTTTGGGCAGTTCTACCTTTTCAACAATGTCAAGATTATGTACACCCTGCAAGATTAGGTTGTCTCTTAAGTAGTAAAACTTGCAAGGATAATCAATAATAAACTCGCAACTATGAGTCAAAAGTACATCTTATGTTTCAGCAACAACCTAATCATGGTGACCGATGAATTATGTCAACGACAAGGGTGAAAGCTGAGTCATGCTGACCAGGATTCACGTTGAGATGAGAATTTGATCTAGGTTGTAAAGGTTTCATTTATTCTGAAATAATGAAATCCTTCCTATGACCACAAATTCAATTTGTGAGAACCTGCTCATGATCTTAACGTTCACATTTCTAACTAATGAAGACATGCTAATTATACTAAGTCTTCAATATGGAATCGTGAAGCGCTCCTAACACCATTCAGATCTCTCATCGATAAGATGATGGGAGAACTATCGGAAACAGTGAGTTTTCATATTGATAAGATGATGAGAGAACTACTGAAGACATGGAGTTCTCATATCGATACGATAATGAGAGACTATCGAAGACACTAAGTTCTCATATTGATAAGATGAAGAGAGAAATACTAGATATAATGAGTTCTCATATCGCTAGGATGATGAGAGAAGCTGCCTTTAGAGGGAGTTGGTAGTCAAGGAAGATGACCCCATTTTTCAGGGCTTCTTCGACAAAAAATAGGATCAATCGCCAGATACAATGAGTTCTCATATTGATAAGATGATAAAATATTACTAAAGACGTTGAGTTATCATATTGATATGATGATGAGATTGTCAAAGACACTAAGTTCACATATCGATAAGATGATAAGAAACTGCTAGAATCAATTGAGCTCTAGTATCGATAAGATGGCGAGAGATTTCTCGAAACAATTGAGTTCTCATATCGATATGATAATGAGTAATTTCGAGAATCAGTTGAGTTATCATATCGATAAGATGATGAGAAACTACTGTAATCACTAAGTTCTCATATCAATCAGATGATGAGAGAACTTCTGAAGATAATTGAGTTCTCATGGACTTGCTTGATTAGGGGTGTATCAATATCAGATATCACCGCCTTCCATTATCCAATAAGGATTCAAATGTCTCCTTATTTGATAAAATTCAGGTCTCGTTCTGTGACCTCTAGAACGATGTACATGTTGTACCTCTCAGAGAAAGAATCTCCCAATTCCTTAATAGTGGTGAATCGAGATATTCGGTTTCTAAGATACCATTGAGAGGTTTTTCCAATTAAGAAACAAGAAAACAAACGAAAAATAATGGATGTATCTAGTTGAAGGGATCCCATAACATCTAGATACTTGTCGAAGAATAGTGTTGGGTTTTCGTTTCCCACGAATTTTTCCAAGTTAGGCAATAGTAGGTCGTGGGAGATAGATTCCTTCCTAGTTTTGGTAAAACCATTTTCCCAATCATGGATTGTTTTCATGGTTTTACCCTTAGTCATTTATGCCATATGTAACTAAATTTCTGCTTTTGTTGCCTTCATGTCAACAATTAAATTATGATAATGTAAATATGTCAGTACTCCATCAATAGTAGCGACAGTAGCACCATCGGGAACAGTTGTTCGAGGGACTCAACGAGTATGTCTATCCAATGGAGGAGGATCAGTTGCATTGACCAGTAGGGAGGCAAGGTTGTATTCTTCTTCATCACTCTCATAGTCTCCATATTTAGAAAGTTCGTCATTTTCAGTAAGAGCCTTAGAACCTTGGACTCAGTTTTGGAAAGCATGCGCAGTAATAGATACTCTAATATGTTTTGGGTACGAGGGTTGTTCGTGAATAGGGATGATTAGTGGATGAAACGGAACTGATTCATACACCTGAGGGTCAATAGGCTGTACAAAAGAGGTATGTGGAATGAATCTTTGGGTTGGAAAAGGGTTAACTTGATCAACGTCCACATGAGTTGGCTCCACTATTGGCCTTTTGGAATTAGCTGAGGACATGAATGTCCACTGACATCTTTGTGATAGCCATTACCATTACCTTCATCATCTCCTACATCTCGATGGACTCAGATAGGGGAGCCGCTGGAGGTGGGTTTGAATTTTTAGCCATTTCAATGTTCGTGTTTATTAGTTTTAATAAACCTACTTGTGGAATGGTCTCATTGGAGTCATGTTATTAGGTGGTACGAACGTCCTAGAATAAAATTCGCATATAGTGTTCTGTTTGAATTTCTCATTTAGATTCATTTTTTATTCAATCACATAAATGCAAACATGTCCTTAATAGAAATAGACGTTCGTAATAACTTGGATTTTGATTATAAAATAAAAGCATCACGAGGAACTTTCGTCTTATTCATAAAGTTCAAGACATGCCACAGGTCCATGTAATTCCTGATGGATCGTTGATGGCCTCGAAATGGACAGTCTGACTTACAAGTGACCTAGCGTGGGTTATAGGTCGAACCACAATCATTAATTGGTATCAATAGAAATTTGATTCAAATATGTTTTTGATGGTTGATCATTCGTATCAAATGGTCGAGTAAATCAAACGATATGAATTTATGAAGTTGGATATAGCTTTAGTTCGCTTCAGGATTGAAATGGGTACACTTGCATCGTGTTGTTGGGTTGTGTGGACCACCTTAACCATTAAATAGAGACTCGGGACCGGTGCCATTCGATCGGGTCATGTCTCAACTTTCTAACCATAGGTAAAAATCCAATTGTGAGGCATTGTGGCTCAAGTTATGAATTTTTAAACGTAAGCATGTCCGTTTTAGCCATATTTTGGACAGTCTGTCTTGTACTATCGATTTCTTGAGGTTAATAGTTACAATCTGGGGACTCAAACGGAACTTGTAGAGGACTCTCCAAGATTTTCAAAACATTCAAGATCATTCAAAATCTTCAAGTGTGGAGGTTTGGGTGATTTTTTAAAGTTGGGAGTCCTTGTTGATCTTCTTTCAATCTAATGATACCAAATGAAGAATGAAATTGGGCATTTTTCAAATAAGGTTCCCACTGACGTTAGATGACATCACTCCCACTTTTTGAAAAATCTTAGTACGGTAAGTCGACGTTGACTTCTATTGACCAAGCCTTAAATCGCCCGATTTATTCGATTTTCACGATTTTTCCCTTTTGAAGTTCTTCTACACAAAATTTCAAACAACAATATTATACTCAAAATTTATAATTTTTTGAACCGGTTAATTTGAATGTGTCCGGTCTCCCAAAATCCAACTTTTTATGAAAATTTGTGTTTGGATGCAAAAACAAGTCTATAAATGGTTGTTCTGTACATTTTGTCCAATAACGATATTATACTCAAAATTCATGATTTTCCAAACCGATCAATCTAAAGGTAATGGATCATCTAAATTTTGAGTATTTTAAAAAAGTTGGCGTTTGGACCACTTTCAAATGGTCGTTTCAAGCCGTTTTTGAAAAGTATTTCTAATTTTTTTTCTCGGTCCTACAATCAAGTATGATCATCATATTAGACCGGGAAAATTTATTTTAATTATAGGGTGTAATGAGGTGTTTATAATAGGCAACTTGAGATATTTGACTGTAATTAGACCGTATCTCATGTTTGTAGTTGGTTTGGTTAGTAGGTATATGGAAAGTCCTCATAAACTCACTTGAAATTGGTTAAAGAGAATTTTCAAGTACGGTGAAGGGAATTGTAGAGTGGAGAATATTCTATAATAGAGGAAATTTGAAAGATTTAATTAGTTTCATTGACATTGATTATACTAATGACTATGAGGATAGAAAAAGTACATATGGATATGTTTTTTTAGCATGGTCATCAAAGAAGTAACTTGACTCTTTTTAAACAATTGAAGTTGAGTTTTTGGATTATATTATGATAATACACCTAGTATAAAGCTGTCCAAAAATACAGTTTTACATCACGTAAGGTATCATTTAATTTGAGATCTTGTTAATGACAGGGTGATTGAATTAGTTCATTGTCCCACTGAAGAACAAATGGAAAATGGCAGATGACTTTAATTTAAACTCTAATGCAAATGCATAATAAGTTTATGAGACAGTTTTGTTTTATCTAATTAAATAAACTCATAAGGAAGCAATACTCTTAATGCAAAAGACTTGACTTTCTAAAGTGTCCGACTGTACTTTTAAATAAGCCTCAACTAGGTCAATATCAATATCTTGTCCAGAACTATCAAAAGAGTCTTCAAAATATTTTTACCATATTTTCCTAATTCCTTAACAAAATATTTAATTTTTTCTGTGTTCATCTTATTTTCCTAATATCAAGATTATACATTAAAAAAAATATAATTTTTTTTTATTATTGAATATAGTTTTTCCTTGTACTCAGATGGTGTATCATAAACATACCATAATTCATTTCAAGACATTAGACAAGGTAATCATTTATCCAACTTTTTCTTATCTATATTGAATTTTAGGCAAAATTGATCCATGAATCCTGTTATTAGACAACTCATTTATCCCTAATTCTCCCAAGTCATTCAAACTACATGGAACCATCTCTCAACTCCTCCTCAACACCCTCCATCGTTGATTCATCGTTCTTAACATCTAGATTGGGGTGTTAGGTTCTCTTGATTCGCATATTTAGAGAAATTCACCTTGGGTGTTCTAAATGCTCAAAATGCATACAAATTTATTTGTAAGGAACAATTTATCATTAAGGTTCTCATTCTCTAGACAATTTTTTATTAATTAGTTTAATTGAAATAAATTTTTTTATACATATGTTAATTTATATATGGATTTAGATTCGAACCCAAATTCAATAACTATTTTCAAATGTGTCCATTGTGATTTAAACCAAATGACTACAATTGAACATAAAAACTACAAACCCCAATTAGGGGTTGAGCAACCCCATTTATGTAACCTAGCCTAAAAAACCAATAGATATGAAGTAAATTCAAATAATAAAACCGTTGTACAACTTGAAGTTTGAATTTTAGGCAGGACAACTATTAATGAAGCAAATATGAGGGAAGTTTACCTAATTTTAGTATGAACACTATGAATATTGGTAAGTTGATAAAGTAACAATAATGTTGACAATTAATTTAAGTATGAAATGAAATGTTTATTGATTTCTTTTTTTTTTTTTTGTAATTTGTCATTGTTAGTAGAATAAATTCTGTTACAATTTTTTAAAAATATTGAATAGAAAGAAATGAGCAAAATATGTGGAGAAAAGTTGAGTTGTGTTTTATTTTATTGTTGTTAAATTATAATTAATGTTTATTTGAGAAAAAAAAAATATATATATATACTATATTTTCATTGACATTAATTTAAAAACAATAAAAATAATCCCTTAACATTTTACTTACAATTCAAAGAAATATTTACTTTAAATTATACATTAACTAAGATTTCAAAAGGTTATATTAATATCTTTACTATATTTCTTTTTTAAAGTATATAACAAAGTTTGTCCATTTATTATTTTTAATAATATAAATATTATATCAAACAAGTTTTTTTTCACATTATCAGTAAAGAGAAGACACTCAGAAAAAGTCATACTTCATAAACACATAAACCAAATAAGAGTAAAAGAAAAAAAGACATTAAGATAAGTCTAACGCAACACAAACACACGAACCAAATAAGAGGGGATAAGTCTCGAAAAAGATATTGCCTTCGAAGAATTTTTATTTTGTTTACGTGTGTAATTATTTATCAAATAAACAATTAACCAATCTCCAAACAATATTATTATTATATAAATTTTACTTTTAAAAAATCACATTAGCATCTATACAAATTTTTACAATCTTGGGGGTGGAGTAGCATCATTTCAAATCTTTTAATACTTTAAATTTAAGATTTATTGATCACTATTTATTTGTAATATTTGTTAATTCTTTTAATAATAATATATATTTAATAAAATAATAATATGTAAAAGTAAAAGAAAATGCTGACAATTGGGTCCCTAACTAACCAATATATAAATATAATTTTATTTATTTTTGGTGAAGTAACGAGCCAATCCAAAATTTACAGAAGCTACGGAACAAGAATCTCTCTTTGAATTCTATCATTGAAGATCTCCATTACATACCTAAAACCCTAATCGGATTTTCACTTCTTTCACGGTCTTCCAATTCTCCAGATCCATTACCAGGGTTTTACCGTTTAGGGTTTCTTGTTAAAGCCCATGTTCAGGACACAATGCTCGACCAAGATCACGATCACGACCACGACTTGGATTTCTATGACGATGAATCATGTTCCAAGTCAATCAGCGAAACTGTAAATGGATCTCACCATTTTACTATTAAGGGTTACTCCCTCGCGAAAGGGATGGGTCCTGGGAAGTATATAACAAGCGATGTATTCACTGTGGGTGGATATGACTGGGCAATTTACTTCTACCCAGATGGAAAGAATGTCGAGGATAGTTCGGTTTATGTGTCTGTATTCATCGCATTGGCTAGCGAAGGGACGGACGTTAGAGCATTGTTTGAGCTTACGTTGTTGGATCAAAGCGGGAAAGGGAAGCACAAGGTTCATAGTCATTTTGATCGCGCTCTTGAAAGTGGTCCTTATACTCTTAAGTATAGAGGAAGCATGTGGTTAGTATAATATTCTTTGAATTTTGGTCTTGGCATTTTGTTATGTAAAGATGCTAGGAATTGTGGATCGGCTACAAGTAATTGAGGGCAGTTCATATATGATAGTCAAATGGTTTTGCTAATTGATCATGGGTTATTTAGTACCCTTTGCTTTAGGCAATAATCCTATAGAAATTCTGTTATTTATGCAGGATATTGACAAAATGCTTCTTTCCTTGGCTATTGGTTTGATTGGTTACTGTTTCCCCAATTTCATTGAGCTGAACTGTTTCTATATTGATTAAAACATTATGTTGATCCCATGGGATTGAGCTGAACAAATTAAATGCCCTTGTTGAAAAATATTTATCTAAATTGCACATTTGTGGTCTGGTTTCAAAATAACATTGGTTATTAAATATGAATTTTGGGAGAAGTGGGTTGTGGAAAGGATCCAATTCTTTCCAATCAATTAGCCTATTTGTAGTATGATAGTTTGATGAAATAAAGTTTAATGGACCGGCCAAGTCTGTCATCAAAATCAAAACCTGTTATAGCTAAATGGTATTAACCATCTTTCAGGATCAATAGCAAAAGCCAATGAATGAGCTCTCTTTTGAGATTTTTTTGTTGTATTAATTATGTTCTCATATTTTATATCATTGTTGTGTTTAATTATCATATAGAACTTAGAAAAATGCTTATAGAGTATCTTGAGATTCTTTGTATGGAAAAGTCTAATGATCTGTGTGGGTTTTGCTTCAGGGGTTATAAACGCTTCTTCAGGAGAACCAATCTAGAGGCATCTGACTATATTAAAGATGACTGTATTTCCATGCACTGCACTGTTGGTGTGGTCAGAACTCATCTTCAGCGGCCTAGGCAGCATAATATTTCTGTACCTCCATCAGACATGGGCTCAGATTTCAAGTATTTGCTGGATTCTGAAGTTGGCTCTGACATAATGTTTCAAGTTGGAGATGAAACTTTCAAAGCACATAAGTTGATACTGGCTTCACGTTCTCCTGTATTTAGAGCTCAATTTTATGGTTTTGTTGGAAATCCTAATGTGGATAAATTGCCATTGCAGGATATAGAGCCTTTTATCTTCAAGGTATTGCATCCTTTGATCTTACATCTTTCTTTAAGATTTCAGGAAGTTTAATCATGTTCCTAGATGATAGAATGATTACTGGCAGTATAGTTTTGCTGTTTATTCCCTGAAGATTGTGCAGTTCTTTGTTGGAATGTGATGCGATCTTTCTCTCAATTGAAAATGATTTTTTTTTTTTTTTTCTGTTTCAAATTTGATCCGAATTATAATGTTGTTTTTGTTGATTTGTTTGGTATACAAATTATTTTCAAGCTCATTATCAATATTATATTGTATTTTTCTGTTTCAAGATTTTTTTCTCAGATTATTTTTCAGATCATAAAACAAGTTATTTTCTAGATCATTGTGCTTTTTTGTCTAACATAACAAATGTAGATATTTTTGGATTGTGATATAGCCTATCATTTTGTTTGCAGGCTATGCTAATGTATATCTACTCAGATAGACTTCCCGAAGTGCATGAAATTATGGGATCAGATTCATCATGTACATCTACAATTATGTTGCAACACCTATTGGCTGCTGCTGATCGTTTTAATTTGGACCGCCTAAAACAATTGTGTGAGGCAAAATTATGCGAGGAAGCTAGCATTGAGACCGTAGCGACTACTCTTCCCCTTGCAGAACAACTCAGATGTCCTCAACTTAAGGCTTTTTGTTTAAAGTTTGCTGCAGCTAATTTGGGAGGTGAGTGTTGTAGGGTAACAGGTTATGTCAATTTCAGCATGTTTAATCTGCTAAGACTTAGTACTTACCCATCAGTTGCATAGAAAAGCTTTTTTATACATTCTGTATACCAATATAGGCTACTCTTAAAATTATATAAGAAAAAAGCTCCCACCCAGGGTAAGTGTCTTGAACTACGAGGGTAAAGTCTTATGTTCGATTAAACTTAAACTAAGGAGCACGGATACTCAAAAATTACTAAAAAAGTGAATTAGGCTTCTTTTTCTTCTTGACCTACTCTTATGTCTTCTTCACTGTTCATCTTGCCTTACTGGTTCAACTTCTTCACGATTCCTCTTGCCGTACTGTTTCATCTTCTTAACGGTTCCTCTTGCCTTATTGTTTCATCTTCTTCACAAATCACATTCATCGACAGCTGCCGCCGCCCAAACATATTATGAATGATGAATATGGGTTTGTATCTCTATTTATATTAATACTAAATTTATATAAATATAATATTTATATATTTTTTAATAATTGGCGTAAAATAAATGTATTGTGTCTTATATTTTAAAAAATTGTTGTATCGCCGTATCCGTATCCATTCAACATTGCACTTAAATCACCTTAATTAAGTGGGAGGTACGGTGGTGGGATGTTGTGGAAATAAAACATTTGTCAAAAATTCATAAGGTTTATGCCTCTCGCCTAAATCTAATAAGCCTTTCATGGTTTTTATTCTCATTCCATAGTTTCATATATGTACAAGGAGTTTGAATTCCTTACCCAGTTATCAAATTTTCAGCCCTGGGAAATGGAATGAAATTTCCCTTCTGTATTATTTTTTGAAAGTTGGAAGCTAGCATGATCTTTCGGCCTTGACTTTCACTTCAACTTAAGGCGTGCTAAGTGAGAATCAAACCCTTTTGGTCTCTTAGAAACCACCCTTGCCACTTGAGCTACCTTAGTGGTTCCCCCTTCTATATTATGATATGCTTCACAATCAAATAGTGAAAACCAATTTTTGAGAATCAGCATCCAGGCCAATATTACATAACTATTTGATTTTTTTTCTGTGTTAGTTTGGGTTGGATATACTACTTTAACATTCTTAATATTCTCGCTTGCCTTTGCACCTTTCTAGGTGATAGAATTAGGGGTTAAAATGGGTCAATAATTTGATTGGAATGCCTGAATTTTGTCACCAAACCATTTTTGTGCAAGTTTCTATTAGTATATACTGTATTGAAATGTGAATTTTGATCACTTGCATCTTTAATAACAGCACGTCATTATGTGCTAGCAATTATGACATTGTTAATTTCCCACAAGTAAATAGAACTGTAAACCTTGTAATATTTTTTTTATTTCCCCCCTTCCTAGTGAGGCCACCAGCAGACAATAATCAACCTTTAATTCATTTCCGGAAGTGTGTACTTGCTGTGAAGTGTTAGTTTCATAGTTAGCCTAGTTTATTGAGTTGTATGGAAAGAATTAATGGGATTTCGTGGTTGCTTTTGTTGAATTGAATTTCTTCTTCTTTTTCCTTATTTAGTTTTATAGCAATATGGTAGGCTTAGATCTACTCATATTGGCCCCCCACTTAAGTTTATATTCTTGTATCTAAACAGGAGGAGAAAAACTATTAAATTTCTTTGATTAAGTTTAGTTTCCAAACATAATCTCATCCAGATATGTATTCAAATTTTCCAAATGGTGTCATTATATTATTGCTGATAACATTCAACTAGTGTTTTCCCAATTGTAATTTGTACTTGTTGGACAAACATCATACTATCTTTCGAATATTCTTCTTTTGACAGCACAATTTTTCTAATCATTTGTATTCGTTTCTGTACCATCAATCCATTTTACAAGTTTTCGAAGGATTCTCATATATTTTTTGTTTTTCCTCTTTAATTATTATTATTTTTTGCAGTTGTAATGAAGTCGGTAGGATTTAGACACTTGGAAGAGAGCTGCCCGTCTCTATTATCTGAGCTTCTAGAAACAGTGGCAATTGCAGTGGACGAGACATCGAGTTTAAGAGCAAAGAGGAGTGCGAGCAGCAGCGTTTATGGGATGGATCTTACACAACAGGAGGTGGCATCTGGGGGTGACAATCAGAGGCGATTGCGAAGAAGGCTCTAGTAGTATATCATATTATAATAAAATTGCTGTCTAATATTTTGTTCATATTTGGATGGATGAATGGATGAGTCCTATCAACAAATATTATATGGAAAACTCTGGCAGTAGTTTTCTCAGATGATTTTGATAATTAAATTAGTGTGGACATTCCTTTATATCTCTTTCTCTCTAGCCTTCATCTGTTGTTGTACTCATGGTGGAAATAGGGTTTTATAATAAAATTTTATTTTTTTTATTAGAAAGAAGACAGTGGTGGATATAAATTGGTTATCACTTGCATCTTATATGTTAATAACATTATTTTATTCAATAAGTTTTTAAATCTTCTATGGCAAGTATAATCTACCCACAATTCTCAATCAATCTGAAATATATGTATTTTGTGCTATATCTTTCTCATATTTTATAAGAATTTTAAGTTTATTTTTATATTAATTTCTAATATACAACATTATATATTATTTTTTAGAATATGATATAAATAATGTAGAGAAGAAAATCAAATTAATAAAATATTTCTTCAAACATTGAATTGTCAATTCTTAATAGAATTCTACATCTCATCCAGACAACCTAATATTTTAGACAACAAAAATTACATTCTCTTTTAAAATGTTTACTCTCAAATATCATACAATATATAACTAATATACAAGGAGATAAAAACAAGTTACATGATGATGGTACTGTTTTCTTCTTCTCAGATAAGTATTTTGTCGATTTGGGCCATTGCAGAGGTTTGTGTTCGCGGAATGAGCAGATTTAATATTGGAAGTAAAGATGATGATTTCGATGCACCAACAACAGAACGGGCTTTTTCAACAGCTGTTTTGAGAACATAGGGCGATGGTACATCATTCCACTGTAGGTACCACGACAGAATAGCACAGCCATTACTGTCTTCGCTCGGCCACTTTCCTAATCTCAAGTAGTTACTTAAATGGTTCTGTAATCCACACACATTCTCGAAGAGCTCATCTACACGTTTCCTCATTGACCCGATAAAAACAGACTGTATGATACCACCTTTAGGATTTATCAATCTTTCATTTAACAAAGCTTCTTTGTAAGCCAAGGCCAACTACAAATATAGAACTAACAGTTAGTATTCAAAATAAATTCCATTGCTGATTTGGGTGTTGAAAATTAGATAAGCATCATAAAGGCCATGTTTCTTAATTCTTTATTACTTTAGTGAATGATTTATTCTCAAAAATCAATTTTAACTTAGCACCTTCTAAGAACATACAAGAATATTTTGAAATTCTTCCCTATTTACATTCAAATCCATTTGAATAGTGAAAAAATTAGTTACGAAGGATAGAAGTTCATTTTGTTACCTGAACTTGGGAATCCTACAAGATCCATTCATTCTTTTACTTTTAAAAATGGCTCAAATTACTTATCATTGTTGGTTGTTGGTTAACTTCGTTAAGTTCTTAAATAATCTTCTTCACAATTTTTGAGCTCATTAACTTTTTATTTTCTTTCTTTCTTATCAAGACAATAAAAAGGAGTTAACTAAAACTGCCGACAAGAAGTAATTTGAGCCAATTTTAGACGTTGAGATTTTGATATAAGTTTAGAAAGCAAATTGAGCTACCCAATATATATTACCTTTAGACTAGAGATGAATGTTGAGTCATTCAAAGCAGAATGTCCGGTCTGAACTTGATCAGCCATTGATCCAAGAATTGAATAGAATGACAGATAAACCTGCATTTTGACTCATCAAACTAATGCCAAAGAAAAAAAAGAAAAGGAAACTATGGGGGACACCTAAGAGTAAGTTTATTAGAAAAAAAGGGTCACAAGATTTTAGATGAAAATTTCAAATTATAAACTAATACCTGTAAAAGAGTTGGCTTATCCTTGCTCACACACTCAAATAACACTTGCAAACAGAACTCTTGGAAATCAATATCAGACCTGCTATTATAAAGAAAATTATAATTACGAGTGATAAAAAACATCATTTCCGTTTAGGTTTATTTAACTTCATTCTAAGCCATCAAATCTTTTGACTAGACTCAAACAAATTATCACATCAGCCTTAAAGAAAAAGAGCATCTTGGTCAGGAATCCCAAAGAAAGAAAGACAGGCCTTGTTTGATGAAGGGTTATCCTCTTTATCTCATTATCAATCACTCCATCAATCAAAACATCAACTAAAACACCCTTGATTTTTTATAATATTTATAAAAAAAATCATTGGATATTTTAGTCATTCAACCCAAATAACCCTAAATAATTCACTTTTTGTTCAACCTTTTTTTCCAAAAAACCTCACATCAAGCAACCTCTTCTAAGTTTCAGCCTAAAATACAACAATTTGCACTTTGTCATCCGTAGTTTCTACACAAGCTTAGGGCTTCATCTCATAACTCATGTAAATTATGCTTTCCAATATGCAGTAAATAAAAAACAAAACAAATACAAGGAGAAACATTGATCAAGTATAAGAAATGAAATATAGGAAAAAATAAGGACACTTGCCTGTTATTCCAAGCAGGGTCAGAACAAAGTTGTGCAAAAGCATTTAAGCTTGGATCAGATGAGAATGCACTGACCAACTGCTCAATAGATTTTGCCCCTGCTCCAACTGAGTCATTGGGGTTTGAACTATTAGCAGCTTCAAGTTTCAACTTGGAACAATCTGATGATTTGAACTTGAACACAACCTTGTGCATTGCCTGTGACAGCAAAGATTGGCACCCCACAGGATCATCTACATATGAACAAACTCCAACTCTTCGCTTTATGTAAATGATACCAGAGTTGAATGGGTCATTCCTGTCCGTGGAACACCACCAAGGTTTCTCTGTAAAAGAAGGCTTAATGATTGATAGGAATAAATAGTCGTGGGATAAATATGGGTGCCAAATTCATTATACCTTCAGGTATAAGCTCTATAAGCTGGGGCCAATACCGAGGACCACAAATGCGAACTGTTTTCAGCTGCACGATTAACATCATCAATAACTTGGAGCATATTTAGGTATACTATAGGACTGATTTCACAGCATATCAAGCCAGGAAAGTAAGTAATAAATAAACATGTATCCATCCAAAAAAGGTCAGAATTCAAGCATAATTTGTTTTGAAAAAAATACAGAAGAAGAACACAAGGTGTGTTCATGGGAAAAGACAATTGAAGATACACCATCATGCTAAGTTTTTCAATATTGATAAAAAGATGTAGATAATAATTAATTATCAAATTGATTCTATTGATTATTTATGGTATTGTCAGCACTAATATGATTGTCTACCTATCAAGGAATATATGGTAGACAATGACCTCATTATGGAGATTTGATTTCCTTAATTCTAGGAATTAGAATTATGTAGATAATTGACTGATTCCTTGTATTGTATATTTATACAGCCCCCTTATGGGAAATAATACTCACTCTATTCCAAATCTGTTTTCTGTATCTGCAAAAAAAGAAAAGGATTAGGAACTTACAACAGCACGTTCAGGGAGTAGACATGGGGTAATTTCGCAGAAAGTTGTTTCACTATAACAATCAGTTTCCTTGATTGTAACCTCAAGAGGAGCATAAACTGGCAAACCAGTATCTACATCAATTGTCTGGACCCATCGAGCTTCCGTTGCAAGAACATACAAATGCCTGAAAGCCTGAAGATTATTCTGGAATTAATATTGTTTTCCAATTTGATTAGGCAAACAACAAAAAATTGAATGAATTAAACATTTCAAATCTAGCATTGAATATGATATTATACTTGTGGAAATACATTTCAATATATTGTTTAAAATTTTTACCTTAACTGAGAAATATAGAATTTTATGATATTTTAAGGGTTCCGATTTATCTTGATTGAGAAAAATCAACACTTACAATTGTATAAATAGGTATACCAATCAAAAACATATATTTCTCTCTTCATTCAAGAATTCCACAATACTGTAAAGAGGCATGGCAATCAAATTCCCATGGGAACCATTTAGTTAAAAATAGTCCAGTCCATGGAACCTTCTCAGTCCATAATAAGGACTTAGAATGCTCGTTGCATGCCATCCAGCAGCAAGTGGGCATAAGGAACTGCTCACAATTTCCATGAAATCAATACATTTTAGGCTGCTTGGATCCTATCATTTTGTTGGTATTGTATTCACGATTCAGCAGTTTTTCATATGATATGATGAAATTGTCTATGGGAGTTTTTCCAAGTGACTTCTGATAACAAGGACCATCCTTTCCATGGCAAAAAAGGATCAGTGGACTTCAGGAATAATAGTTATGTTATATTCCAAGTGTAGTTCTCTTTAAATAGTTATGTTATCTTCAATTCATAATGACAAAAATAATCACCCAGCAAAACAAATAAAGATTTATCAAAAGAAACTAAATTCATATATTGAGTGATTTCAAAACAATTCTAGCCATACCAATGACAAAGAAATGTATATGAGAGATTTATAACAATTCAAAATTTGTGTTTGAACACAGACCTGGACCATTATAATTTACCTGGAGGTGACACCTATTGTCATTGGGCCCCATAGGTAAACGTGGATACAAAGCTATCAATAAAGCAGCTATAGAACTGTTACTAGTTGAAAAAGTCCGCACTCCACCTCCAAGGAACAAGAAGCCAACAGCTAAGCTCACCTAGAAATGACGACATCAATATCAAATTTAGACCAACAATATTATTATTATGAATTTCAATTCAGGCAAAGAGAACTGGCTTTACATATCCTTAAGATCAATTAATATGTAGAAACATCAACATTCATTTGATAGAGGATGTTCATTGGTTTAATTTGAAGATAGATATCCTATGCTGCAAAGGAAGGTGCATAGACACATCACATAGGATTATGATGAGGGTGAGCTGAACAGAAACATAAAAAATAATACTCAACTTCAACTACACCTGTCACAAATTCAACAATCAATTTCACTAAGATTGTCTAGCTCATGACTTCATGATTCAAGATAGACACTATTGCAAAAAACAGGCATTTACACATCAAACCTCTCACATAAAACTAATTGTTGAACTTATATTAGGTCAACAAAGAAAGAAGGAATGAAGAGGAAAGATGACATTCATGAGTGGGACAAGAGAGTGAAGAGTTAATTGGACTAAGAAACATGTTTAATTTGCATAGAAGTGTATCCCGAATAATTAGAATATTGAGATTTATTCTAATATTAATTAGGTAGACAAGTGTTTGAGGACAATTATTCTTTTAATCATTATCCATATAATAAGTTAAAAGATAATTATCCTAGGAATGTCTCCTCTATCCTAGAATTAGTTGTGCATTATGTATTTAGAGGACAAATATTAGACTGCAGGAGGCAGTGTGTGATTAGTTGGTACGAAAGGGCTACTTAGCAAATAAAGGGAGTCCACTACTGCCAAATCCTAAGCAACCTGCATTTGGCAGCAGAAACAACTATTCGGGAGGCTATAATTGATCAGGTGCGAGTACTTCTACTAGTGCTGCTAATACTGGATCATTATCGAAACCGGTCGTCATAATCCAAATCCCAAAGATTTAATTTTGATGTACGCAGTAGGATAGATCATAATGTTTAGATAACGAAATGACATAACTTACAGCCATTTGAGTACCATAGTTGGTATGCCCGTCTGCATAGCTTCGATTTCGGAGATATCTCAGCAGTCGGAGAGTTTGTAAATCTCCAGAACCCGCCATTACCTGCTCAAGTAGATCAATGTTGGATCATATTGTTGTCAAAGAAATTTAAAGAAATCAAAAGGAAGAAATTACAAACCACGGATAAGGAAAGAACAGTAAGGTGAAGGCAAATCTCCAATGTTCCCCGATCCACATACTTCGCCAATCCCTTGGGCATATTATTTACACTTTTGCTAGATACAGGTTTAATCTGGACATAACAAGATGAAGAATTCAACAACAAAAAAGGCTAAATAAATAACATAAGTCAGGCAAACCTCATTCAGAAAATAGACAGCATATTCATTAAGCAACTCTTGTGCATCGCCATTATAAGTACCAGCAAATTTCAATCCTGTCAAAGTAAAGAATAACTCAAAGGGATTGAAGGCATCAAAGAAAAACAGATTTTTAATGTCAAGTAGGAAAACGTGTATCCCTTATTTTTAAGACCTTATACCGATCCTAGGAAATTACATGTAAGATGTATTTAAAACGAACTACCCATAGGAATAAATCCATTCAAGATCTTCTAATTTCACAACAAAGATAACATTTGGAAGATACTGAACAGAACAATTCTAAACCAACTAAAATTCTTAATATAGGAGGAGTATCATCTATAAAGGTGTACCTATTTGAGATATTATATTAGAGAATGATGTGGTGGCCCTATGTTCTGGCCTAATCTTATGGCCAACACCAAAATCACCCATAACAAGACGTTGCAACTCTTGGTGGTATTGTTATGGAACAAAGTGGCACATGGCCACCTCTTCAATCTTGCGCAACAAAGTGAAATAAGGGCCACTTCATGACTCTTAACACAAGTCGAGACTGACTATGGATCCATCACTATGAAGCCATCACATTTAAAGTGAAAAAGGTTGGAGTATCACACATTATAAAGCCAAGAGCTTCAACCTTGATTTACAAGGAAGGGGATTTTGGGGTGGGTTACCGTTGTCGAGTTGTTGTCCCCTTCCTTGGCAGCCAACATTAACTTAATGCAGAAAGGGCGCCTCTTAAATCCTATAATAACAAAGTGTAGAAAGCTAGCCAAGGTGTCATTCTATAGTTGCAGATTTTTGGGAGCAGTAGATTGGGTGGGGTTCTAGAGGATCATTAGCGCTGATTGGAAAACAATTCCCCACATCATGTGGTGGAAGATTTGAAAGGAGTGAATCATAAGAACATTTCCAGGGAAGAGTTTTGGGAAAGAACTGATCAAAGGCTTCATGCTTCACATGTTTACTTCCATCAAGCAGAGGGAAATTTACCATGGAATCTAACTCTTTTGTATCTCCCTTTTCTTGCCCTATTGTTTTTGCTCCTTATTATGTAATTGTGAACACTTCTCTCACTCACTTATTTTTAATGAAAATTGACCTTTTAAAAGAAGAGAAAGGAGGTAATCTCATGTACTGGTGAACGATAGTATATAAGACTGGCCTATAACTTTACAAAATTAGCAAAAATAAGAATTACCAATTGATAGACATGCTCCTGCCACTATGTTGACATATGCTTGGACTAGTGATTCAGCATCAATGTCATCCTCATGACTTGCCTCAAGACTGTGCAGACCATTTTTCACGATATCAGGGATCTGGGATTGGATCCAACTTTTGGATGGAGTAACCCTAATAAATTAACAATGTTTAGCTAATCAATTGATGTATGTTATGCCTCTTCTTGCTTTCATGTTTTGATGCAACAAATGATACCTGCTCCATAACACCAAATTCCAAGCTATGACACGAAGCATAATGAAATCAGGCCTCACATATTGTAAACTAAACTGTGTATGGGGTATAGAGAGTCTTGAAGCCACCATCTCTGATTCAGTCTGAAACAAAAAGAAATTGAATCAGCAATTTCCTGATGAAATTCAAAATTGTCTAGTTTAAACAACTGCTATTTGGTGGTAATAAGGTTGCATAAGGTTCCACGAGCACAATAAATGAAACAGGTTAACATACATTAATAATAGGAAATACTTAGTACCTTCAAAAACATTAAACCCAGAGCAATTATAGCTCCAGGCGCAGTGATGTCGATATTTATCAATGCACCATCCATCGTCTACACACAACAATAGTAAAATGTCTTAGACAGTAACAAACTGGCAAATTCTAAACCAATGAACAACTTCAAGCAACTAAGAAAGGAAATGGTAAAACCTGCGCTGGACCATGGTTTTGGTCGATTCCTGAGAATGTAAGTGACACGGATCTCTGTTGCAGGAAAAGAGTAGAGCACTTACAGAAAGATTTAAATGAAATTAAGATTATAAAAGAGTGAAGAGATCTGATGGTGTCAAGATAAAATAATAGTTAACCAGATTAAATGTGTCAATAACAGTGGATCAACCAAAAAATAATATAAATTGAAATGTGTCACGAACATTTTGACTACTGCGGGACTCCTTGCCACCAGCGTAATGAAACAATCGTTCAATTAAGGTGTCCATGAAGCCAAGAACATCCTGTCCTCGACCTTGAGATGAAATAAAAGTAAAATGAAAAACAGTTATGAAAAATATAAGCAGAATTCAAAAACCAATCAATCAACCTACCTAAACCAACCAATCCTAGAGCAAATCCTGCAGAAACTGCATAACCCTCGCTCTCTAGGACATTATCAACTCCACTTCGACGGCCTATTTCACTCTGTTAGAAACATGAATGCGTACAATTATCAATGTAGTATGCGTCTAATAAGGTTAAGAATGGAATTTTGTGTACTCTTCAAATACTCAACTAGTTGAATCAGTGTAAATGTAATAATAAAGAAACTGAAGATAACAAGTGGATGATGCTGACCATGGAAAGATTTACTGTCCTTCCAACAAAAACAAAGGGAATAAGCTGGAAATATTATGTAGGAAGGAAGATTTTGGGTGAGAGAATGAAAGATCAATTGAGCACACAATGACATTTACACATACGCCTCTCAACAAAAACATGAGAATGAGGGGGTTTGCATTTTTAGTAAGAGGGGGACAGGGGGTGATTCATAAAGTACAAACCACTGAGAGGGAGAGGGAACGAGTTGGTGGAGAAATTTTAGGGGGTTAGGAAGATCCAACATGAAAGCGAAATAAATTATTTTGAAAAGGTCAAATTTTCACTAGAAAGCAAAATACATGTAATTATAGAATTCTACATGGGAAGAGAAATCAAGACTCGTGATAGAAAAGAATTGTAGGATCTTTAGGACGGAGCGGGTGTTATCAATAGTTGTTGCAAATACTTTAGCCACAGTAAAATAATTTGATCCACAAATGAATCAAGAGAGAGAGGATTGCCACTAACCTCTAATTGCTAGTTCTAGGGACATGAAGTGAAGAGAAAGCAGAGATTTGCCTATTTATACATAGAATCATCCACATGTCTAGTCATTTCTTATCTTCCTTTTGCACTATTACAATAAATTCGTTGGTACTAATCATAGTTTACATGCATAACAGTCCAACTAAGAATCCGAATTGCAAAAGGAACACTACACTCAAATAAGGAGAAACCCAACAAGAAATAAGTTCAATAAAAATTTGCATATTCCATGTAAAAGTTCTGAATCCTGTTGAACTGTTCACAGGTGATATAATATCATAGTGTTTGGAACTGATACACTTAATTAATCCCACCCTCAAATTCCGCTTTGCTAGTGGTCGTGCAACAAGGAGATATGGATATCTCTAGACAATCAATCAAGGCTTGATTGATCCTAATTTTTCTCTTTAGATATATTAGAATAGTATTTATTAGGATATACCTCAATCACAATTTAAGGGGATAGTATCTATATATATATTTATACAAATCAGTGAATGAAAGATTATGATTTCCCTATTCACAATTCTCAGATTACAACAATATCTATAACAAAAGACAAGCAAAACGCAAAGGTACCAGGAGAATTTGCATAGTTTGTGGGTGCATAGATCCTTCGTAAAGAAGTCCAATGGACATTAGTGCTGCTGGCTGGAAAAAGGACACAATTGACAACGAGAAAGAATTATTAATTAAACAAGAGTAGTCCAACAAACATCACCTGTAAAAGCAACATTAGCACATACTTGATTAAGTAGAGATAACTTCATGATATACTAGAGTTACCTGTAAAAGGCTTGATAACTCCAAGTCTGGGAAGGACGAAGGGTGGCGAGCTGGTACATGAACATAAAAAGACTGACAATAACAATAAAATTGCTCAGCTTTAAATATTCCCAATAATTCAAGATGAATATTGCTAACTATAAATGAGATGTAAAGAGATTACTACAAAGACCCAAAATAAGTCATATTTCCATAGAAGAGAAGATGAAAAGATACATATACCACCTATAACTCCAATCCAATTAACAGGATTTTTAATCATGAATCTAATATATATCAAAAGCATCCCTTTAAATTCAAGCCAAACAAAGATTCATCATAAGTGCATCGAAGATAACATAACATGCCCAACAAGATCATAAGACGATGACACCAAAAGACACTTTGGTATCTTACTATGAGAGCCAGGAAGGTCATAAGCAGGAGAAAATCTTATCAAAAGGAGATGACATGGAAATGGGGTTTTTGAAACATCAAAAGAAAGGCAGTTCAAGTAGTCTAATTCATCAAAAACATTAAATAATGAACTAAGTCATCAGTTTCTAGACATGGTCACAACTGCAGCTGGAAGCTTGAGGTGTAAATTATTTCATACAAATTTCCTACACAGAAACAATATCTAACCCAATTTATTTATACCTTGTATACCAAAATGTAAGGAATTTCATTTTTGTCCTTATATGGAATTCATGCTAATCAGAGCTATGTAGAAATGTAGTAAGATGGAAGCAACAAAGGAACAAAGAAATTAGCTTAATCATGTTGAATCCACCTTGGATATTGCTGGTTCCATAGTCCCCCTGTATGAAGCTGCTAGACCAAGCATTAGTCCAACTGTTGTGCTTTCATTCCCCTATAAATAAAACATTTGAAGAAGTTGAAAATCGAACACGAGCATCAATTAATATTTAGATAGTCAAACAAATTACCCTTCTATAATACATCAACCATTGCAAAAGTAGAATATTCTGATACCAAATCAAATTTCCCTAATGGACAAAAGAGAGAAAGCAAAAACTCGGCATAATTGGAGATTTGTTATTTGTGTATATTGCCATTTATTACAACCTATCATACTTGGAATGTCAAATTTGTGAGTATAAACATGTTCTCTTGTGTGCTTACTTCTTAGATATGTCTTAGATGACGGTGAGATTTGGCATGAGAGGAATAATGGAGTCTTTGGGACAAATAAGATATGAAGAGAAAGTGTGGAAAGGTATAGGAGGATGTTGTGTAACATGTGAGAATCTTATCCACCATTATTATACTAAGAAGAGCAAACTCATGAACCTTGTCCACCATTTCCACCTTACGCACCTCTTTCGAACTCCAACATCCCTCTATTTTGCAAGTGAACCCAATACCACCATCGCCACCTCATTTCCATGAACTCGTTTCCAAAAACACAGTCAGAACCAGACAAAATCCAATTGCTACACATACACTATCAGGTACAACACCAACTCATAAATCTAACCATTCTTTGGCTAATGATTAACATTCCAATTGTGCTTAGGAAAGGTGTAAAGTCGTGTACGATACACCCTATCTCCAACTTTGTTTCTTATGAACAGTTCTCTCCCAAGTGTTGGGCATGTGTGATTGCTTATGATGCCATGGAGGTACACTACTGCAATTATGAAGCTCTCTGCCACCCTAGATGGATAACATTAGTTGACAAACTAGTACACGCATTTAAGATCAATAGCTCATGCTACATCTATGACCTACCAATATACAAGAAAGCAAAATGATTTGTAAAGCCAAACACAAAGTTAATGGCATAGCTCAAAGCACACCTTGTCACTAAAGGATTCTTCAAGTCTTACAGGATATACCAGACATCTGTCGAGTAACCAAGCTCAACACCGACGGGTCGTTGTAAACAATGATTGAGCACTGCACCACTTGGACGTAAAAATATCTTCTTAAACAATATATATATATATATATATATATATATATATATATATATATATATATCAGATCCCTAATAGCCTCAACAACTATGTCAAGCACCAGCAAATCAGTCGACTTCACACATCCATGTACAGTCTATGGTCTCAAAAACAATCTCCTTTGGTTCGATGAGTTTGTCACCATAGTCTTGAACTAGCAATATATTCCATGTCAAACCGACAACACTTCATTTATTGAAATTTTTTTCTAAAAATAATTTTGTACTCAGTCTATGTTGGTACCGAAGACAACACTGTCGAAATTGACAATCTCAAAAGAGTCGTCACCATGGATCTTGGCAATTTATCGGCCAAATCAACTAAAGGGATTCTCTTGTCCCAGCACAAATACACTTTTGACCTACTCAAAGAGACATGGATGGTTGTTTCCAAATCTGTGGAGACATAAATGGACCACGACAACAAAACATGTTCTACAGAGGATTATGCACTTGTGGATAGGGAGATACCAACGACTAGTTGGTCGCTTTTCTTATCTATCACATGCACGCCTAGACATCGAATTCCCCTTTGTGTGGTAAGTCAAATAGAGCTCTGCCACCAATGAACACATGGATGTTGTAAACAGAATCTTGAGACCTAAAGGTACCATGGGCAAATGGCGACTATTCTTAAAAAAATACAAATCATAGTATTCATGTCTACTCCAATGTAATTTAGGCTGGTAATCTGTCACACAAACGATCCAAGTTAGGCTATTTCACTTATATTTTGTTACATAGTGCGGGAAAAAGCAATCAATTGTTGCAGAAGCAATCATTTTAGAAGCTGAATTAATGGACATTGGCTTATGTGAGGGATATGGATAGTGTATGCTCTTTACGCACTTAATAATCAAAATGAAAGATTATATTGCGACAACGAAGCATCTATTAGGAAAGAAAATAATTGGGTCCACCATGATCACACAAAACACATCATGATTCATAAACATTTCAGCTTTAAGAACATAACCACTCAAACAATTAATTATGCCTACAAATCGTTGACATCTTCCCGAAAGCTCTATCATGCCTCAACTTTAACTACCTTTGTGGCAAGTTGAGCATGTACAACTCACTTTGAGCCTTTGAGGTGGGGGGTAATAATTTTGTAGAATATTCTTCTACCAAGTCAAATTACCCAATATAAACAAAATAAAGATAATGCAAATAATCGGCACAATTGTATATTAGATCTTTACAGATTTGATTTATGCGGGATTTCATCTTGATTTATTTATTGTGGCCGATTAGAACATACCTAATTGGAATGTCAAAGTTGTGTCTGTTAACAACCCTTGTACAAAATATTTTGAAAGGAATATTTGTGTACAAGGGTTGTTTACATTTTTTATGCACACAACTTTGACATTCCTAGGTATGTTCTTTCCTCCTTTAGCTATAATACCAAAAAAGTTCAGTGAGCAAATCTTTCATCCTTTCAGGCAGAAACTTACAGTAAACAGACATATAAAAGGAGGAAATGGAGAATAAGCATGGACATTAAATCTTTTAAGCAACAATTTAATTTAGCTCATAATTTTCCCTTTACAGTTTTGGTAATCAATCTAAGATGGTAAAGATAATGAGAACATCATTTTTCATAAATATCCAGTGGGAAGTTTCTTACTTTATAGAAAACTAAGTTAGTATTGAGTGAAAGTTTAGATCTCTCAACAAACTATCAAGAACTGTTTGATGACTGGTGACGTGAAGTAAGTTTTTTGGTTCAAACTTTATTGCATGACCAATCTCATTTAGCAAAAGGTTTGAATTACCAAAATCTATGTTTTCCCATGTAGAACCCCATGCTTGGCCAAAGAAAAAATAAAAGAGTTATCTACCTATACAATGGAAAGTATCCACATAGTCTATCTAATGTAGAAGCTAGTCAAAATGATACAAGGCCATACAACAATGTAACAACACACATCTTTTAACATGAAAGAACCAAAAGATGTGTTCCTTTATGAGATAAAAGGCAATTTATGAAGATAAAGAACCTGAGAATAGTATTGGTATATGTCAGTTATAGTCAGCACTTGCAGATGTCCATGTAAACCCATAGCAAGAAGAAGTCCTGCATGAGTAACATTTGCTTCATCTGGCTGGTTATATATTATCCATGTTCTAGACATTTTCCCCTGCACAATAATCCAGAATATGTAATGATATTATCAAAAAGTAGATAATGTATACAACCAAAGTAAAAATGAAACATAGAGAAACTAGATTTACAATAAAAAAGATGTTGATAGAGGATAAATGATAATCCTCTTAGCCCCATTTGTTTGGTAGTTGAACGGATGCTGTATGAGTTAGTGGTAACTATATGTATAAAAAAAAAAGACCTTTCTCATAAAACAACCATTCTAATGTTCTTATCTAAAAATGTACAAATTACTGTTACATTTAATTGGACTTTTAATATAAAGGCCAGAATACCAAAATGGGGGAAAAGTATTACCATATTTTAAAAATGGGACCTAAAGTTAATTTTGCACGATAAATTACCTTAAAGTATACCAAAATATTCAAATACATACTTAAACTTTGACAATTTATTCAAAATGAGATTGACTTAACCACTTATGCCCATGACGGTAAGTACTTTTTATGAAAATGGCAATTTTATTTAATCACTTCTCTTTCTTTGATTTCTCTCTCTACAGATCAATAGAGGCTCGTCACAACATACAATTATGTAAACTAACCATTAAACAATGATATTACCTTCAAAGCAAGGAATAATGAAATTGATAGGTAATTTGAAGATCAAAACTTTGATTCAAT
Organism: Impatiens glandulifera; assembly: GCF_907164915.1. Taxonomy (NCBI): domain Eukaryota; kingdom Viridiplantae; phylum Streptophyta; class Magnoliopsida; order Ericales; family Balsaminaceae; genus Impatiens; species Impatiens glandulifera. Next base: position 136,365,421 of record NC_061862.1, on the reverse strand, counting down.
TCTCTTAAGAAGAAGACATAATAAGAAAGAGGGAAGAAGAAGAAAATATGAACACAAAAGTGACCAATCTCTACTTCCATAAGACTATGCCTCTTTTAACCTTAAAATGAAAAGTTACAATCAACTATCAGAAAAGTTATAGGTAACTAACTACATTGTTTTACAATATTTATACAAACCTGAATAGGTGCAAGCATCAATCCAGCAGCAACAGCATTGTGAAATTCTGGCCATATTTTAAGTTCTTGGATATTCCTTATACTTGGATCCAGGTTAACCTGCCAAGAATGAGATGCCAGCTTCGTGTTTTTAATTCAATAAGATGCACTGAAGCATAGGTTTGATGTTGGTAATAGATTGAAAAATAAAAAAATTATGTAGGCTATGACCAATTAATACGAGAACAATAACTAATACGAGAGCTTGTAGGCTATGACCAAAGAGAAGATTTGTTAGCTGGTATATTTTTGTTCTAAATCATGGAAAACAAAATTGCTAACTATGAAAGGCAGTAATTCAGAACTCTTGATTGAAGTATGTCATTAACTTATTACACACATACAGTTGCATTTTGTTGGGCAGGTAATCGACCTGCCAGCACAAGCTTCGGCACAGTAAGCGCCTGCAAGAGAGCATCAAAAGACTGTATTAGAGAGAACAAGTCATTCCTGAAAGTTGAAAACCATAGAGCATATAAAATTGGAGCAACGAGTTGGAAAAACTACATCATTTGCTAATACTAGTTCTTTCCAATCATGACTTTTAGCTTTATAAACTAATGCAGTCAAAACTCCAAAATCACCTCTGTTAAGAGAGTAGTGGTTGTAGCAAGGGTAAATGCCCCACGGCCTAGAGGAAGGGAAGTAGTCCTTTGAGCAAGCTGCCAAAGCTGAGCCTATGAAATCAAAACAAGCATAACATTGACGGAACAGTTAACAAAATCTTGATTGAGGAAGAAATAAAAAATTTAACTAACAAATTTTGGGAATTCAAGGAGAATTAGCATGACACCCACAGTCATGCCCCCCGCTTAAACTCAAAGCGCTTCCAGATGGAATCAAACCCGTGACCTTTTGGTCTCTTAAGCCGACTCTTACCACTGGGTTACCTTAGTGGGGTAACATTTTAACCAATTAGGCTAATAAGACTTTATAAACTAACAAATTTATATTACACGATCCAGGAAACACTTTTCTTTTTCACTACATGGGGATTGCTCATTTGCAGTTCTGATTGGAATATTTCATCCGCAACAAGAAAGGCCATGACTTTCGTTTTCTACAAATTTAGTATGAAGCATCAAATTTTCTTACAGAAAATGGTGCATAAGTTGATTAGTTTATAACAGGATATGTGCTCTTTATGTATCAATAATTTTAGTTCAAGGTTTTGCTTCAAGTTTTCCATACTGTTAGAAATATTGTTAATTTGTTGGGTTTGACTTTTGATCATACTGTACCACTCCATATATATATAGGCTTTATCACTTTTAAGAAATAATGAACACTTTTACCCAAAGCAAACATATCAGAATTCAAGTCCATACACCATTCCTTGCCCAAAAACAAACATAGTTCTATCATATATCTGGGTTCCAATTGCAAAACATCTGATTCTGAAAGGTGGATCTATAGGTGATTAAATGTTGTCATAAACAAAGGGAAGTTGTGCATGAGCTCTAAGATAAACTTGACCCCATCAAAAGAGGGCGACACAATTAACAGAAACAGCTATTTACTTTCTCTGCCCTGCAAGTTCATTTAAGACTAAAAAAAAGATTCAGACTGCCAGATATTGTGGTTGTATATTTTTCTTCTCTGAGTGATTAACCAGAATTTGTAACTTAGGATCTGCTTTGGAACATATGTCATCTAGGGAAGAGAGGAAAAAATATATACCTGTTGAAGGTCCTGATCAGAAGCAGTAGTGTTGATAGATGTCTGGATAACAACAGGTCTGGCAGAGCAAAGAAGACGTCTGGCCTACATAGATAAGATAAAGTAGAAATTCAACAGTAAGTAGCAAAGGAAGAGAACAAAGTGAGATAGGAAGGCATAGCTGCATGACTGTTGTAAGTCAGAAAAACATGCACACCCATTGTTTTATCTAAGCAGACTTATAAGGATTCCCAACATTTGGTAACTATGACTTTAGTGTAACTTGTTATCTGGACAACTTAAGTCATTTTAAACTATTGTGGTCCTCATGCAGATGATTGGCAAGCAACTAAAGCAAAACAATTCTCAACTAGATCACATCTACCAAGAAAATAAGCATGACAAAGATAATGCTTTTGAGACTAAGATCACCTCATTTAACCGCAGATCACGACCATAACGCAGCTGAGTGCTGGAGCTGAAAATATGATCCATTCCATCTGTACTCGAGCCATTAACCATGTCTGCATCCTCAAGCCGTGTATTTTCTTGTCCGGTTGTATCAGGAAGTGGAGGAATTGTAACAGGAAGCAGGTGTAGCATGTAAGGTGAAGACATGGAAAATAAATTCATATCAGAGACAGGACCGAACTCCTTCAACTTCCAAGAATGTGTCCAACGTGACCAAGCCAAATCTTCTCGACCAAGAAGAACATATGCAACTGGTGGCCAGTCAGTTGGAGGTGATTCACGGCACTTGTCCAATGCCTGTGTCATGCAGATAATAGAGCAGTTTTTACTATTTAGAGAATTTGAATGTTTAAAAATTAAAAATCTAAACTGGAGAAAGTAAGAGAACTTGTAATAGAGTATGTAAATGAAGCTGAGTGGCACAGCATTGATATCAACCTAACCATGGCAAAATTGTTTGCATCAGGATGAGCAATAGAAGTAGACATGGCAACATAGGGTTCACTTCATGATAACTCCAAAGGTAACAAAAAATTTTGTTCCACAACCCTAAATTATCCAACATGAAATGCAAGTCTAGGAGATTACAAGAATAAATAGATAACCTACATGTCTCAGAGGGAGTGAAACACCTTCAGGCAGTAAGTCCAATTGTCGCAAGCCAAATCCTTCCCCAACCATAGCCAAGACAGTTCTTTCCTCACAAGTGGTTGATGATCCAGAGGCAATGCTACAATAAACACCAGATGATAGCTTTTTCCCTGACAGCTCTGAACCAAATAGTAAACTATAAAATGAGACTATCTTTCGGGCCCAGCTCAAAACCGTGCTTCTGTCATCAAAAATTAGGGGTGGCAAGTCACAAGTATCCATAGATCTAGGCCCATGCTGCACACAGCTTTCAAGCCATCTGAATATGCTTGGAGGAGTATGGCCACAAAAGAGTGACTGGGACAAGAACTTTGACGAAAGACCGGGGAAATCACGAATGTAATAGTCCAAATAGCATTCCTCCCCAAGGAAATCAGCAACATCACATAATAAAACCACCAGAAGACCCAGATCCCTAGAAGACAATTATCACATTTCCACAAGAACATTAGCAAATAAAATTAGTCAGCTCAGTAGTAGCTGTTAATGAGTTCAGAGAACTATACATTACCGCTTACGGATGTTGTCTAATTTGAGACTTTCATATACCGCATGAAGGGCATCCAAAGTTTCCATCAAAAGCTCGTGGTAAAATGGGTTATGTGAATTTTGCATGGTATCAAATTGCAAACAAGAGGTATGTGATGTATGGGCAGAACTCCAAGCTATAGACATTCTATTATAGTTCTTATGGAAATCGCTGCTAATAAGGAAGTCCCAAGCGGAACCAGTGGATGAATCTGCAAATTCTGGGAGCCCAGGGCTGCTTTTACCACACATTTTCATAACTGCATTAGAATAAGAGTACCATTCATTATCCACAGTAGCAGCTACTTCAGATGGATAACCTAAGTCGGTACTGGCCCAAAGAAGAATAAGAAACTGGTTATAAAATCTTGAACTCAGTCCAACAGCCATTGCTGATATACAATCGTTAGCCAATGAAGAAAGGTTCTGCTGAAGTGCACATCTATAAACCTGTGTGAAGAGAAGAAAACTGTGTTATTTGGAGAAAATAATAATAAAGGTGGAAAGATTCTACAGTAACTTCAAACAAATAACCACACTACATTACTCTTATTGTAAGTACTGGAATTGCATGACTGTTAGTTGTCCAACTACATACAGTAAGGTTGTTGTTAAGGAATTAATTGACAAAATTGAATATGAAGAAAATGAAGGATATAGCATATGGGATTATTTATATCCTGCATTATTGTTTTATTGATATATATATATATATATATATATATATACCAATAAAACATATATATATATATAATGATAATGAAATATGCACAACGTTTTTCTTTTTAGTATTGTAAAGGTGTTTATTACAAGCCAAGTTGTGAATTAGGGTTAAGAAACAATGATGAAGAACTAATAGAGAGAAATATTTAAACAAAAAAAAATAATAATAATAAATTGATTGAAATAGGTGGGGAATTAGAGAAATGGGAAGAAAAAAATGATATAGAATTCCATAAGAAAGAAAAGAAGAATTCCATGGGGAAAAGAGAGAAAGCTCCAGGGAAGAAGAAAGAGAATAATCTTTTAGTAGAGAAGATAATTTCCTATATTCATATCATCATATTTACATTAATTGCAAACTACTTATTTATACTAAATAATCAAAACTAAAAATAACTACCAAATGATTAAAAAAATTGCTACTACTAATAACTAACTGCTTATAACTTCCTATCAATAATAATATATTAATAATGTCTAAGCCTAAGAAATATATCACTTTAATATCATGTCATATTTCTTCCAAGCAACAAGTGGAAGAACACGTGAGCAAAGAATGAGGATTGAAAAGTGAAGATTTATCTGATTTAATGTTTTAGTGGTAGAGTTAGTTGACAAAGTGGGGTTTGGTTATGTATAGATGGAACCACACGCTAACTATTTAATCTCGTGCACATATATTGTAAATGCTGTATTTTTATTTTTATTTCAATCTATTAAAAATAATCTTGAACTAATTCCAGTTTCCAATTATTCAAGTACTCACATTTGAGTTTACAAAGCATTATATCCAAGCTAGGAATGAGAGATCTTAGCAAAAAAAAAAAACTGGGAATGAGACATATAGTTCTCAACTTAAGGGAGCGTGTTTGAATGTAAATAAAATAGGTTGGGATTAAGTGTAAATATGTCGTAAATGAGATGTTTAAGGGATGTATACTTAAAGGAAGAATTGACCCAATCCCATAAATAGAGGATTCTCTATATATTTCCCTGATTATGGGAGATTTCTTTATTTATTTCTTTACAAACAGCTGTACAGAACTGTGTAAGCTTATCACACAAAACTATACCAGAAGTTTATTTCTACTCTCTACTGGCTTCAATAATGAATAAAGACCATAGGAATAGAATGGACAAAGTCAACAATTAAAGCATACAACTTTCCCTTCATCAATAAAAAATATAAGAAAATGGACAAAGACAAGACACCTGCAAAAGTTAATAAACTACTCAAAGCAAACCAATATAAGTTGTCTGTCTAGTTCAGTTTTTAATCATAGAATACGTCAATAAATTATAATTGGTTAAAATACCTTCCCATTGCTAAGCTTTACATTAATCCGCTCATCCACAGCATCTAGCAGCCCAGTGATTTTCATATCATGAAGAGTTGAAGGTGTCCATGAAGGAACCAAATTTTCCGAAAGCTGAATTTTATCCAGGCAAGGAGGTAATAGATACTTGCACAAACATTGTCTCCCAGACTGCACAGTTTCATATATCAGAAGTTTTCAGATATCAACTCAACAAAATTATTTGAGGCACTTGTCAAATCTAAAAAAATGAAAGAATAATCCATAGGTTGAAGCTCTTAAATTGAAATGTATTTTGTTGCCATAAAAAAACTTGAAAATTGCTTGACAAGTTCAGAAAGTATTACACATCAGAAACACAAAATATTACAGAAAGTCCACTTCACCACCGACCCTAAGGAAGGTTGAGCTGGCCGAAGAATTAGGAGGACTTGTTATGAGGAAGGGTTGTTATGAAAAGTGGCAGTTAGTGGTAGAATAGCACAGATAGATGAGGACTTGTTGGAATTTAGTATGATGAATTAGTAGATGATTCTTTTTTTGAGAAAAAAAATAGTAGATTATTATGTTCTCTCTCCTATGGTCTTCTCTCTTCTCTCATCTCAATCTGTAATTCTCACCCTAGCAGTTAGGGTTTCTCTCCTCACATATCTCAAATTCTATGTAATCAATTATATTCTCATTTCAATATCACATTGCAACAGACTATAGCTTCCATGCAGTTTAGAATTGATCAATATATATTTTATATACTGAGATCTAACTGACATGATGCATAATAATTTTGTTTAGAGGAGAACTATAGACATTAACTGATGTAGCCAAAATGATTGAGAATGATTGGGATAGCAAAAGTGTGTGATATGAAGGCACCTAAAAGAAACAGAATAAATTCCAAAAAATCAAAGTATACCACATGCCTTGACATGCTTACTGACTTGATGTGATAACAAAAGATATTCAGCAGTACTTAATTAATTAGTAATCATTTCTTAGTATTTGACAATTCCTTTTTGGTAGCAGGAAGCCAGGAACTACTTACATAAAGAAGAAGGGTGTTCTCTGGAGTCAAAATAATGATGTCAAAAAACTGAAAAGGGCCCACCTTAACTCTGAGTAAAAAAATACAGAACATATATCAGAGGAAGAAAAAACATTGAGTTGGAACTTAATTTCCGATCAAATTTATACGAAAGGAAGAGAAAGTGATGTCCACCTGGGACGAGTTACAATCACAGGTTCAGCAGCAATGGCAGATAAACTCCAACTCATATCAGGCTTAACATCAACAAGAAACTCATCATTAATTTCCATGATCTGAAGCCTTAACGACAATAACTTTTTCTGTTCTTGGAGGAGAAAGCAAATAGTAGTAGATGCATCATCATCAGTTGCAAGGAAAACCTGCCAAAGGTCAAATCAGTTTACAGCCAGAACAAATAGGTGTTTATACACCATAATAACAAACAAAAGTGGAAAGGTGAGAAATAAATTAAATGAAATCACTAAGAGCAATGTGTAGAAGTTGAGCCTAGCAGTGCCTAAGGAAATTCAAGTGGATATCAAATTAACATCGCATTCTCAACCTTAAATCATAATCTTTTCAATTTTAGTGAAAAATTAATATTAATAAGCAAACACTTGTAGCATCAATAAAGTATGTAGAAGCAGCATTAGGCTTTAGAACTGATCAAATAAAATAAAATTTGTTCAATTATACAGTCACTATACATATGTAGAGGATTACCTATCAGTTAACAATGTTAAGAAAGTGAAATTTGGTACCTTATTAGCAGCTGACTGAGCACCTTTCCCCTGCCAAATTCTTCGAAATGAAAATTGCTTTGGTAACACTCCAATAGGAAGATCACATAATTTAGAACGTGTAGGCTCGTGGTTAGAGTTAATTGCATCTGCAACCCACAACGAGTGTTGCAACTTCCCTGCAAATATACGAAGCGGTTATTGTATTTATAAGATAACTTTAATTTGACAATTTTATCCTCCTATTCAAGGATAGAAAGGGGGAGAGAACAATAACCAAAGCTTTAGGAAGAAACCTTTGTTGTATGATGCCATTAAAGGAATACGATTGCTAGTCCAAATTGTGTTCTCCTCAAATTCTCTCATGATGTTCATCTTTCCCCTTTCCTCAATAAAACTGGACTGTGAGAATCATCACCAAGAAACATTTCTAAGTTGACCAGAATGGGGATTGTGTAAGCCAAAGGAAAAAATCAAATACCAGAAATATGATTCAACGTTTAAAAACATGTATCACCACTATATTGACATCAGGATTTTGTAAAGCTTTATCCTTCTAGAAATATACAAACGACCCTTTCTCTTCCTTCAGTACTTATCAAATACCATAAATATGATTCAACACATTAACATTCATGAGTGGTCAATTATAACTAAGAACTATATCTTTGATGTAGGGCAAACCTTTAAGAAATCCTAGATAAGTTAAAGTCTGCAATTAGGCTCATTGTTGGTAGTTTATTTAATTGTAAGTATCAAAATTAAAAATTTATGTTAAAGTTTTCAAACAATCTAATGTTTCTTATGCATGGTCACATTTGGTAATTAAAGTTATTCACATACTCACATATTAGTAAGACATAACATGTAGACATGAAAATATCAATACTCATAAGGGCACTAAAGTTGTCAGCACTTATATTGGCCTAATTATTTAGTAAAAGGTAATCATAATAGAATTGAGGAATCCCATTGACAAAAAAATGGTAATAGTTCATTTATGAGCCAAGGATTGCTAGTTTGGTAACAATTGTCACCTAAACCACATGGAAAACCCTTTCCATATATGTGCATTGTTGTTGTGGTTCTCCTTAATGATGTGACCCCAGTAACTAATAGTAAAAAGACAAATAAAGATTGGAAGACAACATATAAAAAGCATGTGATGTTGGACTACAATAAGAAGAACAAATTCACAAGGATCATAACCAAAAAATCTGCATGAACAAATGGATACCTGGGGTTCTTCTAGAGGATCCCTTAAAATCATATGTGAAGACATTAAAGTTCCATCAGCCCTTGTTGCATGACCAAATGTATTACCTATACCCATGTTAAGTAGTGCATTGCAACCAATTTCTCTTTTTGTACGTGATATATCACGTGAACTTGATGAAGGGCTTGAAGATGAAAAGGGAGCATAAGCTGATGGATTACATTTAGTTCCATTTTGAAGAAGCAAACCAAATGGAAGAGGCCAGATTGATGTGACTGTTCGAGGAAGAGAAACTGCTGCAACTTCACCTAATGAAAAATGCAAAAACAAAATGTCCAAAATAAGTTCTCATGTCAATGCATTTAGCAGAATGAAGAAAAGAATATGACTAAAATAAGCCTAGTATCTCTCTACAAGGTGAGAACATAGAAATATCTCAAAATGAAGAATTTTGGCTACAGGTAGTACAAAGGCTTACTAAAATAGTGAAATTGAATAATTCATGACAAGAGTAAAATTGAAGATCTGAAAGCCTTTCAACAAGGAGGGAAAACGTTGTTACTGAAAGACCATAAGCAAACTTTCTTACAACAACACGAAAGTATAGAAGCATCTGAACGAAGAAACACATGCAGAAAACAGCAAACAATCTACCACGTTAAGTACTGACCTTCTATGCCATAAATGGTCAAACTATCACTTTGCAGGACACAAAGAAAAGCTTCAGACACACTGCTCAGCATACACCAGCACACCTATTGTTTGTGTTAAACATTCATAGAACTATTTTAGCACAAGGAAATTGAAGTTCAAGCTTAAAACTGAGATATCACATTAAACCCACAATTAGAAACTCTGCAATTGATATTACGGAGTCCAATTGCTACAAATTCATATACATTCAAACAAATCTAAGCTAGTTAAGTACCTTGATGACAGGGGAAGGTAAAGTGAATCTCTTGTATACTTGGGAACCCGTTGCCCAAATTATCCTAATCAACAAATGTAAACATCTCAGTCTTACCGTGGAAGACAAAAATGTGGTTAGGTACAGTAAAAATAACCTCATGAAAACAACAACAAGAAAACAGGAAGCATAAATAAGTCAAGTAAACAAAAGTTTGAATTCTGAAGGAGAAGTTTCCATTAGAAATGGGAATATCAACAAGGACAGTATCTACTACCCACATATGGACAGATTGGCAATAGTTTTCTTTGGCGATTCTATCCAACTCCTAAGATTTGATTGTCAACCATTATGCAGCCATATGATCCAATTTTATCAAGTAACTAGGGTAGTCTAACAGTCACTCCTATATGGAAGGGACACGCGTAATGAATATCAACCAGAGTCAGTGAATGTTCCTTTAGGGCAAACAAATGAGTCATTCGGCCTAGAAAACCGTGCAGGTGGCGCAAATTGTTGTTGTATCAAGTTTGTGAGACGGAGGTGAGAATGTCTTGTTCTTCACATACTTAATAGCTTATCGTAGCCTTGTTCGATTGGGATTCAAGTATCTTTCTATGGCTATATCAGAAGGGAAGTCAAAGGAAGGGAGTCTTGGTAGCGAGTCTAATCGGAAAATAGGAGGTTAATTTGATGAGGGAAATCCAAGCGAGGACAACAAGAGACACAGAGGCTGTTTTAGGTGGTGTCGATCCCCTTGGAGGCAATGGTAGAGACCCATGGTGGTTTCAATGATGCCCTCATGTTGGGCTAAAAAGTGTATTTGGAATAAAATGATTTCTTCATTTGTGTATGCTTTTAGGGAGATGGTTGAGTGGTGGAAGAGAGGAGGTCGAGATGTTGATGGTTGACCTTGTGAGAGCAAAATAAAATGGATGGATAATGTTAACTTAGAAGAAGAAATCCAACTTTGATTTGTATATCGTACTTTCTCTTGTTTTACATCTTAGTTAAACTGCTATGTTAGTTGGAATTGGAGGGCTTATTTTTGTTTGGTAGGAAGAAATAAACATTAAAGAGAGAACAAGGGAGTTGGTTCAAGGGCGGAGACTACCATCATCCTATAAGTGTACCGCGGATCGCTAAACCTTGTCAATGTTATTTTTCACTTGTGTTGGTTGAAGGCTACTCCCTCGAGAGAGAAAGGAGCGTGGGGGAATAAAGAGGACCATGGCTTGGATGGACACGATTAATAAAGCTCATCTTACAAGATGATTCCTAAGGCAATGGATCCATTAAAAGGGAAGGCATTTGTTGATGATTTCACCCCTTATGAGTGAAAAATGACAAAACGATGGACTATTTGACACGACTAAGAATCCTTGGTCAATAAAGGAGGCTATTGTGCACTCTATTTTTTTTTCTTTTTTGAGAAAAGGCATTTGGCCATCTTTAATAAAATAAATAAAGAACAGCCCAAGAAATCTTACAAAAGACAAGTAAAAAAATGGGAGAAAAACTCAATATGTTAGGTCTCAAAAGCCAAATGAAACTATAACTAGAAAAAAAAACGAAGAGGGTAGATACTTCAAGTGTAAGTCTTTGTGCCAAAAATTAGCATGACAGAAGATCTCCATTATCATCCTCTAGAACATGGAAAGGGACTAGTCAATAACTAATGTTGATTTGGCCCGGTAATTAAACATACAAGTATGCCAATTCAATTTGAAATTGACACAACACAATCAGATATCATGAATCCTAACCCAGATTTAAGATCACATTTGAATTCCCTACTCAAGACCTAAATAGTTTTTCTTGATTATTCTCTATACATATTTGTGTTTGCTCTCTAGATCATTTCAGTGAGTATACATTCAGCACATAAAAGGAGGTAGTGATTCTCTCATTACACCACACTATTTCAAATACTATAGGCCCTATACTCGTGATATCATTCTAAAAAAATCTCAGATTTTCACAAACTTAAACAACAACAAAAAAAAATGCAGAACATTTTCCCCACATGCGATCCCTGTGTGCACATAACTGATAATGAGAATTACAAGACTATAACCTAGAAAATGAACCATTAATAATTCATCCCCAATGCTCCTAAAAGCTTAAAATCACTTCAGAAGAACTAAAGATTGAATTTTTCATCTTACTGATTTCCTCGGACGGAAATTTCGTGATCACCACCTTTGCTGGAACAGGATGTCTCACAATCTCCAGTACCATCCTTCTGTCTACCAACGGCGGAATCGAATAAGAAGTAATCAAATTTGTTCTGAGAATCCTCGGCAGACTTGCCGTCGACAGTCTCTGTAGCTAAACTAAAGGGCTTGAACTCACCCAGAACAGTAAGCCTGCGCGTCCCAATCGACATTTCGTCAAACTGAATCCGTAGTGTAAAAGATTATCAGGAGAGAGAAGGTGGGGAATTTATATTTGTCTCTCTCCCGCCCTTTTGTCCAAAACCCTAGTAGAGTAGGCTTGGTTTATTTGTTTTGTTCTTCAAATGTTCTAAAACATGGATGAATTCATAGTTTCTTTGTTAGGATTGTTTTTAGAGAAAAATTTATAAATATTAAATTAAATTAAAAATAATTTATAGATAACTTATATTATTAAATAATTGATTTCATAATAAATTAAATTTTAAAACATATCATTTAAATAAAAATTAACTTTAATGAAAATAAATATTCTATATGATAGAAGATCAATAATTCTTAGAATTTATTTTAAAACTATTTATCCAAATAAATTATATAATTTGACCAATTAACATTAGTTGTCTTTTTTTTATTTAGGAGGTAATCAACTCATTTTACTAAGTTAGTCATATCTGTAATGAAATTAGATTATGTGAATGGTTTTTTATTATTGTGAATAGAAATAATAATGTAAAAATAATTTAATGTAATTTTTTTTAAATAATATATTTGTCTCAACCAAAAAGTTAAGAAAATAAGTTTCTTCATTTCTTATATTGAAAAAAACACATAAAGAGAATCTTATAAATTGTAATCATGGGTTAGAAATCTAGGGTCAATTGACCCTAATAACTTATTAAAGATATATAAAATCCAAAAAAACTAGGAGAGTATTGTATTTTTTCGATACACCACTACAATTGTCATAATATTTGTTTTTTCTTTTATAAAGTTGGTCCCTTTTTCTTTTATTAAAAAATATAATTGATTATTTTCTATTTTGTTTGTTTTTAATATAATGATGGTAATTGGGTTCAAAATCAAGTGATATTGATGTAGTGATTATTGTGTTAACAAATAAGATGTTTTCCTATCATAATTTTGTGATCTGTCTTAGTTTGATAATGAATTTTTAGACAAGTATAACTCATCATTTTCAATCTATTGATATAATATTGTGTTTGTGAAACAAAAAATTTCCATAGGAAAAAAAACATTTATGGAACTAAACACAATTTTTATATAAGAAGAATACCATGTTCAATTAAGAAGTTTGTAAGGCATAAAAATTAACAATGTATTTTGATAACTTTAGAATTAAGTTTAAAATTGTAGTTGTGGAGTAATTTCAATCCTTATGTTTGTTTAAGAAAAAAACGTGTAGTAGTAATTATTTATAAAATTACTCTGTTATATGTTATTACATGCAAGATAAGAACGGAAGTCAATTATATTTCGATTTGAATTTGAATTTTGAATTATAATTATAAAGAAGTTTAAACTAATATGATTGTGTAATTATCAATTTCATAATTTTACTTTTTTAATTTTAGAATTATTGTTTTAATATTTATTTTTTATAAATATATTATTATCATTTACAGCACATGTTGAACATGTTAAAAAAAATTAATTTAAAAAATTACATATTAAATCGATAATTTTTTATATATAAATCGAACTTTTAAACAAAAAAAAATTAATACTTGAGTTATCACAACAGGTTCGGTCAAATTAATATATTAATAATATAAAAAATATATATTCAAATTATTTTATTATATTTTTTAAATATAAATTTTAAAATTAAATATTATTTATTATGAAATTGGAATTTAAATTCATAAGTGAAATTTTCAATTCACAAAATATTATTTTGTCCTTATTTTGTTTGAAGTTAAGTTTAAGATATATATATATATATAATAATTTACTATTATTTTTTATTTAATAATACTTTTCAAAAGTAATATAATTTTTTTTTAGATAAAAAATAACAATAATATTAATTATTAATTTTATTTAATAATAATAAATATTTATCCACTATTTTATTATATATTTTAAAATATAGCGGTTAATTATTTTAGTTGATATTTAAATATATATTTATAATTAGTATTGATTATATTTTATGGATTTAATTAATTGTTTGTATATTTATAAAAATAATTAATACTGGTAAAATATTAATATAAAAATACATATTTTTATTTTTTATTTTATAATATTTAATTTCATTATAATTAAATCACTCTTGTTTCTTTATAATATATATAAAAAATATTAAATACATTAATCAGTTTAAAATGTAATGTTATAAATTACAATAATAAATTTGTAAAAAAAATACAGTATTATTAATTATTGTGTTTAATATATATATATATATATATATATATATATATATATTATTGATATTTATTATATTTTATTGATTTTATTTTTATATATATATTTATAAAAATAGTTAATAGTTTTTGTTGATTCTTCTCTATATATTTTTGTTTGCTCTTCACGTCACTATAGTGAGTACATTTAACATATTTACGACACACTTAAATGGAGGTAGTGATTCTATTCTTGCACTATTATTACCACTATTTCAATTATTATGTTTCCTATAAATGTGACATCTCTTAAAAAAAATTCAAATTTTTATAAACTCAAACCAAAATAATGATTTGATTTTCTTAAAAATAATAATGTAAAAAAAATAATAATGTAAGGAATTACAGCACACGGCACAAAGTGCAGTAACTCACCTCCTTATTATTCATAATAGTTTTTTGTTTATGATTTTCCAGAATTTTTTTTATAAATATTAAACTAAATTACAAAATAATTTCTTAGATAACTCATATTATTAAATAATTGATTTCATAATAAATTAAATTTAAAAATATATAATTTAAACAAAAATGGACTTTAATGAAAATAAAGACTTTATATATTCAATATTTATTTCAATGTCTCAAAAATATTAGAAGAGGTTTGAAAAAATTAAATGTGAATAGATATTCTTTTAATTAGAATTGAACTCTTTACAAAAATATATATATAGACATTTAACTACTCTAATAAGTCCTATCAAATGAAAATCTTAATAATATATAAATATATATATTCAAATTATTTTTATAAACATAAAAATTAAATTAAAATTTTATAAATTTATAAACATAAAAGTTGAAGTGAAATTGAACATAAAATTAAAAATAAAATTCAAATTTCATTTACAAACGGGTGAATACTAACTAATACTACTATAAAAAAAATTCTATTAATTTTGAACTATGCATGAGCATAATATTAACTGTTTTCAAAAAAACTAAATGTAAACAGTGTTTTTTTTTATAAAAGTTTGCAAGAATTATTAAATTACACTATGTGTATTTTTTTTCAAGTTAAGATAATGAATTAAATATATATATATATATATATATATTTAATTGAAATATTTTTTTTTATTTTTTTTCAACTTTTATAAATTATTTTTAATTTTATTTTATTTAACTTCTTTATTTATTAATATTATGTTCAAAAATAATATAATTGTTTTTTAATAAACAATAATATTAATTATTATTTTTATTTAACAATAATAAATATTTATCAATTCTTCTATTTAAATATTTCAAAATATAGTGCAACTTAATTATTTTGTTTCATATTTAAATATATATTTATAATTAGTATTGATTATATTTTATTAATTAATTAATTAATTATTTATATATATATATATATATAAAAGAATAATTAATAGTTTAAAAATATAATACAAAAATATAATAATTTTTTATTTTTTATTTTATAATATTTAATTTCATTATCATTAAATCACTCTCATTTTTTATAATATGTAGACTATTTCAAATATATATAAATATATTAATCATTTTAAAATGTAACATTATAAATTAAAATAATAAATATATAAAAATATAATATTATTAATTATTTTTTAATATATATATTATTAGTATTTATTATATATTTTATTGATTTATTTTTATATATATTTATAAAAATAATTAATAATTTTAATGATTATTGACCTATCCCGTGACATATCTAAAAAAACGTTCTCAGATTTTCAGTAACTAAAGAAATGCAGAACATTTTGTTTTTGTAATAATAATAATGTAAAACTCAATAATATAATGCAGTAATCCAGCTCTTATGGGAAAATTTGAAAATTTGACGAAATGGCCCTCGTAATTAGGGGTGTTCAATATTTGGTCTGAACCGAATATCCGACCGAATTCGAATTCACCGAATTCGAATAAACCGAATTCGAATTTCATTTTCGGTTTTCGAATCGAATTTCAAACCAATTCGAATTCAAATACGGTTTTCGAATTGGTTTTCGAGTTTGGGTTTCAACTCGAAAACCAAACCGAAAACCGAATTCATTTTTTATTATTTATTCTTCCAAACTTAACTTAAAAATAAGTTCAAAATAATCAAACTAGAATATTTTGAATTAAGATTTATAATAAAAGAAAAAAAATAAAACCAAAACACTAGTGGTCTAGTGGTAGAATAGTACCCTACCATGGTATAGACCTCGGGTTCAATTCTTGGTTGGTACATTTTATTTTGAGTTTAAAATAAAAGAAAATTGAATTCGGTTTGAATTCGAATTATTCGAAGTTCAAACCGAATATAAAATTCGAATTCGGTTCGGTTTAATTAGAATTTATTCGAATTCGGTTCGGTTTTCGAATTGACAAAAAAAAGCAAAAAATTCGAAGAAACCGAATTGAGAAACTCGAATAACCCGAAACCGAACCGATGAACACCCCTACTCGTAATAGGGTTATTTAACCTGGTGATTATGCGCGGATGATCACTCTAATTTTTTTTGGGGACGAAATTGTCTTTTTTGCAATACGGAATTGCCGACGCAACCGGCTGCATTGTGAAAAGTCCATGATGCCCTTGCTATTTAATATTTTTTTTCCTTTTCTCTCATTTTCTTCTCTTTTCTTTCTTCCATAATCTCTCTCTTCATATTCTTCTCCTCATCTATATATATATATATATATATATATATATATATATATATATATATATATATATATATATATATATATATATATATATATATATATAATGATGCTTAATTTTTAAAGTGTCCGGATTGCCGGGTCGAGAGCTGTGATTAATTTGAATATATGTGAGAGTAAATGAATACTTGAATCAGATTGTGCGTTGACCCGCCCATAAACTTAAAACGGTTAAAAATGAAATTAAAAATGCTATAGGTATGGTTCGAACTTGCAACCTAACAAAAACAAGTACAACCTTTTAACCAACTAGACTAATAACACTTTATATTTTAAACTCAACCCAAAATATGATAAACGCGTGACATTTTAACGATATAAGTTCAACTTTTTAACTAACTAATCTATATATATATAATGATGCTTAATTTTTAAAGTGTCCGGATTGCCGGGTCGAGAGATGTAGTTAATTTGGATATATGTGAGAGTAAATGAATACTTTGGTCAGATTGTGGGTTGACCCGCCAATAAACTTAAAACGGTTAAAAATAAAATTAAAAATGCTATAGGTATGGTTCGAACTTGCAACCTAACAAAATAAGTACAACTTTTTAACTAACTAAGCTAATAACACTTTACATTTTAAATTCAACCCAAAATTTGATAAACGCGTGACATTTTAACAGTATAAGTTCAACATTTTAACTAACTAATCATCATTTTATATATATATATATATATAATGATGCTTAATTTTTAAAGTGTCCGGATTGCCAGGTCGAGAGATGTAGTTAATTTGGATATATGTGAGAGTAATGAATACTTTGGTCGGATTGTGGGTTGACCCGCCCATAAACTTAAAACGGTTAAAAATAAAATTAAAAATTCTATAGGTATGGTTCGAACTTGAAACCTAACAAAAACAAGTACAACATTTTAACCAACTAGGCTAATAACACTTTATATTTTAAATTCAACCCAAAATTTGATAAACACGTGACATTTTAACAATATAAGTTCAACTTTTTAACTAACTAATCTATATATATATAATGATTCTTAATTTTTAAAGTATCTGGATTTCCGGGTCGAGAGCTGTGGTTAATTTGGATATATGTGAGAGTAAATGGATACTTGAGTCGGATTGTGTGTTGACCCGCCCATAAAAATTTTACCGTAATATTTTTTTCACGGTTTTTTATATTATTACTCGTGCAAATGCACGGGATACATACTAGTTCTCTCTAAAAATATTAACGCCCGAAGACAGAACCCCGACTTTGGAATCCCAGCGAAGGCATACAACCATGATGTCCGGTACTAATGTGCTTCTTTCTCATTCTCTTATTGTTTATTTCTTTTTTGAACGCATGGTTAGGTTTAGGGTTTAGGGATTGATTGGTATACTGGTATAAATGTCTCAGTTGCGGCGGATTGCGGTTGCGTCTCGCAATTGCGTTCGCGAAGGAAATGACGGTTGTGTCTCCCGACCAGATCATTTATAACTTCTTTTTCTGTACCTATTCCGCACATGACTCATCTTTGACCATTTTAGTCTGAATCAACTAGTACTGGAGGCACAAGGGGAAATGAGGTATTGCACAGGGGGAAATGAGGTATTGCAGATTCTATTATTTTGTTAAAAGTTTGCTTTATCATTATATTTGTCTAAATACCTTATATGAGCAATTTTATTTTGAAAGTCAAGGGAATGGCAAAACTCCTACTATGGGGCATATG
Source organism: Impatiens glandulifera (assembly GCF_907164915.1). Taxonomy (NCBI): domain Eukaryota; kingdom Viridiplantae; phylum Streptophyta; class Magnoliopsida; order Ericales; family Balsaminaceae; genus Impatiens; species Impatiens glandulifera. Next base: position 136,346,994 of record NC_061862.1, on the reverse strand, counting down.
GGGCAGGTGGTAGGGGAGCTGAGATCCAAGATAGTGGTAAGAAAATAGATTCCATCTTGTATTGTGAACCCAAGACTTGGTCCATCAAGGGTTCAACTCTTACCATTTAAAAATGAGAGAATTCTCATTCAGAAGTTTCTTGATTTAAGCATCCATTAATATTTGTAATTTTGATTGATGTCTCGCCAATTGAGCAAAGAAAAAACCAGAATTATTGTTGATGGATTTCTTGTTCATTAACTGAAAAATTGGTGATAATTTATGATTGATTTGTGAAACTGTCAATCAAATGAGTTAGTGCTTGACTAAGTGTTGTTTCTAAATATTATCTCGTCGAATCCACATTCATAGTAATTTCTCTATTTGTATATTTTCTTACTGTGAGAATATTAAGAAAATATGCTTAGTAATTTTATTTTGGATGCTGAGGAGGCCAATTAGATTAAACTTCTACACTTGGTTTCTTTGTCCTTAAGAATGGACCATTTGGATTCCTAGGTGAATCTTTGTTAAAAGACAAGTCGACGCTCTTGCAGAGCATGCATGCATTAGGGATTAGCATGTTTTGATTTTTTTTTTTTTGGCATTACAATGCCATCATTGTACTTTTTGTACTGAATTGATAATGTTTTTTATTTTCACGATGATGCAACTTTTGGGTTAAACATGAAATTTAAGGAAATTTCCTTTCTCTATCAGAATCCCCTTGATATTTTTGTTGCAATTTCTTAAAGGTAGGCAAAGTAGAGGCGGAAAATTTTTACAAGGCATTCAAGTGAATTCACAACCAACTGGTAAGTAAGCAAAACATGGTAGTATAATACAGAAAATCAAAAAAAAATTCCTTATATCTTCTGACAAAGAATACCTTCTAAATAACTTTTCTTGTTTTTGGCCTCAGGTGTCCAAGGAACTCAGTTTAAATGCAGCTAGAAGTTTTGCGATCTCCGATGAATAGTTTGAGAATTATCGGTTTTAAAATTTTATATGAAGACTTGCAATCACTGATTTTATGAGTGAAATTTTGTTCTTTTGTTTTATGTTGCAATGTACAAGAAAAAATTGTTCTAAATTGATTTTAGAGGGTTGTCTTCGTTTTAAAATGGTCATTTCTCAAACAACGTGTTTTACTAGCAATTATTACTTTTGGCATCAAATAATATAGAAAATTATGGTATTTATTGTAAAAAAATAAGTTTGAATTCTTAGGCTCCAGATTGGTGATCATGAAACAAACAGGAGTTTCCAGTTTTCTTTATTGATTATATTGTACAAAAAAATTGGCAATAATATGATTGAATGGTCTTCCTATCATATCTTTGATGCATCATTTGTCAACCGACTTAAAGCAATGGTTGTCTTGGAACCAGAACTGCGACCCAAGTATTTGTTGATGAACTCCCCAGCTGATAAGAGTATTCCCAAGTCAGCACTAGTCTTCAGACCAAGCCCATGGAGCATGTAAATTACATCCTCTGTGGCGATATTACCCGAGACTCCCTTTGCATACGGGCAGCCACCCAGGCCAGCAATAGATGAGTCGATCACACCAATCCTTATCTGTTGAATTAAAAGGAAATTTGAGACAAATTTGTTAAGAAAATGGAATTCCATTTGAAGATCTGTTTTTTCTGAGATGGACTTAGACATAAGGACTACATTCGAATATATAAACGGTTCAAACATAAAAATGAAATATGACAGTAAGAAGTAATTTATGAATCAAACAGCCTAATGATCTTATCGATCTCACTTGTTTTACAGTTTTACTCAATTCAATACTTTGGTTTGTTTAATTCAAAATATATCATTGTCAAGTGATTGAAGGAGAAACATGGATAATTGGACATGAACAACTTTCTTTTTTTAAAACATGTTTTCTTCACACTTCATGTCTAACACTTCATCCTCTTTCAAGACTCGGAATGCGTCTCGCGCGACGCAACCAACAACGAGATTCAATCGATAACTATCAAGCGATCAACAATCGTGACCGCTCCGCAAGACGAATATCAACATGAGACCGCACCACCGAATCCAACCTCATCAACATGGACCCCATCAACACCTGCATTCAATTAAGGCGAATCAATTAAACACAGAACATTCATCTATAAATGCATAAAGGTTAAAAATAAGAGAAGAGAAAGGCGGCTCCTCTTCATCAATTAAACGAGAGAAGATAGAGGCGGCGATGAAGAGAAGAGAAAGGCGGTGTCGTTCTCCATTCGGGCTTCGCAGTACGCCGTTCGCACTTGTCTTCGTCGTTGTGTTCTTTGCGAAGGGGGGGCGAAAGAGAAGAGAGAGACGACAATGAAAAGAAGAGAAATGCGTCTTAGCGTTACGGCGGAGAAGGGGACCAGAGAGCGAGAAGAGAGAATGAGAATAAACAAATGAAAAAAAAAATGAATTTTAAACTACGATTGTGTCTCGCGAAGTGACAAAATTATCAACGCATTTAATTTTATGTGCTAGTCACTGGTCATTTAGCCTTATGGAGGTCATTTAGTCAAATTTCTCTCATTATGATCCATAGTTTTTATGTTTATGAAATCTTAGAGAATATTTTTAAATATTAAATTAAATTATAAAACAATTTCTTTAGATAACTTATATTATTAAATAATTATTTTCATAATAAATTAAATTTAAAAATATATAATTGAAATAAAATTGGACTTTAATGAAAATAAGATTTTATATATTCAGTATTTATTTCAATGTCTCAAGAATATTAAAAGAGGTTTGAAAATCATAAATAAAATTTGGATGTTATATATATTGTCATATTGATTTGGTATGTAATGTAGCTTAATCAGACGCAGGTATATTTGAAAATTATCTTTAATTTTATTTTTGTATATTTTTTTAATGTGATTAGTTTTGTACATATTTTTTAATTTCAGTTTGCTATTTAATTTATAATTTGTAAGTATGATTAAATTGACTTATTATTACATAAACATTTTAATATTACTCATTCATTTAACAATTATATAACTCAACAGATTGAGTTTGATTGAAATATTTTATATCCTTATATTAGTTAGAACAACTCTAACTAATATCAAACATGTGCTGAACTTTTAAGTCTCACAAGGAAAAACAAATTTAATAAAAAAAATAAAACAAATCATTATTTTTACAAAAGTTAAATAAATAAAGAACAATTCAAATATGAAAACAATTTTCCTAACTACAAAACAATTGAAAAACAAAAATTAAGAAATTGAAATGGTGTATGAAAGTCTTTAATTAAAAGTTGGTTAGGTTATTGTGTCCCCATTCCAGCCTTTTTTTTATATTTTATTTTATTTTAACTTATTTATCAAAATCTCGACAATCTGAAATTTACAAGTCCCAGACTAAGAATAAATAAAAATAGTGATAAGTATAATTTTTGTAATCATGTTTAATAAATGTTTTTATTGTTTAAAATTGATACTGAAAACTTAAAAAAAAATATTGATAATTATAAAATCATGTCTAACAATTTTCTTTTTGTTGTTGTATACTTGTATATAATTATCAGTTTTTTTTAGAAAAAAAAATAAAATAGGATAACTAATGAAGCAGATTCGAACAAAAAAATCTTTGGGTGAATATCCACCTCTTATTACCACTAAGTTATAAAAGAGATTATATAATTATTAGTTTATAGAATACTAAAATATGTTAAAATGAAATAATTTGATTGTAAAAAAATAATCATATATATGTTTAAAATAAAAATAAAATAGTAAACATATATATTATTATACAAAATTATAAATTAAAAAATGATTTTCAAACTTATTGTATTTTTATTTCATACAACTATCAAATATACTATAAACACTTAAAAAAAATTGTTTATCAATTTCTCAACCAATTCCGACTGCTCTAAATGAGTTATTTTGAAAGAGACAATATTTGTACAATTTTTTATCACAAATTCAAATTTAAATAAAGTATAAAAAAATATATATTTAAAAAATACACAAACCTTTTTTACACAATATTATTTGAAAATACCTATCCTACAAATATTAAAGTGTATAAAATTATTTGTAACAACTTATAACTTACTATACAATGTCAAAACAATATAAACACCAATACAAATTTAAATTAATACAAAAATAGATAAACAAAAATATAAAACAACACACAAAGAACTTTCAAACAAAATTGGAAACAAGTAATAATAAAAAACCTCGCTACATTAAATAAAAACCCAAACTTTGTATATATAGGACAACAAACTACTTTTATTTTTATTTTATTTTTTGTTCAAAAGTATCATATTTTTTTATTCCATTCCAAACGATTCTGAATAAGCACCCTGATTTACTAAATGTATCAACAATTAAACACAAAGTTTGTGAAGTTGTATATTGTAATGATGTTTTAAATATACTAAATATGAAACTATTATAATTTATAAAAATAATATATAATTGTAAGATATTCAATCATATACTTTAATTATAAAATGTGGAGTTCTCAAACAGATGCTATTAATTTTGGGCAATTAAAATTTCGAATTCTCTTGAATCTTAAAATTTGGATATCATTATTTTTAAAGTTACACAACGTTTTCAAACTCCGTTAATTTATTGTATACGTGACATTTATAAATAAATAAATAAAAAATCAATGTTACTAATTTAACTACTGAATTTCAATTTTGACAACCGATTCTTTGAAATTCGGTAGGTAAAAACTCGATTCGCTAAAAATTGATAATATATATATATATATATATAATGATGTTTAATTTTTAAAGTATCCGGATTTCCGGGTCGAGAGTTGTGGTTAATTTGAATATATATGTGAGAGCAAATGAATACTTGGGTCGGATTGTGGGTTGATCCGCTCATAAACTTAAAACGGTTAAAAAAAAATTAAATATGCTATAGGTATGGTTCGAACTTGCAACCAAACAAAACAAATACAACTCTTTAACCAACTAAACTATTAACACTTTATATTTTAAATTTAACACAAAATTTGATGAACGCGGGTCATTTTAATAATATAAGTTCAACTTTTTAACAAACTAATATATATATAATGATGCTTAATTTTTAAAGTGTCCGGATTGTCGGGTCGAGAGCTGTAGTTAATTTGGATATATATGTGAGAGCAAATGGATACTTGAGTCGGATTGTGGGTTGACCCGTCCATAAACTTAAAACTGTTAAAAATAAAATTAATATGCTATAGGAATGGTTCGAATTTGCAACATAACAAAACAAGTACAACCCTTTAACTACCTAAACTATTAACACTTTATATTTTAAATTCAACATCAAATTTGATGAACGCGGGACATTTTAACAATATAAGTTCAACTTTTTAACTAACTAATATATATATATATATATATATATATATAATGATGCTTAATTTTTAAAGTGTCCGGATTATCGGGTCGAGAGTTGTGGTTAATTTGGATATATATGTGAGATCAAATGGATACTTGTGTCGGATTGTGGGTTGACACGCCCATAAACTTAAAACGGTTAAAAATGAAATTAAATATGCTATATGTATGTTTCAAACTTGCAACTTAACAAAACAAGTACAACCCTTTAACCAACTAAGCTAATAACACTTTATATTTTAAATTCAACACCAAATTTGATGAACGCGGGACATTTTAACAATATAAGTTCAACTTTTTAACTAACTAATCTATATATATATATATAATGATGCTTAATTTTTAAAGTGTCCGAATTATCGGGTCGAGAGCTGTGGTTAATTTGGATATATATGTGAGAGCAAATAGATACTTGGGTCGGATTGTGAATTGACCAGCCCATAAACTTAAAACGGTTAAAAATAAAATTAAATATGCTATAGGTATGTTTTGAACTTACAACCTAACAAAATAAGTACAACATTTTAACCAACTAAACTAATAACACTTTATATTTTATATTTAACACCAAATTTGATGAACGTGAGACATTTTAACAATATAAGTTCAACTTTTTAATTAATTAATATATATATATATATATATATATATATATATATAATGATGCTTAATTTTTAAAGTGTTCAGATTGCCGGGTCGAGAGTTGTGGTTAATTTGGATATATATGTGAGAGCAAATGGATACTTGGGTCGGATTGTGGGTTGACCCGGTCATAAATTTAAAACGGTTAAAAATAAAATTAAATATGTTATAGGAATGGATCGAACTTGCAACCTAACAAAACAAGTACAACCCTTTAACTAACTAGGCTAATAACACTTTATTTTTTAAATTCAACACCAAATTTGATGAACGCGGGACATTTTAACAATATAAGTTCAACTTTTTAACTAACTAATCTATATATAATGATGCTTAATTTTTAAAGTGTCTAGATTGCCGGGGGTTGAGAGCTGTGGTTAATTTGGATATATATGTGAGAGTAAATGAATAATTGGGTCGGATTGTGGGTTGACCTACCCATAAACATTTTTACCGTAATATTTTTTTCACGATTTTTTATATTATTACTCGTGCAAATGCACGAAATACATGCTAGTTATATTAGTAATATAAATATTTTATTTATTTATAAATGTTACGTAAATTTTAAGGTATATCGTTTGAAACTAAGACAAAATTTCGTTTTAACAATAAAAATTCTTAATTAATTAACTTCCCATAAGAGTCCGAAATCTTAATTAACTTCTCATAAGAGTCTCAATTTGACAATTTGACAAATTATAATAAATATTTATAATTATAATATGAAATTTTGTATTTTTAAAATAATACATATTTAAAACATGTGTTTGGGATGTTTTTTAAAATTAATAAGGTCTCTTTTTTTTTTTCCTCCTCAAGGTTTACATACTTGACTCGAACCAATCAGACATGTATGATGAGTATTAAATTTAATTGTAACCAAATGAATTATTTAAGTTAAATATATAACTAAAAAATGTTATTTAAATAATATAATTTCAAATAAGTCAAAAAGAATCATAGCCATTAATAATTATTATTATTATTATCGTTTGCCGGTTATTGAAAGAATTGATTATACAATAGGCAACTTCTCATCTATTTCCATTTTGTCTGTTTTTCAAGTCAACAAAAGTCCGCTTCATATTTCATATACTCACGCGTCTTTAGCCGGTCTATGTTCGTACTTCGTAGGCGCCATTGATAAATTCCGCTCAATTACTCTGAATTTGCTTCATTTGATGCGTTAGATCATTACCTCTACTTTGTTTCGCAATTGATTGAGTTGAATTTCTGCAAAAATCGTTTGATTTCTTCTCCTATCTTCTCAGTATTCACAATGATCGACGTTCGGAAGTTCATAACACATTGCATGAAGATTTTCTCCGTCATTTTGTTCTTGCTACAGCTGAGTTTCACTTGTTTCTCACTCAACGATGAAGGTACGCAATTTGTTGTTATGCGGCTGAATATTTGAAATTTTGATTCATGATTCATGATGCTGTTTTATTGTTTTTTTTGGTTGAAGGTTTGGTATTACTAAGGTTTAGAGAGAGTTTGGATAGTGATCCATTTGAATCTTTGGCTGATTGGAGAGATGATATTGGAGTATTAAGTCCTTGCGCATGGTTTGGCGTTGAGTGTTTAGATGGAAGTGTTGTAGCTTTGTAAGTGATTATCTAATCTCGATTAACCATGGCGTACTATATAGATTCTTAAATTGTTTCTCTTATAATATTCAGGAACTTGAAAAATCTTTGTTTAGTTGGAACACTTGCACCTGAACTTGGAAAATTGATTCACATGAACTCAATGTAAGGACATTGTAGACTTCATTTCTTTAGGTTACTTTTGTTTTTGCCTAACTTAATTTCTCTGCAAACTGTTTGTCTTCAGAATTCTAAGGAACAACTTTTTCTATGGGATTATTCCTGAAGAGATAGGAGGGATGAAGGAGTTGGAGGTGTTGGATCTTGGACACAATAACTTCAGTGGACCACTTCCTTATAACATTGGCAATAATCTTTCTTTGGCAATCATGTAAGGAAAATGGAACAACGAGAATATAATTTTTTTCTTTTTCAATCAACTCATTTGGTTTATTTGGTACAGTTTGTTGGACAACAATGTGTTATTTGGTAGCATGTTACCTGAATTTCAAGACCTTAAGATGCACTCTGAAGTGAAAGATGAAGAGCACGAGCTCTTGACAGATAGAAAGGAACTGTCTTGCAGCCAACAATCAGACCTCTGGTATGTCTTTCTTTTCATTTCAAAATGACTTAGTAGGGTTATGCTCAAAACTAGGGTAGATTTGACTTGTATTATTGTTATGTGTGCTCTGTTGAATTCCAGATGCTACTATTTGTTGTCCACCTAAACTTAGCAGGAATCAAGTAGGATCGTCTTTTTATTTTTTAGTATCCTCTTGTAATAGACGGGGTTTTTACTTAAATTGGCTGCATCACCTGCTTTTTATTCTTACTCATTATTTTGTGAATTACTAAGTTTTCCATTGCATACCATGAATTAATGACTTGCACTGCACTATGGTTCTTTTAGTTTACTGTTACTAGAATTTATACATCAAATTCTTTTAAACATCTAATGGGAGAATCTTAGTGTAGCCTATAGGTAAACAGATTGAGTATTACATCACCTAGTGAATAGCATCTTCTGCAAAACCACTTACCTGTTTATTCTTGTTTTTCGTTTCTTATGAAAATAGTCATGAAGGCTCGAACCCGCAACTTTGTTGCCACAAGCTTGCACATTTCAATATTATTCTTGTAACTTCAATTTGCTTTCAGATGAAATCAAAATGCAATATGATGATAGAGTTTTGATTGTTTACGAATTAGTTCTCTTTTAATACTCCGCTAACTAATTCATTTATACTGGCATACCCTGAAATGTAATGAATTATTCTTATTTTGTATGGATGTGTTTTATGTCTCTCAGGAATGTTGCCGAAACTAGAAGTATATCTCACCGAGTATTGCTTCAAATAAATAACCCCAACATTCCTGTTGTTCCTCCACCATTGCCATCTCCATCACTACCACCTTCCCCTTCTCCTTCTCCTTCTCCTTCTCCTTCTCCTTCTCTGACTCCTTTTCCATCTCCATCTCCATCTCCATCTCCATCTCCAGCTCCAGATCCATCTTTTGCACCCAAAACCAATACAACTCATACTACGCTCTCTATTCCCTTGCCTTCACCAGCGAGGAACAGATCAAAAAGTCATATAGCTCTGATACTGTCAGTATCAATTGGAGGCCCTGTGTTGATTTTAGTTTTTGTGTTTGGCATACTCTTCTGTCGAGGAAATAAGATGGCAGCTGTTAGACCTTGGGGCACAGGATTAAGTGGACAGCTACGAAAAGCTCTTGTGACTGGTATGCTACACCTCTCTAAGTATAGATCACTTCTTCTACTTTATTTTTATGATTCCACTTAAAGCACCTTGATTGAGGTGGGAGGTGATGGCAGTTGGATGTTGTGTTAGTCTCCTCCATGGAAAAAAAATCTGGTCTCAATAATAAAAATTGCTTCCACTTGATTTCCAGCTTAAATCGATTTGTTTTTTACTTTCTTAAATGAATAAAGGAAAAATGTTCTTTTCCCCAGGTGTGCCAAAACTAAAAAAATCAGAGCTTGAGGCAGCTTGTGAAGACTTCAGCAATGTCATATGTTCTTTACCGATTGGAACAGTTTTCAAAGGCATATTATCAAATGGAGTTGAGATAGCTGTTATATCCGTTGCAGCTTCATCTGCCAATGATTGGTCAGATAACTTGGAAGCTCAGTTCAGGAACAAGGTAATGAATCGTAAATCAACAGTAACCAAAGCGCTGTCTCAATCAGTTCATTTTCCTAACAATTTATCTAATAATGATTCCAGATTGATAGGTTGTCAAAAATCAACCACAAGAACTTTGTCAACCTTATAGGGTATTGTCAAGAAGATGCTCCATTTACTAGAATGCTGGTTTTTGAATATGCTCCAAATGGGACACTATTTGAGCATTTACACAGTAAGTCCAAACTGCTCCTCTTTGCAAACTTCATGTTTTTTCTCTCTTTGCTGAAGCTTATTACTTGTGTCCAGAATTAAAACTACTCCAAAGGCATTTATGATATGAATTTCATACACCCAACATCTCAAATAAAGTATGAACAATTTATTTCTCTCTTAGAGCTTTAATGCGACCTTAGTTGATCTTAGATTTTGTCCGTCTCATAATTCACTAGTCTACCCTTGGGAGATCAAAACCCTTTTCCTAACCAAATAAATTATGAAAAGGATCCATGAACATGTAACTAAGAAATTTCCCTTTTATAACATATTGTTTAGGCAATATATATTAAAGAAAAATAAATGTAATTGTCCCTACATGGGAAACACTTTTGGATCCCGATTCGAATCTGACAAAGAAACAGTAAATTAATTTCTGAATTTGAGTTAGACGAAGTTTGTTTCCAAATGTTATCCCATTTTGATCCACATCTGAACGAGAAATCTGTCATAAATGAGTCCATTATTTCTCATCGATTTGATTTGATGTGTATAAACATGCTTGTATGCTCATCTTATATCACTGAATAAAATTTTCTTTTTATCCTGCAGTAAAAGAGGCAGAGCATTTGGATTGGGCTGCACGTATGAGAATTACAATGGGCATAGCATATTGCCTTAACCATATGCACAGCCTGACACCTCCAATACCCCACGAAAATTTAAACGCAACATCAATCAATCTTATGGAAGACTATGCAGCCAAGATATCAGATTTTGGTTTCTGGAACAAATCCACAGCCATCATCAACACAGAAACAAGTACACAGAGCAATGTATACAGTTTTGGAGTTATTATGTTCGAAATGGTAACAGGAAGGATTCCTTTCTCGATAAGCAACATAAATTCAATAGAAGACTGGGCCTCTGACTACTTGAGGGGCGATAATCCACTTTTAGAAACAGTGGATCCTATTTTAACATCGTTCAAGTCCGATCAAGTTGAACAGATTGGGGAATTGATTAGAATCTGTATTAGGCCGGAATCAGAACTTAGACCGACTATGGAAGAGATTGTGTCGAGATTGAGGGATATAACTGGAATTACACCTGATGGAGCCGTGCCTAAATTGTCTCCTCTTTGGTGGGCTGAGCTTGAGATTCTCTCTTCAGAAGCGATTTATTAATATTTGGTAAGTACTTACACTCAGTACATACACTAGTTTGTTTTGTTTACAAAAGGAAGAAGAATATATATTGCTATTATGCACATAATAATTAGTTTGTATATGATGATGAAACATGCATTTTTACAGAACAAAACCTGACATTTGTCCTATTTGAAAGCAACACTTTGTTTCTGATTTATGATTCTTTGTATTTCATTTATTTATTTATTTCCACTTCTTTCAAAATATAGTTGTGTTAGTTTTGATTGGAATTATATCATGAAGATATATTTTGAATTAGATAACCACTTGTGTATCCAATATTATTATTATTATTTTAAAGTTTAAATTGTAATCACATTTTTATTTGACAATTGTGGTGTGCTAGCTAGCTAGTATTTATTTTATTTTTTTTTCAAATAAAATTAAATGATATTGGAATCAGATTGGCATGAAGCATTTAAACATTTTTTCTTTCAATTATATGTCTATTTTTTTTTTAAAGAAATTATTGTTTTTGCAAAGCTTGCAAATATAAACATTCATGTGCTAATCAATTCCATTTATATAGAGTCTGTTTGGATAAGTGATATTGACCTTCAAATTTAAATTTTAATTTTTTTTCATTAAATTACAATTTTAAATTAATTACAATTTTTTATTTATAAATATCTTATTTGGATAAGAAATATGTTTTTTTTATAAATTAGTTAAGTATATATAAAATAACATAATAATTGCGTACATATTGTAAATAATTTAAAAAAAATGATGGTTGATAGTTGACATTTGAGTCCCATCACTTCTCAATTAAATAAAATTGGATGTATTTGTTTAATTCATAGGTAACATATTTTAATTTTCTCATAGACTTGCCACTAAATTTTGTATTTTTCAGTCATTTATTTTAGCCCATCATTAGACTATTTTAGATATGAATGAGTCTAGTATTGCACTATTGAACACAACATTTAAATAAATATGATGTTAAAATTAGAAAAGACGTAAATATGTTTAGAGAATATGATGGAATAAAAAATGTTGATCTCGTCTCAGAAGACAGAGAAGACAGAAAAAACGGGGAAGAAAAAGAAGAAGAAAAGAATTGTAAATTAAATAATAAAATTACAATTTAGACCTATTGGCTATTTTAGAAAGAATTCATTCATCATTCATAAATCTTTCAGAATTTAAATTACAAATACAATTTTTATATTTAAGTCACTTAATAAGCATAAGCATAGAATTTGAATTTACCTTCTAATTCTAATTTCAATACTGATAACATTCCTAACAATACATAATTGAAAACAAAACAAAAATTTAATGTATGAAAAACTGTTTTCTCAATACAAGATTAATTGGTGTATTTAATTGGCTATATTCTTTTTGAATTATTTAAATATTTATACCTATAAGTTCTTTTTATTCAAATAATTTATTATTTTATAATCTCATTAGTATTTTTTTTATCTTGTTTTACGGCAGAATGACAATTTAAAATCTCCCCCACGATCAAATCAAATTGTCACGTTTGTGACGGTTTTCTCTTAAAACCGAATGTGGATGAGACGAGAATAATATTTGTGTCTCCGTCCCGTTCCGACCTCACCACGAACACTATAAACACAATTAGATATATAAAATCACATATATATTTATTTATTCATTATATTTTATAAGAGTTGTAAATTTAATTTTTTATAATAATATAAAATTTTAATATATTATAATATATATAATATTAAAAAAACCGTTAATATAATTTTATTATATATATATATTTTTATTTTTTCTGAATATTTTATAAACGGTGCCCCGCAGGGATTTTCTGAAACCGAACGGAACGAGGATGGTATTACAAAAATTTCCCCCCCAAAAACGGGACATGGATAATAAATTAAATGCATTACTCGTCCCAAACCACCCCATTATCGTCCTTAGTTTTACGACAAATAAAGTTATTAACCCTAAATAACTATTAAATTAATTGTATATTAGTCATTGACGGTTTAGTTCAATTTTGAGTGATCCTCACATATTTTATATCAAATACAAATATTTTTTGAAAGCAGACATAGATTTGATTTGCCTATCAAATACAATTATGATTTCAACTGCACTCTTTTTTTTTTACTTAAACGATGGCCATTTATAAAGGTAACTAGTTTTTGAAATGATTCTGAGATAAAATTGACACGTTTAATATATAATTTCCAAGTTCTAATTGAATTTAAATTCTATAATTTCTTTTTAAGTACTCAATGGGATTTCAAATTTATGACAAAAAACTATATATTTTAAACAAAAACAAGGTTTAAATCAACTTATTTTGATATTTACACCAATTTATAATTTATTTTTTTATATGAGAATTATTTTATTAATCCACGTCTATACAAAAATTATAAATTTTTAGTAAAAAAAAGACAAACAAATTATTATAAGGTAACTTTACATAAGTTGCAATATAAAAACACAAAAAGCATGAAAAACAGTAAAAATCAAAAGCAAGGAATCCAAGATCAACACAAATCTTATACCATCTACAATAACATTGACATCTTCTTATTTAGTACCCTATTTTATTGTATTTTATTTCACTATAAATTTTATATGTTCTTTGGCGATAAACCGTCCTTGACAACAATCTTGTCGAGAATAAATTTTGTTGGGATCAATATTTTAGTTTCACATTGTTTCTAGGCTTTTAGTTGTCTTTAAGAACCTTTATTTAAACTAATTTTCGTTCTTCTCATTCTTAACGATGCACAATTATTACATGAGATGTAATATATAATGCATAGATGAAGTGTGTATGAATGAATTACAAAAAATATATTTATAAATTTAAATATTTAATATTTGGACGTTTGTTTAAATGTGACCGCTAATTAAATCAATTAATTATGTTTTTTTGTAATAAAAAATTTTTATTTCTTAATTTTATTATATATTTTTCACCACAATTTTAAAATTAACAATAATAAAATTACCTAAAATATTTATTATTATGAAAGATACAACTCAAATCATCTATTCCTTTTACGTATATTTATTGTGTACTTATTCACTAAGTTTAAAAATTAATAAAACGATTATAATATAATAGTTCACTCGTTTTATTATTGCATATTATTGCATACGACAATAAAATTCAGTTAAGATAAATAGTCAATTTGTTCGATTTATTATCGCATACGACAACACAATTTAATTAAGATAAATAGTTTTCTTGTAACCTTATTTTGTAAATTAAGAGTGAGAACTACTTGATATTTTCTTAATTAATAATTATATTCATTTTTTACAAAATTATATAATTAATATAATAGTCTAATTATTATTATTATTATTATTATTTATTTCTATTAATATTATTTTATTATAGAAAACTTATATTATTATTATTGTAATCTAAATAATTATTGGGATTTTAATTTATAATATAAAATTAATTAAAATATATTATCAACTATTTGTTAAAATATAATTTATTTATATAAATGATTAATTGAAATAATGTTTTATTTTTATCATTAGTTTAATTATTTTAATTTATAATATTTATATTATTATTTGATAATATTATTTTTATTAAAGAAATTTTATATTAATATAAATAGGGTGTATCTACACTAGGGCCTTGTTTGAGGAAATAGTTTTTTGGTTTTTATTCGGGTTTTATCTAAAAAAACCCTTGTGTGATAAAAAGTAGGAAAAAACTGGTTTTTAAATTTTGAAGACTAATTTGCCTTTTGACTTTAGAGGGTATGGTGTAAGTGAGAGAATGATGGTTTAGAGAGAGGATAAAATTAGAGGGTAATTTTGGTATTAAAGTAATAAAATTATTTGATTTGATGGTTGATAAGATGTCTGGGTTTTGGGATAAAAACTGGGTTTTATCCCAAAAAACCTTACATCAAACGAGGCCTAGGCAGATGTGGCTCACGCCCACCCTTAAAATAATATTATAATTTTTTTAAGTTAAGAATATGATATAACAACATAATTTTTTTAATTCTAAAAAAGAAAATATAAACCTAAGTTAACTACCAATTTTTTTCATATATTTCTCAAAATAAACATTCAAGCCCATCCGATTTTTTTTTGAAATATAATAAAAAAGTTAATTAAAATATAATTTTCAATTATTTTTTAAAATATCATTTATTTAATTACTTTAAATATTAATAATTAATTATATTATATTAAAATAATATAATAATATAATAAAACATATAAAATAATACTATTAATTAGTTTTAAACTTGTATTAATAATTCTATTTTGTAATATATTTTTTTTTCTTTTTGGTTCAATTATATATAAATATTTTCTAATAAAAGATATAAAACTTATTAATAATAATTTGATAATAAAACTTAAGTCATCATTGTTTTTTTCATAAATAATTTTTATTAAAATACCAATAAAATATTACAACTAAAACATAAAAACAAGAATTATAAAATCACAAAAAATAACAAAAATTAAGAAAAAAAATGCAAAGACAACACCATGAAAGACTCTTCAAAAACATTCAAAATTGAGCTAGTTTTTGTGTCACTATGACATTTACATTCTCCAAAGACATTTTGAGGTGCTCAAGTTGTTGATAACTCATCTGCTCTTTCGATATTTTCCATCCCATTTGATCTTCACTAGCTTTTAAGGCATGAGTCACTTCTTTTTTATGTTGCTTCTCCACCTCTAGTTGAGCTTGCACATGCATAAATTGAGCCTTCAGTTCTCTAGTTTTAGATAACTGATTATCCTTTGCTAGTTGTTCTCGTTCTGCAATAGAGGATGTGACTTGAAGATTCTTCTCATTCTGCATTTTTGACATGGTTAATTTTTTACACCCTTTGTTTGTGTTCACAACTATTAGCTAATTACAGATGTAATATGTAATGCAAAGATGAAGTGTGTATGAATTAGAGAAAACCTATTTATAGATTTAAATATTGAATATTTGGACACTTCATAAAAAAAACATTAAATGTGCTAGCTAATTAAATCCATTAATTAAGATTTTTTTTCTATATATATATATTGCAATTAAAAATATTTTATTTCTTAATTTAATTATACATTTCTCACCATAATTTTAAAACCAATAATGAAGTTACCTAAATTATTTATTTATTTGAAAGATACCATTCGAATAATCTATTCCCTTTATGTATATTTATTCTCTAAGTTTAAAATTAATAAAACAATTATAATATAATAATTCACTCTGTTCGATCTATTATAGCATACTTATCGCATACGACAATAAAATTCAGTTCAGATAAATAATTTTCTTAAAACCTTAGTTTATAAATAAACAGAGAACTATTTGATATTTTTTTAATTAATATAATTTATTTTACAAAGTTATATAATTAATATAATAACCTAATTATTATTATTTATTATTATTAATATTATTTTATTACAGAAAAATTATATTATTATTATAATCAAAATAATTAATGATATTTTGATTTATAATATAAAATTAATTAACGTATACTATCAATTATTTATTAAAATATAATTCATTTAATGTAAACTATTAATTGAAATAATATTTTATTTTTATCATTAGATAAATTATTTTAATTTATAATATATATATATATTATTAAATAATAAATACTAAGTAATCATTTTACCTAGACCTAGTTTACAACAAATATTTTTTTCTCTAAAGAATTTTGTTAAGGTATGAAAAAAATCGTACTTATAGATAAAATATCACGGGTTTACTTCCAACTAAAACTACCTAGAAGAGAACGTCATAAACACCATTATATCTTCATTGTTATTATTTGATAATATTATTTTTATTTAAAAAAATATTATTATAATTATGATGTATCTACTTTAGGACTGAGGTGACTCAGTCCTATAAAAAAATATATTATGAATGCTAAAATTTGATATAACACCATAACTTTATTATTCTCAAAAATAAATATAAAACTAAGTTAATTTACCAATTTCTTTCATAAATTTCTCAAGAAAACATTCAGGCCTACCTGAACTTTTTTCAAATCCATCCAACTTAAAATTCTATATCCATCCTGTAATTGCAATTCCTTTACTCTACGGTATGGATTCCTACCACCTAGAAATGTGAGGCCGTTGGACTATCCCTATGATCAGAGATCGAACCAGGATTTGAAAGTTACCTGAGCTAAATTGTTTTAAAAAATTTTATCCGGATTATTATCAAGAAAACAATTAAAATAAAACAAGTTTACTGTAGCTGTAGCTATTACACTTTAGTGACATGAAATTATCAATAACGATGATATTTTACCGTCGTTATTGTCAATTACATAAAAAAAAGTTTGAGCTACCCGGGCTACAACCAGGTAAAGTTGAGCGTGATTCCGCACCTGCCCATGATACAAAATCTTCTTCTGCCTCAGCTTTGAAAGATCAAAATTAGGCAAAAAAAAAAAGAAAGACAGGCACCGTAAAAATAAGGCTAAAAAAATTGCAATCTAAGTTATTTAATCTATTCATGGAATTAGAGGAGGGGCATCTAATTCAATAATTTCTTTTAACGGTATTTGATTGAAAGAGTGGAATACCGCATACAGATTTTAGTAATTCTCACTAGCGTATTTGTCCTTTGCACCTATATATATATATATATATATATATGTGCTTGACCCATTCTTACGTAATTGTGTATAGAAATAAAATCGATTCGTCTTACTTATTTGCTTGATCATTGAATTGAGTGCGGTGTGTGGTGAATAGGGCTGCAAATGAGCCGAGTCGAGCTCGAACCAGCTTGAGCTCGAGCTCGACTCGATTTAGTATTTATTAGCTCGACTCGAACTCGAGCTCGAACGAGTTTATAAATTTGAGCTCGAACTCGAGCTCGATTATTAACCTACAAGCTCGGCTCGACTCGAAAAGTTTAAACTAAAATTAAATTTTCAAACTCAAGCTCGAGCTCGAACTCAAACCCAAACCCAAACCCAAACCCAAACCCAAACCCAAACCCAAACCCAAACCCAAACCCAAACCCAAACCAAAATTTATTTTCAAAATGAAAATATCAAACTTTCATACATATTCAACATTTAAAACATTATATTTCAAAATAAAATATTAAAAAATCATAATTATTCAAAATTTCAAAAATGATAGTCCAAAATCCAAACTTTAAAAACATCAAACCACCATTATTAATCAAAATTCTAAAACATAAAATTTCAAAATTAAAGTACAAAGTAATATAAATTGTTTGAATAATCAATATATTAATTTTTTTAAGTCTTTTCTTCAAACATAACAAACATACTTACCTACAGTCAATAATATGAAATGTTTAAGTTTAAAATTAATTAATATAAAAATACATGTTAAAAAATATCTAAAATTTAACCTATATATTAAGGAGTAGATACTACCAAAAAAATATATTTATAAACTTATTTATAGCTAGAATCTACTAATTTTTTATACATATATTATAATATACTATTAATCTTATAAATTCATTTTTCCTCTCAACATATTATATATAATATATATACTATAATTTTTTTATCCCTTAATATAATATATAAAATATATACTAACATTTTTTTAATTTTTATTATATATAATATATTAACATTTTTTTTTATCTCTTTTAATATTGTATATAATATATTAACAATTTTTATCTCATTCGATATTATATAATATTATATACTAATTATTATATCTTACAAATTTTTTCTATCATTAATCCAACCATAATATGAAAATTTATGTAAATTAAAATTAGAGTTTTGTTTTAAATAATATAATATAATAATATGGATTGGGCCTATTATATGGGCTTTGAAGAGATGAAGAAAGAAAAAAAATATTGTTTTAAATTTTAATATTAAAAATAAATAAAAAGTATATTATATTATCAGGCTCGAAAAAGCTCGACAAGCCATCGAGCAAGCATTATATGAGCTCGAGTTCGGCTCGAATATTAAATGAGCCGGCTCGAGCTCGATTAATGTCAAGCTCAAGTCGAGCTTTGACCGAGCGGCTCGCGAGTAGCTCACGAGCGGCTTGACTCATTTGCAGCCCTAGTGGTGAACCTCTCATTGCTCTATCGGAGATAGCATATAATCGAAAATGAATATATAAATATGCAAAAAGAGAACAAGCAAGGGAAGTTAAATAAATAAATGTTTGAAAAATAATAAAAAAACTAATTGAAATATTTTTTAATATTGGTTAAAATATCAATTATTTAATTACTTTAAATATTATTAATTATATTATATTAAAATAATATAATAAAATATATTAAATAATACAATTAATTAATTTTTAGCTTGTATAAAAATTGTATTTTGTAAATATTCATTTGTTTTATTTTGTTTTCTTTTTGCTGAATTAAATATTTGTTTTTTTATTATCTAATAAAAGATATAAAACTTATTCATACAAATTTGACAATAAAAACTTAAGTGATCAATGTTTTTTTTCATAAATAAGCTTTATTAAAATAAAAAAAATATTACAACTACCAAACATAAAAATAAGAACCATAACATCACAAATACGAACAAAATTAAAAATAATAAAATAAACACAAAAAACAAAGACAACACCATGAATGACCATTTGGAAGCATTCAAAATTGAGCTAGTTGTTATGTCACCATGTCATTTACATTCTCTAGCGACCTTTTGAGGTGCTCGAGTTGTTGATAACTCGTCTGTTCTCTCGATCTTTCTCACCACTTTTATCTTTCTCAACTTTTAAGGCCTATGTCACTTCCTTTTTATGTTGCTTCTCGACCTCTAGTTGATCATACACCTGCACAACATTCATCTTTCTAGTTTTAGATAACTGATTAGACTCAATTAATTTTTCTAGTTTCGCAATAGAGAATGTGATTTGAAATTTATTCTCATTCTGCATTTTTGACATGCTAATTTTTTTATAACCTTTTTATGTCCTCACTATTATTGGCTACTTATAGATTATAGACGTGCGATATAATATGTAATGCAGAGATGAAGTGTGTACGAATAAATTAAAGAAAATATACTTATAGATTTAATATTTGGACGCTCCAGGAAAACATGTTTAAATGTGTCAGTTAATTAAATCCATTAATTATGTTTTTTTCTTCTATATATATATATTTTGCAATAAAAATATTTTATTTTTTAATTTTACTATGTATTTCTCACCACAATTATAAAATTAATAATAATAAAATTACCTAAAAAAATTATTTTTAAGATACAACTCGAATCATCTATTCCCTCTACTTATACTTATTCGTTGACTTTAAAAATTAATAAAGCAATTATAATGTAATAGTCACTTTATTCGATCTATTATTGGATACGACAATTCGTATACGACAACAAATTTGTTAATGAACCTAAATATACACCTAATATAACATTAAATATAACATTAGTGAACTTAATCTAATTTAAATATACACCTAATATAACATTAATGAACCTAATCTAAAATGAATACAACAAAATTAACCTAAAATGTATACCTAATTAACTTTAATAAACCTATACTAACATGAATCCAACAAATCAACCTAAATATTATACATCGAATCTAACATGAATTAACCTAATATAATATTAATCCAACAAAATCATCCTAAATATACATCTAATATAACATTAATAAACTTAATCTAACATTAATCCAACAAATCAACATAGCTAAATATATACCTAATCTAACCTTAATAAACCTAATCTAATATGAATCTAACAAAATCAACCTAAATATATATAACATATAATCTAATTTAACATTATTAATAAACCTCATATAAATAATCTAAAATTAATTAACCCTAAATATATAACATCTAACTAAAATATAATTAACCTTGAAATAGACGGAGGCGCGGCGACGGGAGTCTTTCAAGCGGCGGCGACGACAGACCTTCGAGCGGTTTGGCGGCGTCATGGCGGATGCGGATCTTCGAGCAGCTGGGCAGCGCGGGTGGAAGGAAGCGTGGAGAGATAGAAAGGGAAAGAAAGTGGGCGGAAAGAAGAAGAGAAAAGTAGGAGTTTTTTAATTTTAAAGGTCATTACCGAAGGTTTTCATAAACCTTTCGCAATTTCTTGTTTTTTTTGAGAAGGTCAAAACCGAAGGTTTATTAGAAAACCTTCGCAATTACCAATTTGGGGAAAGTTAAAACTGAAGGTTCTCCAATAAATCTTCACAATTATCTCTTCCCAACACTTAGAATTATTCTTGGTTTTTTTGAGAAGTGTCAAAACCTAAGGTTTATTAGAAAACCTTCGCAATTACCACATTTCCAACACTTAGAATTATTCTTAGTTTTTTTTGAGAAGGTCAAAACCGAAGGTTTATTAGGAAACCTTCGCAATTATCAATTTGGGGAAAGTTAAAACCGAAGGTTCTCCAATAAACCTTCGCAATTACCCCTTCCCAACACTTAGAATTATTTTTGGTTTTTTGAGAAGGGTCAAAACGAAGATTTATTAAAAAACCTTTGCAATTACCACGTTTCCAACACTTAAGAATTATTTTTGTTTTTTTGGAAAGAGTCAAAACCGAAGGTTTATTAAAAAACCTTTGCAATTACCCAATTTCTAACACTTAGAATTATTTTTGTTTTTTGGAAAGAGTCAAAACCAAAGGTTTATTGGACAACTTTTGGTAAACCCTCCTATCACCGAAGATTTTACACACCTCTTGGAATCTATTTTTAATAACGAAAGTTTTCTTTCTCTCGGGATCATTACCGAGAGTTATAGAATATCAAAAGTTATAGAAAACTCTCAGTAAACTTTGTCGATAAAAGTCTTTTTTACTAGTGAAAATTTAATTAAAATAAATAGTTTTATTAAAATAAGAATAAATAGTTTTTTTATAAACTTATTTTATAAATGAATAGAGAGAACTACTCCCTATTTTCTTCATTAATAATATTTTCTTTTTTAGAAAGCACATCCTAATTATTATTATTTACTTCTATTAATATTATTTTATTATAAAAAACTTATATTATTATTATTATAATCTGAATAATTACTGAGATTTTAATTTATAATATAAAATTAATTAAAATATACTATCAATTATATGTTAAAATATAATTTATTTAATATAAATAATTAAATGAAATAATATTTTACTTTTATTATTAGTTTAATTATTTTAATTTATAATATTTATATTATTAATAATAAATGTTATGAAATATTTTTATTCACATCATGTATTTTACATCAAATATTTTTCTCTCTAAATGAATCCGACTTGAGTTTTGGTAAAAAATAGTCGACCTTAGAGATCAAAATATCATGGTCTCGCTTCCAACTAGAAGCTGTTTGAATGCAACGTCAAAAGCGCCAACATTTCCTTATTATTATTATTATTATTATTATTATTATTATTATTTGATAATATTATTTTTATTATAGAAATTTTATATTAATACTAGCATAATTTCTTTGAGTTGCAATGATAAATAAAAATCACATTTACATAGTTGAAATAATCAATATTCACCTCTTTGTGATCGCCATTATCATCATTTTAATCACCTTTATTATCCTATTCGTCATCAACATCTATGGTTTGAACATGATGGTTCTTCAATGGTTGAGACAGTCTACTGATCGTCTTCCTCCTCTCATTCATCGTTGTTTTCGACTTCATACTCTAATTTCTCAGTTAACCAACAATATCATTTCTTACATAATAAACCTCTCATATTACTAATCTCGTGACCTCACTTGTGCACTCAACCATCTCAAGAGTACCAACATCTTTTACCATCATTTTTTGCAAACCAACTATCTCATCATATCACTAACTTTTTTACCTTTATTTCTTCATTAAACCAACAAATTCATTCATATATTTAACATCAATATTTTTTGTTCTCCAATGAACATCTTAGTACTAATCATGTGACCCCACTTTTCGATTATTTTGTACCTTAACCAACTCATATCATTACCGCGACCTCTTTACCCTCATTTTAACAAACCAACCACCAATCAAATTGATCTCTCATCTCGTGACCTTACTTTCACACTTCGGTCAACCAACCTTCTCAGTCACACATTTAACCACCAATATTATTTTTCTTAGTGGACAACTCTAATTACTAATATTGTGACATCACACACTTTCACACGTTTCTCATCCCTCGCTAAACCAACCATCAAAATTTCCAATTGACCTCTCCATCTCATGACCTCACACTTTTAGATGTATCTTATCTCTCGATAAATCAACCAATAATCACAATCAATCTTTAATATTGTGACCTCATATTTCGGTCAATTAACATCTCATTCACATATATTTTAACCATCAATCACAATCGACCTCGAATATAGTAATCCTACGATCCTTTGTTACCGATCTCTTATCCTTTAGTAAACTAACAACTAATCTCAGTCTTATCGACCTCTTATCTCTTGGAAAACCAGCTACTAATCCCATTGACCTCTCATTTTGTGACCTCAAACTTTCACATTCTTTTAATCCCTCGACAAACCAACTACCGATCACAAATAACCTCTAATCGCGTGACCTTACGATCATTTTTTACTGGTCTCTTATCCTTCAAAAAACCAACCACCAATTCTAATTGACCTTTCATCTCGTGACCTCATTACTTTCACACGCCTTTTATCTCTCGCCAAATCAATCACCAATCCCAATGACACTCTCCACCTCGTTACATCACACTTCCACATATTTTTTTTATCTCTCGGCAAACCAACCACAAACCATCAATCTCAATCACACTTTCATATACTTCTATTATCTCTCGGAAAATCAACCATCGACCTAAATCGACCTCTTATCCTTCGATAGACTAACTACTAGTTCCAATGTTACATGCCTCTTATTCATCGGTAAACCAATTACCAATCCCAATCGACCTCTCATCTCGTAACCTCAAACTTTCACACTTACATGCCTTTGATCCCTAGCAAACCAACTACCAATCTCAATCGACCTCTAATCTCATGACTTTACGATCCTTTATTACCTACATCTCTTGGCAAACCAAAAACTTATCCTAATGTTAACGACCTCTTATCTCTCGACAAACTAACCACGAATCCAAATCACACTTTCACACATCACTTATTCCTCGATAACCCAACAACCAATCTTAATCACACTTTCACACATCTCTTATCATTTCGACAAACCTTTTGCCAATCTCAATCAACCTCTAATCTCGTCACCTCATGATTCTTTATTACTAGTATCTTATCCCTTGGAAAACCATATCTTAATCACAATTTCATAAGTCTTTTATCATTTGACAAACCAACCATCAAACTCAATCTGTAAACATGAAAATTTGACATACACTAATTTATAAATAATATTATTAAATTATAATAATATTAAAATAACATTTTTAATTTTTATATTCAAAATAACCCCAAAAATAGATTAAAAAAATCAAATTAGGGTTAATTATTGTGATAATTAAACCATAATTAGAAAAATTAAATAAAATCCAAAAATAATTTGAGTTTAAAATATTGTATTTATTTTACCCAAATTAAACACTAAAAGGGGTTGAAATTATTTAATTATGATTTTAAACATAATTTATGTCTTAACAATTAAATAAATACCTCAAAATATCCAAAAATAAAAATAATTGACATAATTTTTATTATTTTTCCAAAAACATTTTTTGTGCTATTTTTGGTGAAAAAAATTTACAAAAGGGATAAAAATTCGATTTCAAATAACCCTTTTATTAAAAATATAAACTGATAATCCTGATAACCTAGGAAGAACGCGCACGCCCGATCCACACGGGATTAACGAACAAGATGCCAACCCCGTTAACCGAAAACAGCCAGACGCGGACAAAACATGATGGAACACTGAAACTCCACATTTCAGTTAAACGAAACAATATCGTTTTAACCCGTCTTTTTCGCCGATGTAAGGGATCACCAGAAATGCAATCGACGCTAACGATTCTTCCAGAAGGTTTATCTTTGCATATAGTCGATCTTATCCTTACATGTTTTCACCCTTGTACATGTATTATCCTCGCCTTTAATTCCCCTATACTTTGAATTCAAAATCTACATCCTAGCTAGGATGCCTAAGTTGAAATAGAAACGGAGATGAACAACTCCGATAGAAAAATCGAAGTTGAATTCTACTTCGATTGACCGACCTAGCTGAGTAAAAATACTCCTTAGGTGTTAAGCTTCAAAAACATCAAACAATAATCACATATTAATACTTAAATCAAAGATCTTGAAGATTTCGGGAACTGGTTTTTGTAAAAATATTTTTTGGCGATCAAAACTTTGATTTAGGCTTCAGGAAAGCTTCATAGACATCATTGGAGTGTTTTCCAATTGCTGCTAAGCTTCCAGATTCACTATAATTTAAATTGTCATTGAAATCTATTTTTTTTTTCAAATTTGATCGGGTTGATATGTTATAGGCCTCAATTTTATTTTCTTTGTTTATAATCACTCCCTAGATGATGTATGAACTTTTTGTCGGAAGAGATTTGATTAAATCAACCTAAAACGAAAAAAATAAAATTTGGTTTGAAATATGTATTTTTTGAATTTGATGTTCTTGAGCTTTTTGACTTGAATTTTGATTCAAATAGTTGCCTAACATATTTTTAAACATGTTAGGATAATTTCAAATCATAATATCAACATCTCGATCATTTTGATCCAATTGATTTAAAAAAAATAGTTTGACTTTCGATTTCAAAAGTTGTTACAGAGCTGCTATGACATTCTTATTTTGGTTGTGTTTGACTATGTTCATCATTTATAAGCTGTTGGAACAAAAATTAGGCCATGAGATGACCTAATTCTAAAGATCTCAAATGACCTAAAAATAGTTTTGAGAAATTAATCTTTGTAGAGATCGATTAATCGTGATTATGGTTAAGGCTTTAATCCCCACAATCATATGATTTGGCTGCAACTTACAGGTCATGATTTCATGATCAGTATTAAAAAATATAACACCTGCAATTTTTTGACTAATTCAAGAACACTCGGTCCTCTTGGACCAATGCAAATGACCGAGGTTCTTAGCTAGGGACCGAGAACGAGGACCGATGATCTTAGTAGGGACCGATGAAATCGACCGAGAAAACTAACATAGGATCAAGACTACAGACCGATGTTCTTGAGTTAGGACCGAGACCAAGGACCGATGTTCTTGAGTTAGGACCGAACCCAAGGACCGATGTTCTTAGCTTAGGACCGAGAAATCCGACTTAGTTTTATAACCTAAGACCGATCACTCCCTTTATCCTAGGACCATTTTTTCTAACCTAAAATCGAGTTCCCTTTTAGCATAGGACCGAGGACCCCTTAACTTAGGATCGAAGAATTAAACCGGTAAACTGAGCCTATGACCAAGCCTCTCAAACTCAAGACCAAGTAGTCCAAGTTCGAGACCGAGCCTCCCGAACCCAAGACTAAGCCCTCTGAATCCATGGATCCACGCTCCCAAGCCCTAATCAAGACCACCCCGGTGTAGACCAAGCCCATTCGAGCCCAGATCATCAAAAACAGACCCAAGCCCTAGGACTCTGGTCCTAAGGCCTATTTGGTTCCACTTTTCAAAAAATAAAATTATTTTTGTAATTTTGGAACCCCGATCCATTTTCATAAAATTCCAAATGTCAGAAAATGAATTTTAAATATTTTCGGGATATTTTCTAAACAAATATTTTGGCTAAGGCCCCGTTTGGAATTTATTTTTAAATTCTAACATTTTTATGATATCTTTCAAGTATTATACTTAATCTTATATCAACGCAATCATAGGTACACCATTTTAAAATAATTTTATACAATTATTTACGAAATCTAAACCTATCATTGTTTACGACCCCGTACTATTAATCAAAGGAAATAAAATGTTATAAATAAATTTTTTAATATCCAAACTTTTATTTAAATAAAATAAAACTGTCATTTGACGGGCGCGAAGGATATAGCGCGAAAGCCCTTTCCCGAGCGTAACAAAAAACGAATCCTTTATAAAAACTCTAGTATAAAGTACATTTATTTATACATGTACTTTTTACTAATTTTTCTAAAATCATTTGACGACTCTAGTTTCAAATAGATAATCATGTAAATTAGTTATGTTTGATTAATTTAAACTGGGCCCAGATTATTAAAATTTGAATAAAATTAATTATTTTTACATGATTAATTTTCAAAACTCTCAAGTATTTTTAAAATATTTTCTTTTAAAAAGATGTCTGATACGTAAACTAAGGTTGAAACACATCGAACCTCGAGCCACCTCGGGTCTCCTCCCGTATTGTCACGTGTCGTCCAAACATGTGTTAAGCTACGAGTGAACCATAATCCCGGGGGTTACATAATCACATTTTCACACGCTTCTTATCCTTCGGTAAACCAATCACCAATTCCAATCATATTTTTACACGCCTCTTATCCCTCGACAAACCAACCACCAATCTTAATCATATTTTCAAACACCTCTTATTCCCTCAAAAATCAACCATCAATCTCAATCAATCCCGAATAAAAATAAAGAGAACCAAATTGTGAGGTTTAAAAAAAGAGTTCTAAAATATAAATTGGCCCCCAATAAGAAGTCTCAATTTGACAATTAGACCATAAAAAAAAATAATAAACATATACTAGTATATTTTGGTCATAAAAGTCACCCTATGCAAGCACTATATCATACACTATAAAACAAGCATACTTTTTTTTTTATCAAAGATACTTTGTCGATCAACCGACATTGGAAGGCTATAAATAGCCTCCTCTAGGCAAACCGAAGACAAGAGATCCACCCTCAAGCTCTCAATCAATCTCGAATAAAAATCCTCCATTGAAGATCTTCAATCTTTTTATGAAAATTTGAAAATTGTGCAAGGCTGTAAAGCTCGGATCCAGGCATTTAGGAAGCTTCTAAAAGAGTTAAGTGGTGTTCTCCAACTCAAAGTAAACTTCCAATCCTACTATAATTCGATTTACATGTTTTATTGAAATTTTTATATTTTAGTTCGACTAGTTTTATATACTGCTTGATTGTCTGATTTCTTGATTGAAGAATAATTTTAGGATTATTTGTAAGTTTTTTTTATCGAAACAAAACATAACAAATCAATCTAAATCATAAATACCCAATTTTGATTTAGAAAATTTTCAAAATCGGGGTTATGTTATTACTCAAGATCAGCGACCCAAATTTTTTTATATGTTTCTAAGGATGTTAAGAACATATTTAAGCCAATTCAAAGCCATCACGATCATGTTTAATCAAAAACTAATTTTTTTATAAAAAATAAAATTTTAGTTCTTGAATCAGTCAAAACGAACAACAATGTTCAAGTTTTAGTTTCATTCAATCATATGAAGTATAAAGAAGTTATTGACTAGCTCCTTACGTTTCATAAAACCTTAAAACTCAAAAATACATTTTTTTTTTCAAAACTGTTTGAGTTGAGTGAGACATCATCCTAATTGAATGATGCATTGGGATGATGTTATAAATGATCCATGAGACTAAGCGAAGATCCACATGCCATTGGATCAAGGCCCCAATCAAAAACATCAAACCTGCAGTTTGATGTTCTTGGCGACCGATTGAGACTCTAACTAGGGTTCGATTTCCGACCGAGGAAACTGAGCCCAGGTTTAGCCCAAATCTATCCCAAGGTTAGCCCATGACCGATGAAAAATAAACCCTCCCCTACATTTGACCGATGAAATTTAGCCCAAGTTTAGCCTTGGTTTAACCCGAGTTTAGACCAGAGTTAGCCTAAGACCGAGAACTCTTCGCACCTCGATCGAGGTATTTTGCACCTGACCGAGGGCTCTTGCATCCGATCGAGAGCCTCTTACACCCCGACCGAGAGCCTCCCGTACCCCGACTAAGAATCTCTCGCACTCGACCGAGAGCCTCCCGTACCTGACCGAGATCCTCCCGCGCCTCGACCAAGGGATTTCCACCCATGACCGAGAGTTTTAGCCTGGGACCGAGGGAAGCAACACTCAGGACCGAAAGACCGGTCTTGGGCGTTTTTGGTTTAGATTTTAATTTTCAAAATTAATTTTTTTAATTTTGAAATCACAAACCATTTTCTAAAAATCTGAAAAAATGGAAAACAATTTCAAAATATTTAAAGAAATTTTTCATAAAAAATATTTTAATAAGGGCCTGTTTTGGATTTATTTTTAGACCTAACGCTCTGAAACTAATATTTTTTTAGGTATTTTCCTCATTATTCATCGACATCAATCTCATGTACCAACATTTAAATATTATTCTATAATTTTAAATGCAAGAAAAACATGTACATGTCTAGAACTTGAAGAATAATTATTAAATAAAACCAAATTTTCAAAAGCCAAGACTTTATAAAGTAGAAACGTTCTTTAATTGATACAGATGATATAACATGAAAGCCTTTCTAGAGTATCAACAAACACCGAACCTAAAAGAGACTCTAGTCAAATATTCGTTTGTAAATGTATAATTTTATTAATTTTAAATTAAAAATCAATTGGCGAATCTTATATCAAATAAATAATCTTTTAAATTAATACAGATTTATTTATTCAAATTTTAATTGGATTGTTTTAAATCTAAAAGATTATTTGAAATTTGATCAAAATTAATTATTGTTATAATTAATTTCAAAAGATTAGGACATATTTTTATAAATCTTTTAAAAAAATAATGTTTTATTGAAAAAGATTTCTGACACACAAATTGATGTTGAAATTTCTTGAACTTAAAATTTTTTTTTGGGACAAGGATTTTCCGAGGGTTAGAATATGTTTATAGTTTGTCCATGTATAATGATTATTAAATGTTATTTATTTATGAATAATAGTTATTTAAAAAATTAAACCCTAAATTGATTTACTTATTAAATTAAAAAAAATCTTAATTTCAGTTTCAAAAGAACATGAAACTTTTATTTAAATTTTAAAAAATTATATATTGAATTGAAAAATAAAAATTCAAATTTGAATCATAAACCATAAATTAACCATATTTAAATATAATAGGTCACATGAGTTGAGAAAAAAAATGACATGTAATTCAATTAGTGATATGTATATATTTTTATATATAAATAATGTCACGTAAATAATAATAAATTAACGGGGTTAGAGTATTATTAAGACAAACTTCGTTTTATATAACTTTAACAATAAATATCACAAAATTGTAAGGTTTAGAAAAAGAGATCCGAAATCTAAGTTGGTCTAATAAAAATCTCAATTTGACAATTAAACCATAAAAAAACAATGATACACATAATAGTATATTTTGGTCATAAAAGTCACCCTATGCAAGCACTATATCATACACTATAAAACAAGCATACATTTTTTTTTTATCTTCTCCATTTTAAGGTTACATCTTTATCCATATAAAATTTGTCACCAATTTTAAATTAAGATTCATCTCAAATAAACAATTAATTTATTGATCTATCCATTTATGCAAGATGACTCTAATATGAATGGTTTAATTATTAGACGTGTTAAGCAAAATTTCAAATCAAATTTAACATCAAAGGCCAAGATCTTTATATATAATTGATAGAATCAAAGAGTATTATTATAGAAAAATAATTGTTAATGCGTAAACTAAGTTAGACCTAAGGATATTGATAGAGATGAGAGCTCACATGTTGCTAATCTAATTTGATTTGATTCTTTTCTATTTTTAGGACAAATGGTCAGTGAATCAAATATTATTTGGTTGAAAAGGTGGCGGTCTCTTATCCCTCACATTAATTTCAATAAATTAAGGGTTTGTTTGGTTCAGGTTATTTAAATAACTTGAAAAGAGAGAAAAATGATTATTGGTAATGATTGGTGATAGTTTTGAGGAAATGATGATATTTTTTTGATAAAAAGACTTAAAAGGTATTGATATATATAAATAAAATAAATAATTATAATTTAAAATAGAGGGTATTTTAGTATTTTGGTTAATGACTTGATTGATTTGAAGGATGAGAGGGAGAGTGAAGTGACAATTGATATGGTTGAGTTATTTTGAAAACCCAAATACGAACAAGGCCTAATAGTTTTTCTCTAAATTGTATTTTTTTTTTATATATTTATCAAATAAATAGGGAAATTTGACGAAATGACCCTAAAAATGTTCTCAAAATGCGCAGGTTAATTGCACAAAATTGTGACGAAATTGTCCCGTTGCGTAACACGAAAGGAAAGTATGTGAAATTACCTCCGTTACGAAACGCGAAAGGCACGGACATTCTGGACTTTTCACATATATTTCCTTCGCGAGACGATTCTGCTCTTCGTGTTACGCGATACATATAATTTCGTTAGAATATTTTGAAATGATCATTTACACAATTAAATTTATCCGTGCATCTAATCTACGCTTTTTTAAGTGATTTCGTCAAATTTTCCAATAATAACTAGGTAATAAAATATTTAATTAAAGGAGATTTAAAAAAAATAGACTAAATCCGAAACTGCGTATTTGCAAAACTAAAACTAAAACTAAAATAAACCTAATCTACAGCCAGCGCCGCTCTTTCCTTCAAACAAAAACAGACATTTTTACCGTTCTTCCTCTTCGATGAGCGAGCACAAATATTGAGAGAGAAGATTCGAGAGCTACCTTCCACTGAAAGCATCAAACGCTACTGTCAACTTGACGGAGGAACTCTGATTTCATCGCAAACGACGGGGTTTCCCGGCGGTGCCTACGAACTCGCGGTAGCGTTTCGGCGGCGACCAAAAAGCTTCTTCAAAGATGAATCAACAGTTGCGATTTCCTTGTTTTCGCTGAGGTGAGCCTCTAAGCTTATGTGGGTAGGTCGACGACACTGGTGAAAATCAGAGAACAGCTGTTAAAAACTTTTTCTTGAATAAGAGATAATCAATTGGAGATATATGATTCGGTTGCGTGAAATGATTATTACAAAGCAGCTTTGTAGAAATTGCTCTCTCTGGTTTCGTCCTTCTCAAAACCTGATCCGGAGTTATACTAAATACTTATCTTCAGCATCGTATTCAACTGTAGAATCTAGTTTCAACGAATCTTCAGGTAATTTGATTGATATAGAAAACCGAATTAAGTTACTGTGTGAAAAATCCAACCCCCAACTTGAAGATGCTTTGCTCCTCTTTAATCAAGCTGTTGACTTTCACGGCCCACCTTCTGAATCAACATGCAATTTTCTTTTAAGAGCACTTTCGAAGTCAAAGAAGTATAACCAGGTTATCAAAGTCTACAATAAGATGAAGGGTATCCATGTTTTCCACAGTTTCTTATCATTGAATGTTCTTCTCGAATTCTTTTCACATTCTAATAAGCCTGGTTTTGCTGTTGGAGTGTTGGGCACGATGGTTAAGTGTGGTTACACAGTTGATGCATATTGTTTAAACGTCGTTTTGAATGGAATTTGTCGAAATGGTGATGTTTTTAGAGCTGTCAAGATTTTCAATGAATGGTTCAGAGGGTCTGTGTTATTGCCTGATGTGGTTACTTTCAACACTCTCATTACTGGACTCTGTAAGGCACAAAAAGTAGAAGAAGCTTTGAACATGAAGGCTGAGATGGATAAGGCGAAAACGAACCCCAACTTAATTACTTACACCACTCTTATGGACGGGCTTTGTAAAACAGGGCGAATGGGAGAAGCAATAGATTTGTTGGAAGAGATGAAGCTGAAGGGATTGAATGCAGATGTTGTTACTTACGGAGCACTCGTCAATGGATTTTGCGATTCCAAGAATTTTGAACAAGCGAATAAACTTTACGAAACAATGCTTGAAACAGGAGTTGAACCGAACAAATTCATTTATTCTAGTTTACTGCATTGTCTTGGCAAAACAAAGCGATGGAAAGAAGCTAGCGAGTTATTCAATGTTATGTCGGATAGAGGAATACAGCCTGATCTGATAACCTATAACGTATTAATCGACGGTCTTTGTAAAGATGGAAGGCCTTCTGAAGCTATGCGGATACTAGACTTAATGGCGGAGAAAGGTATAGAGGCGAACACGATAACATATAATTCACTAATCGATGGATTTTGTAAGTCTGGTATGATTTCTGATGCTTTAAGAGTCTTTGAAACAATGATAAAAGGGAATAATAACAAACGGGACGTTGTTTCTTACAATACGTTAGCTTGGGGGCTTTGCGAAAGTGGGAAAGTCGACGAGGCGATAAAGTTAGTTCGTTTGATGTTGAAAGATGAGAATCGATCAGAGGTAGATTATCGGATGTTAACGTCGTTAATTTATGGGTTATGTAAAGAAGGTAGATTAGGAGAAGCTATGGAGATTCATCGTGAAATGATAGGGGATTTGAAAATGAGGGAAATAGTTCCTTTTAATTTGTTGATTAGTGCTCATTTGAAGAAAGGGTATGTTGGTACAGCTATGAAGTTGTTGAAAACTGCGCTTGATTTGGGATTGGTTCTGAATTCACATACTTATTCGGCCATGATTGGAGGATTCTGCGGCCTGAAAATGACTAACTTTGCGAAAGGGCTTTTGATTCACATGATGGGTCGTGGAATTTTGATTACGACCGATCATTATAACAAACTGCTCGATACTCTTTGTAAAGATGGTAGTTTGGAGGAAGCGAAAGGGTTGTTTTTAGCGATGAGTAAAACAGAGAGTGAACCGGATCTTACTTCTTTTAATATGATAATACATGGAACTCTAAAAGCAAAGGATCTACAATCTGCCAAACGATTCTTCGAGGAAATGATTCAAAAGGGTTTGGTACCGGATGATGTGACGTTTTCTACACTTATAAATGGGTTTATGAAGTTAGGGCAGTTAAAGGAGGCCAAACATACTTTCGAGAGGATGGTGGCTTGCGGTTGTGCTCCGAGTGTTGTTGTATACGATTCTTTGTTAAAGGGTTTTTTTACGATGGGTGAAAAGGAAGATATAATTGGTTTGCTTCAACAGATGGCGGAAGAGGGAGTTCTTCTTGACGACGAAATTACTAGTACGATTTTGAAATGTATGTGTCTATTTTCTGATCATCATAATGTTCAAGATATTTTGCCTAGCTTTCAACAGGAGAAATCTAAGGTGGTATCATCATCATCATCAAGTATTTCATGTAATGAGCTTTTGACACAACTACATTTGTCTCATCCTGAACTTCCTCAAATTTATACATCTTGATTAATAGTATCTCATTTGTTTTTTTGATTATTATCTCTTATATTTGATCTCATTTGAACTCAAATCTATTTTGATTGATGTTAATAAGTTCATTTGCGAACTCAGACATAGATCCAGCTCGGTAATGTCTAGCCTTTAAGAGGGATTCAGAGCATGATGGTTTTGTTGATATCATCTTGTGTCATTTTCATGAATTTATGATCTTATTCTTATGACAATTCACTTCATCTAGCTTTGGATGTTTGAATTGACCTCAGATTTGTTCTTTGTGACCCTTGATTACTACTTCATCAGTAGTTTAATATGTTATCTGGATGTTTCATAATGTATTTGCACCTAAAAGATTCAAATGCTTAATTCTTCTTAGGTGTCCATCAATTGAATGAAGTTTTGATCTCCTGGATCTGAATATATAGTGTATGTTAAGCAAGTAAACTTCTTGGGGGACTCTTTTAGGATAACCAAAAAAAAAATCATGATTAATCTTCCCTCGTGCGTTCTTGGTTTCCTTAGTAACGGTGGTGACAAATAGAATTATGATAATCTAGATGTGTTTTTGACTCTTCACGATTTTTAGAAATATATGATCTCAGTTGAGTGTTTTTTTAAAGTTATTATTCTTTCTCTTTTGTCTATAATTTTATTCGTTTGAGTTTTCACGTATATTTTGTGTTATTTATATATTTTCTTTATTATTATTAATCAAGTTTATATCAAGTGGTATCAATTCAATTTTATTACAAGAGATTTGTCTAATGTCATTTTTATCCCCACAATTAGGGATAAGCAAACCCAACCCAACTTGTATAATCAACTCAAATTAAATTTAGTCAAACCCATTATTCAACTCATATTATTTATTAATATGGGTTGAGTATGGTTTGGGTAACTCAAACAAAATTTTGATTTTTTTACACATTTATAATGTTTTGACTCGTTTAAGATATTTTTGTCCCATTTAACACTTTTTTTTACCGTTTAACAATTATTTGATTTTTTTTTTCCATTTAATATGTTTTTGACTTGATCAACACTTTTTATCCCGTTTAACTAATATTTGTCTTGTTTTGACTCGTTTAACAATTATTTAATTTGTTTTGATTCGTTTAATACGCTGTTGACCTGTTTAATATGTTTTTGGTTCGTTTAACACACTTTTGACACATTTATCATGTTTTGGTTTTTTTAATCTGTTTATGAAATGTTTAATACAATTTTTTATTCGTTTGATATTTTAATTAATAAATTAATCGATTAAATAATAGTGGAATGAATAAATAAGATCTTGATTATGGTAAATTTTATTATTTTTTAAAAATCAAACTAGATATTAAAAGAGATGTGTTATTGATGGTATATATGTTTTAATAATTATTATATGTTTTTCTGAACAGTATAATAAATATATTATTAATAAGTTTTACAAAAATTAAGTTTTTATCCCACTTGAGTGAAAGTTTCATCGATTGTTTTCCTTTGTTAAGTAATGAGAAGGTCAAATAACAATATAGTGAGTAAGAAAAACTTGAATTCTGTAGACTAATTAAATAGAAAATATTTACATTTATTTAATTTGGGTAATTTAGGTAACTCTAACCCAATTCAAACTTAACTCAACCCAAATTAACTTACCTAAATAATATTTTGAATTTGGGTTAGATTGTAGTTTGGGTCACTCAAGATATGCTCATCCCTGCCACCCACAATCACTTCATAGATTTGTTTTTCATAATTGAGTAGTGAATTTAGGACATTGCTCATATTGTATAATGCTCAGTTGGCTTAATATGAAAGAACACAAGTAATTGAAGTTGGATTGAACTCTTTCAACTTACTTTGTTATTTTGTGTCGTCATCTCATTGTATGGTTACAAATAACATATTTATTTATGAGGTTTATAATTCTTCTCTTTAAATGTTGAAGTTTGTAACTTTGCATTAATGCAATTATCACTTTAAATGATTTTAATAATAAAATATGAGCATATAATAAACAACTTAACCATTAATTCCAGCTAATTGCAACCAAGAAAATTTAAAGCCTTGGTCCAATCATATAAGCTAATTTACAACCTTAAAATCAAACAAAATATAAAAATACCTTTTATTTCCCTTAAAAAAAAAATTTATCTTTTCAATATCCAACTTTTGATCAACAGTCAAATCCTTGGATATTGAATATTTTGACTTGACAATTGATTTAAATATGTTTTAATTTGTTTAAAGTTGATTTGAAATTTTGGATTGTTTAGAAAACATCTTTTTGTTTGAATTTTGTTTAGAATAAAAATAATATAAATTCATACAAAACTGTTCAGGGGAGATAATATAGTGTCATTCAAAACCAATCATCATATCTCATTTAAAACTAAAACTTAGACAAGAGATAGTATATATATATATATATATATATATATATATATATATATATATATATATATATATATATATATATATATATATATATGGGGAGTGGATCGGTTGATTCAAGAATATTTCAAAATTGAGTCCTTCTTCAAAATTAGTGTATTTTTTACATAAAAATATAAAAAATAAATGTAGACTTCATAAAAAATTTAAAATATACTAATTTTAAAGGATGTTCCAGTCTTTGAGACATCCTTAGGGATAACAGATCTCTCCATATAAGTTCTCTATGAACTGTTTGCAATTAATGATTTTTTATTTTGGTCACATTTTGATCTTTTCACTTATGTAATGACTTCAACTAAATAATCTGCATTCCATGGTTTCACATATTCTTTTTTATCATTTAACAATTGGATCAATGAAAGTTTGTTTCATCATTTAAATAAAGTAAAAGTATAATAATAACGGAGACTTATAGCTCTTAGAGCACCATTTGAATCTTTACATTGGACATTTACAATATATATATAATAACATAATCGTTAAAGACTTCATAAATTACAAATTAAATTAAAATAAGTGTTTTTCATTCTTAAACCTCTCAACGTTAATCGTTAATCGGACCACATTTGCCTTTTTAAATCAATGTGTCTCAAACTCGAATAACATATATTTATATTGTTTCTTTTACAAATATTTTAAATTTTAGAAATTAAATTTCTATTTTGATTTTTTGTCTTTGATTATAATTTAGGTCAAATATGATAGAATGTATAAATTTTCAATTAAATAGTACAATTGTAATTACTGTTAGAAAAGGCCACTTACAGAGTTGGTATAGTACTTTTCCAATAATAAAATGTCCGTTGACCCATGTTGCACCCATCGGTAAAAGCTTGTTGGAAATGTGAAAATAAGCATTATCTATGAGAATTGTAACCAGTCAGGCTCATATTAACCATTGTAGTAATGCTATTATGAGCTTTTACGAGGTTTGTTACTTGTCGTTGTTAGTGTGAAAAACAGTCATTCTTTAAACATTTTTGTTGGGTATTGGTTGACCCAACATTGTGACCCAATCTCTAGTAATTATTGGACTTGACCTAATAATATAAATAGATACTACTCTCTTGGTGGGAGGTAAATGTTTAAGCTCATTTGTGGTGTTGAATGCTAGTGAGAGAGTTGCCTCCTTTGTATGAGATAGTGGTGCAACATAATCGATAAACAAGAGGACTGAGATAAACTCCAATCACATTCACACCCAACAGTGGTATCAGAGCTAGGGTTTAGGGTTTTTAATTGGAGTTTGAGATTGAGTTGAAAGATATGAGTTATCTTCACCAATAAACGCAAATATGTTTTTCTTGGGCACCACTTTTTTGTTTTTTCTTTCCTTTCTTTTTTGTTGGCTGATTTCATCATTGGATTTTAGTGGGAGACTCTCTGTGAAAGGAACCAAACCCATCCTGTTTAGAGAGTGAGAGGTCGTTTGTCGATTGAAACCTTCTCCGATCTCATCGACTTCCCTGATCTGATCGTTTGCTCTGACGAAAATCTATCTCTCTGAGTTTCTTCTGTCTTCTGTTTCTTATTTCATCCTGCTGCTTTTATTTTCTGTTTTTGCTGCTACTGGAGGAAGAAGAAAGCCGCCGCCGCCTCTGGAGAAGTAGTCGTTGTTGTCATGTTCAACCGTTGTCGGTGTCGTGTTTGTCGTGACCGCTGAGAATCAAAGCCGCCGCCATGCCGCTTTTGAGAAGACGAAGCAGCAAATCCCCGAGTGGGGTGGATAAGTCAAAACTTTATTTGAGTTTCGAGGTATCATAGCTTGAACCCTCCTATTAATTTCTTCCATATTGATTGTTGATTGCTTTAATTTGTTTGATATCATGTCTGATGTTAATCAATATGGTATGGTTCCGTTTGACGAAAAAATTGATTTCAGCATTTGGAAACAAAAAATGAAATGTGTTTTAATTCAGAAAAAAATGTTTTAAAACTGTTAGTTAGGTTTATGCTGTTACTGATACAATTGAGAATAAAAGTGAAATGGATGAAAATGCTTGTGCCTTTATATAGGGGTGTTCATCGGTTCAGTTTTCGGGTTATTCAAGTTTCTCGGTTCGGTTTATTCGAATTTTTATTTTTTTAGCCAATTCAAAACCGAACCGAATTCGAATAAATTTTAATTAAACCGAACTAAATTCGATATTCGGTTCGAATTTTGAATAATTCGAATTCAAACCGAATTCGATTTTTATTTTTTTAAACTAGCATAACTCAAAATAAAATTGCACCAGTCGGGAATTGAACCCGAGTCTATACCGTTGCAGGGTAATATTCTACCACTAGATCACTGGTGCTTTTATTACCTTTTTTATTATTAAATCTTGAGTTCAAAATATTCTAATTTGATTATTTTGAACTTTTTCTTAAGCTAAGTTTGGAAGAATAAATAATAAAAAAAGGAATTCGGTTTTCGGTTTGATTTTCGAGTTGAAACCCAAACTCAAAAACCAATTCGAAAACCGTATTTGAATTTGAATTGGTTTGAAATTCGATTCAAAACCGAAAATGAAATTCGAATTCGGTGAATTTGAATTCGGTCGGATATTCGGTTCAGACCAAATATTGAACACCCCTACTACCTCTATATACTTGAACTTATCTCATTATGTGATGAAAAAATTGGTAATTTAGAGTGTGCAAAAACTTTGTGGGATAAATTGTCTGAACTTTATACCGAAACTTCTCTATCTAATAAAATGTTCTTACTTGAAAAGTTTTTCAAATTTAGATTGGATATGTCCAAGGACATTGAAGATAATCTAGATATTTTCACTAAACTTATTTCTAATATTAAGTTGTGTGGTGATAAGAACATTGATGAGTATGCCCCATTGTCTTTGTTGAATGTTATTCC
This sequence comes from Impatiens glandulifera, assembly GCF_907164915.1. Lineage (NCBI taxonomy): Eukaryota > Viridiplantae > Streptophyta > Magnoliopsida > Ericales > Balsaminaceae > Impatiens > Impatiens glandulifera. Next base: position 136,307,357 of record NC_061862.1, on the reverse strand, counting down.
CGATTCTTTTAATGATGTGAAGTCTGTCATTAAGTATGATAGAGATAGTGTCACTATTGATATTGTTGTCAATAGTCTTAGGAGTAAGGAGATAGATTTAAGACACTCTGAGAGGGGTAAATAGTCTGGTGGGGATGTCATGCATGTGAGGGGTAGATCTCAGGGTAGGTCGAGTGCCCAAAAGAATGTCATTAATGAGAGTTCTGGTAAGAAATCTCATCCTGCTAGTAAAAGTAGATCTAAGTCTAGGTTTAGTGCGAAAAAGTGTTATAATTGTCATGAATTTGGTCATTTTATCAAGGACTGTCCTAAGCCTAAGAGAAATCAAAATGTTGAAAATGCTAATGTGGTTGTTTGTGAGGGCAATATGGGTAATATTTTTATGATTAATAATCTATGTGATTATGCAAGTCTGAACTCTATGTTATCTGATTATTTGTGCGAATCCGATTGGCTAGTTAACTCTGGTTGTACTTTCCACGTGACTCCATTTAGAAATTTGTTTTCTAACTATAAAGATATTGAACATGGTTTTGTGTCTATGGCAAATTCGAAAAATTGCAATGTGTTAGAATTAGATGATGTATGCCTAAGGTTCTTTTATGGTTCTGTGTTTACTTTGAAGAATGTGAGGCATGTTCCTGATTTGCATTATAGTTTGATGTCTTGTGCATCTCTTAAGAATGATGGTTTGGAGGGAAAGTGGGGGAAAGGTGTTATGAGAATTTTGCGTGAGTGTCTTGTTATCTTTATTGCTAAAAAGATGAACAATTTGTATGCGTGTCATGCTGAGACTACTTGTGACTTTGTGAACTCTGTGATTGGTGATAAATCTGTTCTTTGGCATAATAGATTAGGTCACATTAGTAATAAAGGTCTAAATATTTTGCATAAAGGTGACCACTTTGGTAGTGATAAATTGTCCTCCATCCCCTTCTATGAATCATGTGTGCTAGGAAAACAACATAATGTGAGTTCTCTCATCTCCTCCTACCCAAACTTGTCTAAGTGTACTGATATCCTTAAATATTTGCATGCTGATGTGTGGGGTCCCTCTAGTGTTGCTACACATGGGGGAATTAATATTTTATGTCCATCATTGATGATTATTTTAGGAAAGTTTGGGTGTTACTTTTGAAACATAAGTCTGATGTTTTTGAAAAGTTTAAGGAGTGGAAGATTTTGATTGAGAATCAAACAGGTAAGAGAATCAAAACTCTTATGATAGATAATGGTATTGAGTTTTGTAATAAATAGATAAATGATTTATGTGTTACCTGGGGTATTAAAAGACATAGGTCTATGCCGTACACACCACAGTAGAATGGTGTTATTGAGAGGATGAATATGATGACACTTCTAGAGAGGGAGAGAGCTATGTTAGCGTCATCTAAGTTGTCTAAGAAGTTTTGGGGATGCTTTGCACACTTCTGCTTATTTAATAAATAGGTCCCCTAGTGTTCTCTTAGGAGGGAAATGTCCTGAATCTGTATTTTCAGGTAAGCCTCTTGATTTGAGCAACTTGAAAGTTTTTGGCTGTATTGGCTATGTGCATCAGAAGGTTGACAAGTTGGAGCCTAGGTCCAAGAAATGTGTGTTTTTAGGTTATCCTGAAAGGATAAAAGGTTATAGGCTTTGGGATAGGAGTGAACATGGGATTAGAATTGTGATAAGTAGAGATGTTGTCTTTAATGAGAATGATTTTTCTTAATTGCCTATGCCCCCATTCTTGTTAATGATGCTCCTAATAAGGTGGAGCCTGTTCTTGTAGTTTTTTTATCAACCTGTTGAACATGATGTGAATGTTCTCAATGAGGTGGAGCATGTTAATGTGTATGATTTTGATGATTTGTATGATTAAAATGTTTTGTGTGATTCACATTATTTTTTTGATGATTTGAATGATTCAAATGTGTTGTCTAATTCACATGATTTGTCTGATGATTTGCATGACTATCAACTTTCTAGGGATATAAGTAGAAGAAATGTTAGAATACCTGTTAGAGTTAGGGATGACAATTTAAATGTTTGCAATATGTCTGAATTTGCTTTTAACATGTTTGAGTTCCTAGACTGTAATGAGCCTAGATCTAACAAAGAAGCTTTGAGGTCTAAGTTTTCTACTGAATGGATTGTTGCTATGAATAATGAGATGAATTCCCTGAGAATCAATAATACTTGGAAACTTGTTCCTAAACCTCATAATTTCTCCTTAGTGGATTACAAGTGATTGTATAAGGTGAAGCAAAAGTCTAAAAAAGTTAGATTCAAGGCTAGGTAAGTAGCCAAGGGATTTACTCAAAATGAGGGAATAGATTATGCTGAAATTTTCACTCATGTTGTAAAATTCACTACTGTTAGAATTATGCTTGCTTTAGTTGTTCACTTTGATTGAGAATTGAAGTAAATGGATGTTACTACTGCTTTCTTATATTGTGAACTTGATAAGAATATTTATATGCATAAACTAGAGGGATTTGTTGACCCCAAGTTTCCTGATCATGTTTGTTTGTTAAAAAAACATTGTATGGTTTAAAACAATCTCCTAGACAATGAAATATTAAGTTCAATAAGTGCATGCAATCTTTGATGTTTAAAAGAAGTTTTTCCGATCATTGCCTTTATTTCAAGAATATAGACTCTGCTTGTATTTTTTTGTTGTATGTGGATGACATGTTGATTGTTAGCCCATGTCTGAAGTCTGTTATGCATGTGCAAAAATTGCTTTGTGAAAATTTTGACAAGAAAGACTTAAGTGATGCTAAAAAGATTTTGGGGATAAATATCATTAGAGATAGAACACAATTTTCTCTTGTGCTAAGTCAAAGTGCATATGTTGCTAAAATTTTGAGTAAATTTTCTATGTCTGATGCTAAATTTGTGAATGTGTCTCTTGCTTCCCACTTTGTGTTAAATAAGGATCAGTCCCTTAAGACTGAAACTGAAATAACTGAAATGAAGAATGTGCCTTATTCCAATGCTATAGGATCTGTTATGTATCTCATGATTAGCACTAAGCCTGATATAGCATATGCAATTAGTTGCTTGAGTAGATTTATGTCTAACCCTGATATGCCTCATTGGAATGCTTTAAAATGACTTTTGAGATATCTGAAAACCACCATTAACGTTGGCTTGACTTTCTCTAAGTGTTTTGTAAGTACTAAGATGGTTGGTTATGTGGATTCAAATTATACTAATGATAAGGATAATAGAAAGTCTACTACTTCCTATGTGTTTACTTTGTGTGGCTCTTGCATAAGTTGGAAGTCTCAACTTCAACCCATTGTTACTTTATCTACTACAGAATCTGAGTATGTAGCTGCCACTGAAGCTTTTAAGGAAACAATTTACTTAGGGTTGTTTTGTCTGAAATTGGTTTTCTTGACAAAAATGTGGTTGTGTTTTCTAATAGTCAATCTACTATTCAACTGTGTAAAAATACTATTTTTTATGACAGAACTAAGCACATTGATGTTAGGTTTCATTACATTCCGGATATTATTGAAAAGAGCATTTTTAAGTTAGAGAAAATTTCTTCGGAATTTAATCCTACTGATATTGATATTGGGTACTAAGTGTTTACTTGCTGAAAAATTTATTTCATGTCAACGGATTTTAAACTTTGACTTAGGGAAAACTCTTTGAGGTTCGTCCTTTGTGGACATGTCATGCTTTGTGATCTTGCCTTCAATTTTTGTGATTTTTGCATGCTTTGTGCTCTTGCGTTAGATCTTTGTGATTTTTTGCGTGCTTTGTGCTCTTGCGTTTGATCTTTATGATTTTTTGTGTGTTTTATGCTCTTGCGTTTAATGTTTGTGATTTTTCGCGTGCTTTGTGCTCTTACGTTTGATCGTTGTGATTTTTCGCATTCTTTGTACTCTTGTGTTTAATCTTTGTGATTTTCACATACTTTGTTCTCTTGTCCTGGTCTTTGTGACACAAGTTTACCTTGGATATTCTCTTTGTTGCCTCGGTGGTAATAAATTGGCGATGATGTGTCTTGTGATTTAGTGATTCTGTTTTGCATTACTTTGGACAAATGTGGAGATTGTTGGGTATTAGTTGACCCAATATTGTGGCACAATCTCTAGTAACCACTTACTGGACTTAACCTAATAATATAAATAGATATTACTCTCTTGGTGGGAGGTAGAGCTCTTTTGTGGTGTTAGATACTAGTGAGAGAGTTGACTCCTTTGTGTGAGATAGTGGTGCAACGGAATCGATAAACAAAAAAACTAAGTCAAACTCCAATCACATTCACACTTTTCATTATTATAATGTTTTAATTTATTTTTTATATTTATACAAAATGATTCATTATTAAAAGAAAACTCACAATTCATGTTTGCACCTCAAATACACCAAGTAAAACAAATCTACCAAGTTTACATCTATTTTCATAGTCTTTAAAACATATTCAAATTATGCTTTGACTTGTGTAGAATAAACCTACAAAGCAAACAAACAACCAACCAAATAATACAATTAATTTAAAATTCAAAACAATAACCAAAGACAAAAATACATATAAAATACTAAAAATAATTAACTAACCAACCATGTATATTTTAATATAAAAAAAACAACCTAGCCATGTATATTTTAATGGTACCCAAAATATAGTTTTTGTCCTCCGATGTTCTCTAGTCAAATAAAATAGATGGCCCATAATAATATTATGATGCCTTTTTTCATAGAGTAGATATATGCCATGGACCATGGGCCATGGTTGGTAGTTCCAAAACTGGTCAAATAACTTATATAGCCTATAATATTAATTAATTGAAACTTGAAAGACAAAGATAAAGACAGATTGCGGCTCAAATAGATGATGGTGATAATTTTAAGGAGAGGTAAATATTAAAAACATTTAAGGGTATTAATATATAATAATAAAATAAAAAATAAAAAATAAATAGTATTTCAGTATTTTAATTAATGAATTGATTTTATGAATGAAAGAATGAATAAGTTGATAGTGATTTTTGTTATTTAAATAACCCAATCAGAACACAGACACGGCTTAATGTATTATATTATTATTATTATTATATGAGTTTTAATTTTTAATTATGGCTAGGAGTTTTATTTGTGTCCGAGACTTCACACAATGATCAGGAATGACAATGAAACAGTTTGGTACGGAGACACAAATATCATTCCTGCCATCCGTTCTGTTTTAGAAAAAATCGCACTAAACAGATCGATTCAATTACCATATATGAATTCAAATTATCATCCTTAATAGATTTATTTTATTTTATTTTATATTTGGACAAATTTGGAATCGACCCGGTTTCACATTCAACCATGATTTGGTTTTGAAACACAGTTTTGGGGCTTGTTCTCATTGGGTTTTTCAAAAAACTCAACCCAAATCAATTTTTCAATCAATCACTTCTTAACAATTACATCACTAATTTCATTAACCAAAATACTTTCTATTTTAAATTATTAATTATTATTTTATTTATATATATCAATACCCTTTAAGTTTTTTTTACCAAAAATAATTATTATTTTCTCAAAATTATCACTAATCATTATTTTTCTCTCTCTATGTTTTTTAAAAATCCTAATCCAACCTGGTCTTGATGCGCAGCTCCACCTTCATTCTCTCTCCTGAAATGTAATTAATTTTAGTGTTTTTTTTATTGAGGTTTTTATTTTAGTTTTATGTGTTTATTTAATTTTAAGTTTATTTTTATTTAATTATTAAAATACTTTTTATTTATAATATAAAAATAATAGTTTAATCATATTCTAACTATTATAATGTTATTCAATATGCAATTCAATAAAAAAATTCATCATATTTATTATTTTTTAAATTATAATATATTTTAGATATAAATATTGATTATTTAATATCATATATTATTAATAAAATATAAAAATCATAAATTTATATGCGGTTAAAAATTGTCCTTGACATTTAATTTATAATAATGCATTATTCTTACTATTATTCTTTTTTATTAAATATTTGTTTAGTACATAAATACCTTATTTTATCTAAAATAAAAAATAATTATAATTAAATTTTGATAATAATTTTATTAAACAAAATTATATAACTAAGTTATTTAGTTTCATATAAAAATTGAGTTTAACTATACAATACACCCTCTCTTAAAAATGACAATAAAACGTCTACTAATAAATATATATATTTATATATATATATATAATATATATATATATATATATATATATATATATATATATATATATATTCTTTAAAAACAATATTTTTTTGCGATAACTTATCTGTGTATAATATTTTTTTACGATATTTGTGTATTGATTTAAATAAAATAATGTTCTAAAATATACTTTAATTAAATAAATATATAAACAAATTTAATAATATTTATTCGTTTCACTCCAATTTGTTTCTAAATAGGGCCAATTTATTTCAAAAAATTGTTATGAATTTTAATTATAATGAATTATAAAAAAATAATTTATAGCTTTTTATTTTATTTTAATTAGTTTGAGATATATTTAATTTTTAATTTTACTATACTAATATAAATAATAAAATAAAATATAAATAATATAATTAATATACATATTAACCAAATTTATAAATTAAAAATAAAATTTATAAATTAAAAATCAATTTTAGATGTTAATACCAAATACCAAACCAAAATTGCACCCGGGAATGAGAATGCGTCGTTACGAAAGCCATGGAAGCAAGCTCTAATTATGATGTAACTGGGTCGTTCGATTAGTTAGGGCCAGGGACGAATCTATGTAGGGGCCTCGAAAATAAAAAGATTTTTTTTTTTTTTTTTTTATATTTACGGTAGAAATACGACATTACCTTTAATTTCTTAAAAAAATGGTAAAACTTACTTTTATATACTTGTTTTTTTCAAAATTTTCTCTTTATTATTTTAAGCCTACCATAAACTTTTTTCAAGCCCACCCCAGTTCGAAATCCTAGTTTCGTCCCTGGTTAGGGCAATAATTAGTCATTACTTAGTCACTTTCATTCCTTTTCTATTCAATAAATTCGATTATGGAAAATATAACCAGAAATACACAAATTATTTCTCCATTTTTGAATAGAACTTTTTTTTCTATTTCTGAACAAACCCAATTTTAACTCCATGCTCAGACCAACAGACGTTTCCAAAGTATTATATTATTTATATAATGTTTAAGAAATTTATTATTATTTTATATATTTATACATTCACTAATCTAATCTAATTTAATCCAATTCAATCATTTATTTATTTATAAACTAAAAATAAGGGACAAAGTTTTGCATACAATATTCTTAATTCATATAATAAATTTGACAAATTTGTAATTAAATATGATATATTTTCCATGTTTAAATAGGACAAAATTAGGGTTTGGTTTGGGGTTATTTATGATTCTAGGGTTAATAGATAAGGGCTCCTAATTAAGATCATGCAACCTAGCTATATATATATATATATACAATTCAAAAAAACTTTAAAAAGTATAAATGATTTTTTTTTAAGGTTTGAATTGGATTATTTATATCACTAAGATTATAAAAACATAAAATATTATAATTTTTTTTTATAAAAATAAAAACTGAATAAAGGCATGCAAATCGGTCCCAAATGGGCCATAGTGATAATAACAATAATAATTATTGATATTTATTATTTTAATATTACATGAGATACTGTTGTAAGTTTGTCTAGCTAGGGCCTAGCTAGCTGGTTATGAGTTGGTCACAAAGAACCAGAGAGAAAGAAAGAGTGATCAGAAAGTTCCTCTCTGACAATTCTGTCTTCCAGCGAATCACTCTTAGATAACAAAAACCAGATTATCTTAGTTTAGCAATGCTTAATTCAGATTATTTTTTAAATAATAATATACGTATATATAAACTTAATACGTTTTATATGAAAATCGAACCTAAAATCTTTATATTATATTAGTATAGTTAACTCTTACAAATGAATTTGGGATGACTAATTACTTTAGGAAGGTTCCAGCTGATCGAATATATTGAAATTGGAGCTTGTTGTTCCTGTATCCCTTTATTTAATTTATTTATTTGTCTTTTAAGGATGATCGTATCAGAATTGGGCAGAGTGGAAAAGAATGAATAAGGAGAACTGCAGAATGAATAACGTAAGTGTTGGTATGTCGGGCTAATAATGGCTGCCTTTTTCTGTCTTAGGAAATGACTGGGAAATAACAACCACCATTTGTCATGCATGCACAGTAAGTACACTTAAATAATTTTATTTATTAAATATAATTCTTTTTAACAATTTAATCACACTAATAAATCAGAATCTAAATTGATTCTAAAATCACAATTTTTTTTTTAAATTATCGATTAAGGATTAAGGTAACGGGCCAGTACCATGAGAATATTAATGCAATATCCGACGTTGAAAAATGATCCACCATCAACTGTCAATTCTGCTCTTGGATAAAGCTTTACTCTTCCATTATTGCAGTGGTATATGGCAGACTGGCAGTAGCATTTACCTATGAGATGAGAATCCTTTTCGGTTTTACCTATATTTCAAACAAATTTTTTTAAATTACCCACATTTTCATTTTCATTCCCAAATTACGTACATTCCCTCTCTACAATATTAATTAACTCACTCTTTCTTAACCAACTAATTAACTCCCTATTTCTCTCTCTAAACTCATTAATTAACCATTTTTCTCTCAATTATTAATTAATATCTTCACTTTTAAACTATTAATTAATTCATTCTATATCAATCAATGAATTAAAATACATTATATACATATTAAAATAAAATAACACATATGTTTTATTTTTATTTAAATTTATAAATATAATATATATATATTTCAAATTAAATACACTAAATTAAATAATTTAAATAACTATTAACTATAAATATAATATATATAGTTCAAATTAAATACACTAAATCAAAATAATTTAAATAACTATTATAAATTAAAATAAAATAGAATACATTACATAAACATAAACGGAAACTTGAAATAAAATATATTACATAAATATTAAAATAAAATACATCACAACAAAATACATAACATAAATATTATAATAAAATAAAATACATAATAAATATAAGATTAATAAAAGTTGGATTGACAATTCACTGCAAATATAAAATTTAAAAATTAAATTGAAAAATCAACTTAGAAGTTTATATTAATTATATCAAGAGTATAATTAACAAATCACTATAAATACAATATTGAATTGACAAATCACTAACTTAAAAGTTAACTTAAAAGTTAGATAAAAAGTCATTATAGTAAAAAAAAAATTGAATTATAAAGATAAAATATGCATTTTATTGTATATTGAACGTGATTAATATTTATTATGTATTTTATTTTATTGTAATGTTTATGTTATGTATTTTGGTGTGATGTAATGTATTTTATTTTAATGTTTATGTAATATATTTTATTTCAAGTTCCCGTTTATGTAATGTATTTTATTTTATTTTAATTTATAATAGTTATTTAAATTATTTAATTTAGTATATTTAATTTGAATTATATATATATATATTATATTTATAGATTTAAATAAAAATAAAAATATGTGTTATTTTATTTTAATATTTATATAATATATTTTAATTATTTGATTAAGATAGAATGAATTAATTAATAGTTTAAAAGTGTGGATATTAATTAATAGTTGAGAAAGAGAAGGATTAATTAATGAGTTTAGAGAGACAGAGTTAATTAGTGGGTTAAAAGATAGTGAGTTAATTAATGAGTTAATTAACATTGTAGAGAGGGATTGTGGGTAGTTTGGAAATGAGAATGAAAAGGTGAGTAATTTGGGAAAATTTGTTTGAAATGTGGGTAGGACCAGAAAGAGTTCTATGAGATGGACGATGATACGTAAAACTTGGATGGTTATCCTAATAGATTCCAAACATATCATGAGCTTTCTATTCTTAAAAATTCACAATTTTTTAAATCATTTTTTTTATGGTTATTATAATAGATTTCAAACATATCATGAGCTTTCTATTCTTAAAAATTCACATTTTTTTAAACCAATCTTTTTTTTGTTAAACTATTATGTGTTCTTTTGACCAGCAATATTATCTTGGACAAAAAAAAAATATCCACTCATTCTAAAAGTGTGACTAATAAATAAGAGATATAATAGGGTAGAGAATTTAGAAGAGAGAATAACGTGACATAATATAATTGACTGAATTTTTTTTTTTTAAAATTGCTTTATTTTTTCACACTTTTTAATTTTTTAGTCAATGACATTATAACATTTCATTCTCTCCTTATCACTCTCCAATAAATAAAAGATACCTTAATTTTAATCCGGTACTAAAAGTGTGACTAATAAATAAGAGATATAATAGGGTAGATAATTTAAAAGAGAAAATAATATGCATAATTTGATTGTCTGATTTTTTTTTTTATTTTATATTTTTTCTATTTTTTCACTTTTTAATTTTTCAGCCAATGACTTCCTTCTCTTTATCCCTCTCCAATAAATAATACATACCTTAATTTTAATAGGATATTAGATGTACTTGATAACAGTCTCAAAACTCATTTCGGATTCATACATAAAGATAACTCACCTATATATTAAAAGAGGAGTGATAGAAAGAGAATTTGGTGAGGGAATGACTTGCATCACCTTTATTCATTGGTTAGAAAATGTAAAAGTGGGAGGAAAGAGAAAAAAAGAGAAATTATTTAATTTTTTTAGCGAATAAAATTATGACAAGTCATTCCCTCACCAAATTCCCTCACCTAATCATTTCTCTTCTCATATTAAAATTATCCTAAACAATATTTAAAACTTTCATATTCTTTAGCCGCGTTATTCCTTATCATCTTCCCTAATTTTCATCTTCTCATTCGTATAGTTTATCGATTCCATCTCCAACAATAACTCTAGTCTATTTACGTCAATTTAATTATGTATTAAAACTTATTTTATCTTATATTTAATTGAATGCACAACCTTGATATTAGTAATTTTATTTTAATTTTTATCTTTGCACCCCCAACTGTTTGATTAAATATTTACTTAACTTTTTCCAAAATTAATCTATTGAAATTTTTTCAATATTCTCTCCAAACAAGGAACATCATTCACCCCTATTTGTATTGAACAAGATCCGGAAAAAGAAAACATTATTTGAATATAATATTAATATACGAGATAAGATACGATGTTCATAACTAGATATGTTAGAGTAGGTATCTCCGATAGTATAAATAATATAAAGGAAAAAAGTTCATCTAGAGACGGATATATTGTGCAACTAACTGAATTAGACGTATTACTATTAAATTAACTAATAAAAGTTTATTTAAACGTACAAACTATTAAAGATTCACTCATCTAGACTCTAATAATAATCTTGGTTAAGTTTTTTAAAAAATTTAATATTTATTAATTTAATATTATTTTTCTCTTTTTATTTATTAATTAAATAATCTATTTATCTTTTTACTATATGTTTTTGTCAATTCTTTTTTTATTAAATAATTAAATTATTTATCTTCTTTTATTATTTTTTCTTTTGTTATTTAATTATTTTTTTTAATTTTTTTTACTATTTTATTTTTTACTATATAACATAGATTATTTTAAAATTATTTAGTTTTTTTTAGGGACTAATACTTCAATATTGGATTGTATAAAGTAGTTTAATATTTACTATAATATTTAATTAATTAGTTTATAAAATAATATATTAATTTGTTCTCCTATAATTTTTACTTTAATTTGAGTAAATATGACAAATATATAATCTGTGTTCAACTTGTGAAAAATAGTTTCCACCACAAATAATTTTTTTGAAAAAAGATTATACAAGTAATTATTTAATAAAAATACTTAAGTAAAATATTAAAATATTAGAGTATCAAAACATTAAATTATTTCATACACTATTAGTACTTAAAAGATACCAACTAATTAAAAAAAAATAATCTTTATTATATAAAAAGAAATAAAATAATAATAAAAAAATCAAATAACAAACGAAAAAAATAGTAAAAATAGATAAATGAATTAATTAATTAATTAATATAAAAGAATAGAAAAAATAATAAAAAGATATAATATTTAATTAATAAATATTTAATTTTTAAAAAATAATTAACCATAATTACTTACATAGGTTAGATGATCAAATTTTAATAGTCTATAAGTTTAGATACTTATATGAGTTTTTTCTTAAAATAAATACTAATTTCAATTTCACAATAAAATTGGTTTAAGTATATAATCTAACCGATAAAATAGATTTTATAAATTATATTTATTTATTTTTTACTTAATTAATTTATTATAAAATAAAGAGATAAAATATTTTAAAATAATGATTTTTTTAATAAGACTTTTAATTTGTATATATATTATTTATAAATGTTAAAATTTATGATATTTTCAAACAAATATTTCTAATAATAATTTTATATCTAAAATTTTAATAATATTAAACATTTAATTTATATATAACTCTATTTATAATATATTTATTTAAATATTTATCATATAAATACTCAATCAAATTAAGTAGTTGATAATAATTTTAGATAAAATATTTTAAAACAATAATTTTATTTTGAAATCTTTTAATAACATTGTAATACCCATTTTGACACCCTAAATATTAAAATTTTAAATATAACTCGAGCCAACTAGTTAGGTCAGAAATACATACTCGTGATTATTAAATTTTTTTGAGGGACTAAATAAAATGTAAAATGTACAAACAAATATTTACACACATTAAATGAGTTTATAATTAGAATTATATCTATTAATTAATATTATTTGTTTTGTAAATTTAAAGAATCAAATAAAAAAATAACACATGTCAAACCAGATCCAAGTAGACGACCAATCCAGATCTTCTGCTACCGATTGCCGTGTTCCCCTGTGGCGGACCAATCAGATTGCAGCATTATTATTTTAATAATAAATCAATCTGGGTAGGAGACGGAGGGAGGGAGAATCCGGAATCCGGGTTTCGTCCCGGGTTCACACCAGACGCCGTTAACGGCAGCGCCTGTTAACGCCAGGAAATTATATAATATTCATATGATACCCAGATAAGATATCTTCGCTCAGGGCACCGTGTCAGAGGGAAGGGTGAGATGCGATGGTAGCGAAGATCTACACGTCTATGTAAAGACCAAAATGACAGAGATATTATATTTACGTTTATTAAATATTAATTTAATTATTGAAAATCGAATGCAGCGATATAATATTCGCTTCAATTAATTCAATCTTTTTTTTTCATTTAATTTTTTTGGCCTTCAGACACTCAGGAGCGAAGATATATTTGCTTCAATTAATTTTAATTAAAACCTCATGTAAACCTCCCAACCCACCCATGAGAAGACCGCCTGCCTGCCATGGAAAGACAATTACCCGTCTATGTGAATACCAAAATGACATGGATTTTATATTTCCGATTATTAATTATTAATTCAATTAATTGAAGATGACATGCATCAACCGAACAAATCTTCGCCTCAATTACTTGGCTATTTTATTTTTATTAATTTTTTATTTCCGTTTATTAATAAATGTTAATTCAATTAATTTGAAATGACAATCAGTAAACGACCAAATATTCGCTTTAATTTTGTTTTTCGAGTAGACGATTGAAAACGAAGATTTCTTCTTTTCAAATATTTTTAGCCTGACGTTCATGTAAAACCACCTCCCCCCCATGAGAAGCCAACTTGCCTGTCATGTAAATTCACTTACCCGTGCATTTACATTCCGCGAATAAATCTTCGCTTCGATGAATAGTTTTTATTTTCAATTTATTTTTATAATTTTTTTAAGAAGTTACGATATCGAACGAATATTTATTCGCTTCCATGACTAGTTGATATAATTTCAATTTCCCGCTACAAGCCGACTCTCCCTCAATTTCATTTTCATAAGCAACTGTTCATATTCTTCTCTCTCTATCTCCCGGCGATAATCCAAACCCTGAACGTCGAAACCCTAGATATTTCGTTTATACTACAAGGATTTCTTCTGAACATGTCGGGGAACCAAGGCAACAACATGGAAGTGGATCCCATCGACTCCCGAGAGGTCGTCTTGCAAGTTTGTAGGAGCATAAACGAAAACGAAACTGCCCCCACTCCGGCATCCAACGTCAATCCCAGCAATAAACTAGAGAGGTATGTTAATCTTATTGTGTTTATACTAATTTTACACATGTTTATTCAATTTATTTCGTATAATACTGATTTATGCTATCCCACCAAAATTAATGACTTCGAGGTTTAATACCTTTACATATGAAAGGAAGAGGAAGAGAAATCCGAAGACGAATACTAAGTCGTCATCGACTGCTGAATCAGTTTCCACAGTTACTGTCGAAGCTACTGATGTTGCTGCAGGTACTGATGAGATTTTAACACCACCTTTCCCCCCCCAAAAAAAACCCAATGTTATTCCTACCTCCACTCCAACAGTCGATGAAGAGTTACCAGAACCACCCCCAGAAACCACTAATATTTCTCCGTCTACTACCCCATTCGATGAAGAGTTTCCACCATCTCCCCAAACAACCAAAACCATCAAGAAACGTAAACTGACATTTCTAACCAGATCATCACCTCATGGCCTCGCTCAACTCATTCCTAAATTGAGCGTAGAACAGAGGGAAGCCGTGAAGGAAATCGGGTTTGGTTCTCTTCTTACAATGGGCGTCTCCAAGTGCCTGGCTCATTTTTCCAGACACGTAATCCAATGTTTTGACCCGGATAAGAGTTCTCTGGTATTGTCCAACGGTGATGAGATCCGTATCGATGAAGATCTCGTACAGCTCGTGATGAACCTCCCTAGAGGGGCAATGAACGTAGTCGAGTCCGTTGGGTTGGACAAGACTAAGGACCCTGATTATTTTAATTTCTTGAGGGATTGGAAGACCAGATGGACCGGGGAAGACTCAAAAGCTCCCGAAACACTTTCTATGATCCCCAAGATATTAAATAACACAAGTGCAGACAACGATTTCAAAATAGACTTCGTTGTCTCAAGTTTTTTATGTCCAGTTCAAAATTCACGAGCCAGGTAAACATGTATTCAAACCTATTATATATCTAATTGTATTTGTGAATACTGACAAATGTATTTTTTTCATTTCAGGTTCAAAATTCTCAAATCCTTAATGGAGGTTGATAACATAAAGGAACTGAACTGGTGCCACTTTACACTACAACGATTGGTTGACAGTGTAAGAAGTTGGAAAGAAAAAGCAAGTAAAGATAAAAATCCATATTTCGATGGACCTATAACCCTTTTATCGGTAAGTATTGTTGCCTCTCTTATATATGATTTATAGATATGTAATATTTTCTAACATGTTTCCCATTCCTTTACTCTAGATTTGCTACCTAGATGGTGTTTTTGTGGAAGGTGAACGTATCCCCTACGAAAGAAAATTTCCAATAATCTCTTGTTGGGATGACGTCACCGTGTTAGAGTTTACCAACTTAGAAGTTCGTGCCGGTGGTTTTGGGCTGGGCAGGGCAAGGACGCGCCTAGCAGTTAAACAACCCGAGAATCCAGTTGACTCGGTTGAAGTAAAAGAAGACGATAATGAGGTATGTGGAAACAATAAATTGACTCCCATTGTTCTTTATTATCCTGTTTTCAAGATTAATGAAATCTGTTTTTCATAATGTACAGATGTTGACATCCAAAATCCTACAAACTTTTAAAGATACAGCCCAACAGCTGAATTACCTATCAGGGGAGTTGGAGAAACGCAACATCGATCCGAAGCCCTTTTTTGAGGCCGGTTTCCTGAACCTCAGAGAGTCTGAAGGGTTCATGAAACACTTGAAGGTGGTGAACGATGGTGCGGTTCATGTAGGTGTGGAAGATCCTACAAGGGAGGCACTTGGGGACACTTTACAGTGTGCGGGCTTGAAAATCAATAGTCCCCTGGTTGATTACACATGTGAGACTGCAGTGGAGGACCATGCAGACAATCCACCAGCACTGGCTGAACTGAATGATTTTGAGGATGCAGTGATGTCAAATCAAGAAAATCCATCAGATCACGTTGAACAGAATGATCTCGATGTTGCCGTTCTGCCCAATGAAGCTCCGTCACCCCCTGTTCAACCGAAATATGTTGAGGATGTAGGTCAGGACATTGAAGATGAATCACTCCTTCTTGAACAGGAAGATGTAGAGGCTGTATTTCAGCACAGTCAAGCCAAGTCACCCCCTCCTCAGCAGGACGAACATGAGGATTCATTTCTGCCCAACAAAGATGACTCACCCAGTGTTGAACCAACTGATCATGAGGGTGAAGGGAAGGAACCGGATGGGGCACACAAAGTGCAGACAACCACTGTTGAAGACGATGATCAGGGTGAAGGGAAGGAACAGGTTGATGAACCAAAATCTCCGCATGTTGAACCAAATGATCAGGGTGCAGGGAAGGAAAATGTTGAGGAACCCCAAGCTCAGTCTGTTGCACCAAGTGATCAGGGTGAAGGCAAGCAACAGGTTGAGGAACCCAAATCTCAGCATTTTGAACCAAATGATCATGGTGCAGGGAAGGAAAATGTTGAGGAACCCCAAGCTCAGTCTGTTGCACCAAGTGATCAGGGTGAAGGCAAGCAACAGGTTGAGGCTTCTAAGGCCGTTGAATCTTCTGAAGATGAAGATGAAGGTGATGGGGGGGGGACGCATCAACATTAAAGAATATCCTAAGAGGAAGATCTCAAAAATTCCTGTGCACCTTCGATCCCCTTACATGCAACAGGTTGCGGATATGTTGGACCACAAAATAACCAACAAGGAACATAGATTAGCCGATTTTGTGTTTGATGAAGACCTGCCTCCATTGTAAGTTAGTTCGCATTGTTTTAGAAATTTGAAAAATGAAATTAGTTAGTTATGGTCTTCTAAATGAATGTATTTTGTAGTGACGTTCTGTACGAAGGTGCACCTGGTAATATCACCCGTCAATTACTTCGTTCAATGAAAATGTGTGAAGAAATTGCGAGCGAAGTGATTGACGCTTGGTCCATAATTGTGCACTTCAAATGCCGTAGGTTGCCAAGGCATGAACCAAGAATAATTTGTTTCTCATCAATTTCACATGTAAGTGCATCTCTTTTTTTTTGCTATGTATCCTTCAATGTTCATGACTTTGATGCTCTGCCCTTATTTTGCAGGTTAATATGCAGCATGATGCCACCTTATTTTCCCAATCCATTGAAGAAGACATGAAAAACTACCAAGTCACAAAAGAAGACCTCATCTTCTCTGACGTGGTCTGTACATATCCCTCAATTCCAAGTAACGAATATGCAATAAATTAATAAATGTTTGTGTTCTTTTTGTAGATATTCCTACCCGTTGTCTTTTCCCGACATTTCTTCCTTGTTTGTGTGAATATTAAGGACTCCAAAATCATTGTACTAGACAACTCCGGCCGTCCTTATAGAATGAAAATTATGGACAAGTATGTCACTTTGAGTAAACAACTCGATTGTTTTGTGAAATTCTTGTTAAGTCAAGGCATGGAAAGAATGGCCGCAAAGGTTAAAAAATACAGGATAACGGCCCCAAAGCTGGACTGGCAAGACCAAACAAACAAGACAGACTGTGGTGTATATTTAATGAGACATATGGAAACATATAGAGGAACGGCGAAGAATTGGTCTATTGACATCAACGAAAATAATGTAAGTGTTATACCATATTTTAGTAGATGACATTGAACAATTTTAGATGTTCTTATACTTTCTCTTGTTCTTTTGAAGGCCGGAGAAGCTTTGAGTACGTTGAGGATAAAATATTTATACAGAATTCTTATGTCTGAGCACAATGTCAATAGGTTCAAGTTAAAGACTGCAATTAGATCAAGATATTAGGGATTTGTATGTCTTATACAGAATTATACTTGTACAGTAATTCTTATGTTTACACAAGTCAATTCACATTTTTTTAATGTATGTATGTTTGATAGTGAATTATAACTTATAATGCAATTCAGATCTTAATGTATGGACTGCAATTCAGATGTTAATGTATGGAGTTATAATGTATTGATGTTTGATGTGTCTTCTTGTACCGATTTTTTTAAAATCATAAACGAGGATATTTTCTTAACTGTGTGTTTTAATATTCTTAAACGAAGATATATTGTCAACATCATGAAACTGATAAACTTGCAACCGTAATATTGACATGCTGACCTTATTTGAAACGAAATTATATTCTTATGTCTTCGTGTGGCCCTGTTCTTAACTATAAAATTTGAAATTCCTAAACGAAGATATCTTCTTATGTTCTTTTTTGGTGCAATCCATATTTTGAAAATCCGAGACGAAGATATCTTCTTCACTATATGTTTTTAAATTCATAAACGAAGATATCCTCTTAACTATAAATTTTCAAAATCCTAAACGAAGATATCTTCTTATGTTATTTTTTGGTGCAATCCATATTTTTAAAATCCGAGACGAAGATATCTTCTTCACTATATGTTTTCAAATTCATAAACGAAGATATCCTCACAACTATAAATTTTCAAAATCCTAAACGAAGATATCTTCTTATGTTCTTTTTTGGTGCAATCCATATTTTTAAAATCCGAGACGAAGATATCTTCTTCACTATATGTTTGCCAATTCATAAACGAAGATATCCTCGCAACATGTAATGCCCCTACCTGTGGTATGTATTGATGTCAATTCAAGAATGAAAACTCATTTATTACTTCAACTACTGCTGTATCAAGATCATCACTCTCATACCCTCACTCTCACTCTCACTCTCACACTACACTCTCACTCTCACCTCTCTCTCTGTTTTGACTCTTTCCTTCCCAAATCTCTATCTACCGGTGTCTTTCCTTCAGTCATTTAGTGTAAAACTCATAAGATGGATGTAGAGATGGACCCAGACATGCTGGTTTTATCGCAGCAACAGCTGGAGCGATACTTAAGTCTGATCAACGATGACCCTGTCCCTTTTAGTGTCTATCATGTAGATGAGATTCTGCCTCTATTACGAATAAACGTTAACGACAGACTGATGGCCCACATGCAAAGCAGATGGAATACGGACTCTCGTTCTTTTGTTATTGGGGAAATGCACATATGCCCGACGATAGAGGACTTTGCTTCAATCCTTAGGTGTGGTAGTCTTGCACTCATGATTTTGCCTGTCCATCAAGATCCTCATATGGCCGTCCACATTTGCGACAACTTCTATGGATGTACAATGTTTGATGCTCTTTTGTTTACCCTCCAACATGGATTTCTCAATATGACAAACATAGACGAGTACATTTGGCGTGTCCAGGGAGCTGAGAGGACCATCAACCACACACAAAGCAAACTGATCATGTTTGTGGTTCTGGCTCATTTTTTTTATGTCCGGCTGCAGGACGACGGCCTTCGGAAAGGATCCTGCAGGTAGTTCCTGCACTGATGGGAAACGCCCCAAACCTGGCTAGCCTGGTACTTGCTGAGACATTACTTGGTCTTAACGAATTTGTTCCCGAGGAAAACAACTATTCTCGCCGTGGATCACCTTTGGTTCTATACCTCTGGTTGTTAGACAAGTTGCATTGGTTGCCCCGTCCTTCAATTCCCTACACTTCCTTTGCCAATCTACAAGTGCAAAGGGTCAATGGACTCGTGCCTCCGAATTTTATTTCGGATATTCACCCAATTAGGTTCATTGTTCTGTGGTATCTCTTTACTGAAATGATGTACGAGATGAGGGGTTCTCCATTCATCATTTTGTTGGGCCTTGAGGGAACTACCTCCTACTGCACAACTGTCATATATAGACAATTTGGCCTACGGAATCCCCTACCTTCAAATGGACACAATCCTCCGGAGGACTTCATGCTTACTCCTCACCATCTTTACTTAGAGTACACATCAATAATTGAAAATTCTTTGACGGTTTTAATCCCCAACCGATGGATCAATGCTGTGAACGAAGCCATTCAGCTTTACATTCCACCCGTCATCGAACATGAGGTCGTGTCGCTGACAGGACCGATAGACGAGTCATCCTCTCATGAATCAGACTAGAGCTTCATTTGTATTGTTGAACAGCTATATTGTTGGTTAATCTGTGCAGTACTTATGTAAACGGATTATGGAATGTTTTTGTGTATTCAATAATATTATGAAGTTATGTTTGATTATAGTCTGAAGTTATATTTTACATTATGTAGTTAATTTATTCTGGAGTGATATAAATCGAATCATTGTCGTTATGTTTGATTCTTTGATTGCAATTTGGATGTCATGATCAATTCAAAGTATAATGTAAAACAACTGATTTGTTCATGTAAACCCCTTACATTGATCCATCGATTGGTTGTTCGCTTCCTTACACAGTATCTAATCAGTAAATCTAACGGACCTTTCTTCGCCTGTAAACCCCTTGAAAACGAAGATGAAGTCGCATCCAATCTTTGAAGTTACATATTATTGTATTTGTGACACTTTCATGTCATACTCTAATGAATTTGAAAACGAAGAATCATTCGCCTGTAAGTTTCTATATTAAACACAACATTGTTACGAAACGAAATACTATTCGCTTGATATTCATATTTGAGGTCGACCACATTGAACGAAAATGTATTCTCTTGTATATTAAATCCAAGGAATGGTTGAATGATTGAAGAAGCGCCAAAACATTTTACATTACATGTCACGTCAGATTACAGTTATAGCAATGATTTCACTTATGGGTAACGTATAATTAGCCAGAAGAGTAGATATTATAATACTTTATTATTTATAATAAATTCGATATTTTATAAATGTTTAATGACATGTGCATGAAAATATGAATAACAAATAATTATTATAATTCGACGTACAAAATTTCATTACAAGTTTCATAAACATTTCTACGTTTCATAAACATTTGTACATTTTAACAATATTCATCTGCATCTCCAGCTTCAAGGCATCTCCATTGAAGCGACCACAGCGGCTCTCTCACAAATAACTGGGGTCATACACCTGTTGAGTTATCTCTTGAGATGTTTTCCATCCCAGGGAATCTCCCAAAGCTGGCGCTTCCCACCAGCAGTGGACACGAATGATCTTCATTTGATCGGTAGTTTCTACTTGAGGTATCAAGCATTCGTGGTAACTGAAGATGTTTTCCACCAGTTGATCTTGATTGTACAAGTTTTCCATCACAGAGAATCTCCCAAACGATACATCCCAACAAACTATCTGAAAAAAACACACACTCTCAACAACAACGCTCACGAAATATTTCATGCTGCCGACTAAGATTGTTTATGTAATCCCTACATTTATAGCAAACAGAAAATCTGTTTTATTCATTCATAAAATATTTAGATGTATTGATTCAGAAAAAGTAAATTTCCCGTGATGAAATATCAAATCGGAACAGTTGGCAGTCCTTTGGTCACATCATGAAAAAGTTATTTCATTAACGAAAAAGTAATAACACTTAATAATATTAAATAAAAGAAATAATTCAATATTGTCATTCACATTATATTAAATAATAAATTATTTCTACATTAATAAAAATATTTTCATAAATAATTATAAAATTATATTCAATATAATATTATTGCTATATGAATGAAATTATGTTCAATATAAATAAGAATGAAAATATATTTTATTGAAAACATTAAGCTTGAAAACATTTCAATATCCCACAATTTACCAAAATTAACATGAATTTTGAAGTTCCGTGTATCATATAAAAAAATAATTCGAACAGCGAAGAGATCTGAGCTAAACTAACTCCATAAGCGAAGAAATCTTCGCCACAATTGTTTTCGACCTGTCCCCCGTGTACACCCCCCAAACACAACAATGAGAAGCCCGCTTGTCTGTCATGGAAAGACACTAACCCGTGTATGTGTAGACCAAAATTAAATGTATTTTAAATTTCCGTTTATTTCATATTATAATAAATTATTATAACTGACATGAAGCGAACAAATATTCGCTCAAATGACTTGGCGGATCAGTAGGCAGTCCTTTGTTTTGTCACATCATGTAGAAATTATATTTCATCATTGAAAAAGAAGTGTGTTTTTGTATAAAACCCTATAAAGAAATCATTTCATATCTATGGATTCAGTAAAAGTATTAAGCCCGTCATGACATGTCAAATCGGAATAGTGTGCAGTATTGTTGTCACATCACAAAAAGTAATAAATATTATATTTTAATAAAGTATTTATATTATATTAAATATTTCATTATTGATAAAGTATTGTTACAATAGTGTAATGTTACCATTTTATTTTATTAAATATTATTTCTATATAGATAAGATTATGTTAAGAAATAAGTATAAATTTTTATTAGATATACTATTATTTCTATATGAGCAAAATCATATCGAATATAATTTACATTTAAAATATCATGAATTAAAGAAATTCATATAATTCTATTATAGCGTCTGAACAATTTAATCAAAGACTTGCAAATGACAGGCAGCGAATAAATCTTCGTAAACATATTAACATTAATTTTTTTTTCAATTTTTAAACACATGAATTCATCTAATTATAGATGAAAAGAAGCGAACATATATCCGTGTTCAGTGAAAATTGCAAATTATGAGCAAATAATATGAAGCGAATAAATCTTCGCTTGAATGAATTACAATTATGGCAATGATATCACTTATGGGAAACGTATACTTAGCCAGAAGAGTAGATATGATAATACTTTATTATTTCTAACAAATTCGATATTTTATAAATGTTTAATGACATGTGCATGAAAATATAAATAACAAATATTCATTATAATTCGACGTACAAAATTTCATTACAAGTTTCATAAACATTTCTACGTTTCATAAACATTTGTACATTTTAACACTATTCATCGGCATCTCCAGCTTCAAGGAATCTCCATTGAAGCGACCACAGCGGCTCTCTCACGCATAACTGGGGTCATACACGTGTTGAGTTATCTCTTGAGATGTTTTCCATCCCAGGGAATCTCCCACAGTTGGCGCTTCCCACCAGCAGTGGACACGAATGATCTTCATTTGATCGGTAGTTTCTACTTGAGGTATCTAGCATTCGTGGTAACTGAAGATGTTTTCCACGAGTTGATCTTCATTGTACAAGTTTTCCATCACAGAGAATCTCCCTAATAATATATCCCAACAAACTATCTTAAAAAAACACACACTCTCAACAACAACGCTCACGAAATATTTCATGCTGCCGACTAAGATTGTTTATGTAATCCCTACATTTATAGCAAACAGAAAATATGTTTTATTCATTCATAAAATATTTAGATGTATTGATTCAGAAAAAGTAAATTTCCCGTGATCAAATATCAAATCGGAACAGTTTGCAGACCTTTGGTCACATCATGAAAAAGTAATTTCATTAACGAAAAAGTAATAACACTTATATTAAATAAAACAAATAATTCAATATTGTCATTAACATTATATTAAATAATAAATAATTTCCACATTAATAAAAATATTTTCAAAAATAATTATAAAATTATATTCAATATCATATTATTGCTATGTGAAGGAAATTGTTTTCAATAACAATAAGAATGAAAATATATTTTTATTGAAAACATTAAGCCTGAAAACATTTTAATATCCCACAAATTACCAACATTAACATGAATTTTGAAGTAAGTGTAACATATAAAAAAATTGATTCTAACAGCGAAGAGATGTAGCTACAATAACTCCATGAGCGTAGAAATCTTCGCCACAATTGTATTCCACCTGTCCCCCGTGTACACCCCCCAACACCACCATGAGAAGCCCGCTTGTCTGTCATGGAAAGACACTAACCCGTGTATGTGAAGACCAAAATTAAATGTATTGTAAATTTCCGTTTATTGAATATTATATGAAATTATTAAAAATGACATGCAGCGAACAAATATTCGCCGAACTGTCTTGGCGCAACAGTGGGCAGTCCTTTGTGTTGTCACATCATTTATAAATTATATTTCATCATTGAAAAAGTAGTGTGTTTTTGTATAAAAACCTATAAAGAAATCATTTCATATCTATGGATTCAGAAAAAGTATTAAGCCCGTGATGATATGTCAAATCGGAACAGTGTGCAGTCTTCTTGTCACATCACATAAATTATTAAATATTATATTTTAATAAAGTATTGATATTATATTACATATTTCATTATTGATAAAGTATTGGTATGATAATGTAATTAAAATTATATTTTATTAAATATTATTTCTATATAGATAAGATTATGTTAAGAAATAAGTATAAATTTTTATTAGATATACTATTATTTCTATATGAGCAAAATCATATCGAATATAATTTACATTTAAAATATTATGAATTAAAGAAATTCATATAATTCAATTATAGCGTCAGACCAATTTAATCAAAGACTTGGAAATAACATATTAACATTTTAATTTTTTGAAACATGCTCTCTGTACGGAGTGTGGGTCGGAAGCGAATAAATGTTCGCTTTATTAGTTACATGGAAACACACTAACCCTTACATGAGAAGACCCTTTACCCCTGAGAATTGCATTAATTTCTAGTGATGCCAAAATTAATTCTTGTATGTAAATGCCAAAATTAACATTCATTTTTTTTTCAATTTTAAGTGAACATATATCCGTTCTTAATGAAAATTGCAATTTATGAGAAATTTATATGAAGCGAATAAATCTTCGCTTCAATGAATTCTAATATGACGAACATGTGAAACACTCAACCCTTACATGAGAAGACCCTTTACCCCTGATGTAAGTACACCAACGCTTGTATGTGAAGACACGCAGGTAATAAATCTTCGCTACAAATTTTTTTTCAATTTTTATCCCTTAAATCACATTTCATTTTTATTTATAATTCATTACTAATTTGTTTTCGTACGGTATGATATCTTAAAGTATTCATTACACATCGAATCGGACCAGCCTTCAATATTTTAGACAGGAAACATCATTCATAAATTATATATTTTTAATTAAAAAGTAGAAACAAAAATTAGGTGCTGTTTGATCTTGGTACAATTATTATCGAAACAAATAATTTATAGAAATAAAGGCTCAATCCGGCGGTCATAAATAATTAAATTACGTTTAATATAATTAACATTATATGAAATATTAAATTATTCATACATAACAAAAATTATATTTATTACATTAGTGTAAAAGTAAAATATATATATATTGTTATTTATATTTGAAGAAAAAGAAATTTAATTTAATTCACATCTCCATTAAAAATGAAATTAATAAAATCAAGCGCCAAAAAATTTTTGACATGTCAATTCAACTGTCACAAAGTCTCAGGCTTTGTGACCACGGCAAGTCATTTCCACCGCTACCATCCAATCAAATGTCAATCCTTTAGATTGGATACGATCTGTTAGATTTGCTGATCGAAGAATTGTTCGCTTCTTCCGCATTGAGAAGCAAATAGTTGTTCCCATTGTGTGAATTTTTTTTCAAATAATGGGAAACAAGAAAGACTTGTCCGAAGCGAAGATATATTCGTACAATGCGGAATTCTGTACGAATACATCCTCGCCTATTCCTGTACGTTTCTTTTCATAATGCAGAATTGCATGTCACATTCCATGAGCGAATATCGCTTCTACTCATACGAAGTTCATGAGAAACTCCTTATTCATGTTTGTGAAAACCGATACGGCCTCATGAAAATACATTCACACTAACAGAGCACTTTACAAAGTAAAACATCTCAAGCCCGACTCCGGCCGTCATACACCCAAGTTATTCTACCATCTGACCTAGCGCTGTCGTCTCCGGCCTTTCGACTACGAATCCATTTCTCATCCGGTTAGAATCTTCTGCTCCTGCGAAAATGGTAAGAAGTGTTTATGGTTGCATGCTTGGGTCTATTTCGTTTTCTTAGTTTACTTCGTTCGAATCTAAATGTGACTCTATCATCTCAGAATCAGGATTCCGATATGCAAATAGTTCCATATACTGAATCCACGACGGAAGTTAACACACTAAGGTAATTACGCTAATGTTAGAAAATGTACAAATTTGCCTATATTTGGATTAGGGAAGTAATCCAATTTGCTAATGATAATGTAGTGTTCAACAAAGGAAAAGAAAACCCGAGGCATCAGGCACGCCCACGACACCACTGGATATTCTGGCCAACGCGGCGAATGAAGCACTTAGTGAGTCCCAGGTTACGAAGAAAAGAAGAAGGACTCGTGACCCTGATGTTGATTTCAAGAGCAGAACCTCTCCATCGTTACTTCATCACCTGATTAAAAGGTTATCGGAAGAACAGAAGCAGGCTGTGAGGGACATAGGATTTGGTTCCCTTCTGTCACTTGGCATATCAAATAGCCCACTTCAATTCTCACGGTGCATTGTGAGTCTATTCAATCCCAGAAGGATGAGCATCGTCCTACACAGTGGAGAGGAGATGCAGATTGATGAAGAGGATGTTCAATGTGTATTGAACATACCCAGAGGGGAATTAGTAGTGGCAGAGTGTTTAGGAAATCACACGGGCGACAAGGTGTACAAGGACCATCTCACGGCGTGGAGAAGGAGATGGGGATACGAGAACAGTGGAGGTACTTCAACCTACCAAATGCCTGAGAAAATTCTACAGAACACCGAAGGAGACAGTAACTTCAAGATGGACTTCGTGGTGTTTGTTGTATCCAGTTTTTTGTGGACATCCCAAAATCCACAGTGCAGGTATACCCAAAGAACCTAGCATTAATTCTGTGATTTCATTTAGAACTTCAATATCATTTTCAATGGCTTCAGTCACTCCTGTTTTATGTACAGATTCAAAGTACTGAAATCCCTCCAGGATGTATCTAAAATCAAAGACTACAACTGGTGCAAGTTCACGTTAGACGGGCTAGTCGACAGTGTTTATAAGTGGAAAGCAAAGAAGACATCCTATTTCCATGGACCATTAACCTTTCTTTTGGTGAGTGTAGAAATCTATTTGCTGGAGGTTGTATATTCATAATTTTTTGATGAGTTTGAACGTAACATATATTTGTTCATGCTAATGTATCAGTTGTGCTACTTGGACCGTGTGGTTGAGTTCAAGGTAAATAGTCAGATCTCAAGGAGTTTTCCTATTTTAGGATGCTGGGACGAGAAGAAGATGTACGAAAGGGTTGAGTATGAGGCTGCACAGGGGGGGTTTGGACATGGTAGGGTGGTTGCTCGCATAGCCATTCCGAATGAGCAACCACCGATACAACAAAATGTGCAGCCAACACCACCACAATCTGGAGATGACCATCCAACTGAGCATGCTCCAATTACACAAAACCTGGCATCATGTTTTAGGAAGGTTGCGGCCGCTGCAGAAGAATTGGCACAAGGGGCTAAATATCTGAATGAGATGCACCAGATAAACGCCATGGAACTTGTACAGTCTGCATTTGAGCCATTGGCCACGGTACTAAACTCCAATGCAATCCTGAGGGAAGGCTTACAGCGGAGCCTGGACCAAAGAAAAAAGCAGCAGCCCAGAGGAAGTGGCATTAACCCCAACACAGAAGCCACCACCCAAGCGAAAGGCAACACCATTCCTACCAACAACCCTGCCAACACCAATCTAACGGCCCCATCCAACAAGAACACATTCACCCCCACCACCGAAACAAAGACAAAAGCCAACCACCCACCAACGACCCCATCCAACAAGAGCACCCTTTCTCCCAACATCCAAAAAAATATCAACGCCGACAACCAAGCCAAATCCAACACCCTTCCTCTAAACACCCTAGACAACACACAAACCACCCTCACACCAACACCCCAATCCCACAAGAACCCCATTCCACTCAAAACAGATACCAAAACCCCAGCCCCAACCCCTCCAATGGCACAAGTCAAAGCCAACCCCATTCCTCCACTCAAAACCCCACCCCCTACAATGGCACAAGCCAAAGCCAACCCCATTCCTCCACTCAAAACCCCACCCCCTCCAATGGCACAAGCCAAAGCCAACCCCATTCCTCCACTCAAAACCCCACCCCCTCCAATTGCACAAGCCATAGCCAACCCCATTCCTCCACTCAAAACCCCACCCCCTCCAATTGCACAAGCCATAGCCAACCCCATTCCTCCACTCAAAACCCCAACCCCTCCAATTGCACAAGCCATAACCAACCCCATTCCTCCACTCAAAACCCCACCCCCTACAATGGCACAAGCCAAAGCCAACCCCATTCCTCCACTCAAAACCCCAACCCCTCCAATGGCACAAGCCAAAGCCAACCCCATTCCTCCACTCAAAACCCCAACCCCTCCAATGGCACAAGCCATAGACAACCCCATTCCTCCACTCAAAACCCCAACCCCTCCAATGGCACAAGCCAAAGCCAACCCCATTCCTCCACTCAAAACACCAGCCCCTCCAATGGCACAAGCCAAACCCAACCCCATTCCTCCACTCAAAACACCAGCCCCTCCAATGGCACAAGCCAAACCCAAACCCAACCCAATTACTCCCAAAACAGAAACCAACACGAACACCAGCACTCCAACCACCCCAGCCTTGCCTCCTACCCAAATTATCCCCAAAAAAGAGGAAGCAGGACCTTCAAAGGCCTTAAATGTCCAAAGAAAAGCCCCCCGAAATTTGAAAACGGATTGGTTAACCGATGTCATCAAAACCGAAACCAACAACAACTCCCCTTCTTTGGCGATAGTTAAAAAGGAACCTGAAGAATGCATATCCAGTCTACCACCGCCACTTCAAACTGCCTCTTCTTTGGAGATAGTAAAGAATGAACCGGAAGAAGGCATCTCCAGTCTACTACCG
This sequence comes from Impatiens glandulifera, assembly GCF_907164915.1. Lineage (NCBI taxonomy): Eukaryota > Viridiplantae > Streptophyta > Magnoliopsida > Ericales > Balsaminaceae > Impatiens > Impatiens glandulifera. Next base: position 136,278,511 of record NC_061862.1, on the reverse strand, counting down.
CCACTTCAAACTAGCTCTTCTCGTCCAAACATGCAAATGAAAGAATGGCTTTAAGCATTGGAATTGCCTCCAGCTTTGAAAACCCCATATTTCAATAAAATGTTTAGGGATGTAAAACAACTGACAAACTTTCAGAAGATTTTTGTGGGTTTCATATTTGCTGGAGGACTTGATCCAAGGTAATGTTTCCTGCAAATGCTTAATTATTCCTAAAAAATATGATTTGTACACTATTTTCAAACATGTTTTGCTGTTTTCATGCAGTGAAATGTTATTTATTGCGGATAACCTATGTCTACACGTGACGCGCGGGGACATGCCTACAATGGCTGATCAAACCTGGGTAGACAGTATGATTATTGACGTTTGGTCATACATTTTGCACGACCTTTCTAGGAAAAATGTAAAACGTCGTTACAAGAAGATTTTCTACACAACCGTGCTCACCGTAAGTTGTACTAGCACTGTTATTTATCAATTATGTTATTCTTGTGAGACTAAAGACTGCTGTAAACAGATTTTTCGTGAAGGTGGGATAACTACCTGAGACAAATTCAATGACAGGTTCTGTCTAGAAGGTCGGGCTTTCCAAATTTCGAAAATGGACCTCTAGGAAGTGGACCTCGTAAGTACATCTCTGGCTGTGATACCTTATAATAGCATTTACCACTCAGTTCAAATCTAATCTTTATTAATTCTATCCACAGTTGTTTTTCCCAATCATTGATGACAGACATTTCTACCTGGTTTGCTATAACTTCATACAAAGGCAATTTCAAGTAATTGATAACCGGCAGTCACCTATGCAATCGCCCTTCGAAAGAAGATATAAGAATGCACAAATCTTGGTATGACACTACAATTAAAATTTAAAATAGTTCAATTTTGGAATTCTAGTAGCACTAAAATACATTACATAATGTTGTTTGTAATGATGTATCAGGATGACTACATTCAACAATATATGAACGACGTAGACCCCGTTCTTGCTGAAAAGTATGGCGGTTTGGAAAAGATATGTTTGAAATTGCCATGGCAGGATTCAAAGAATTACACTGACTGCGGCATTTTTTGCATGAGACACATGGAGACGTATGAAGGTGAGGTGAAGGGGTGGAAAACTGGCTTTGGCGTTAAAAGAAATGTAAAGAACCAAATAAAGACATTGAGGATGGAATATTGTTGGCGTGTCATTGGCTCGGAGCTCAGCAAGGCCAGGAGCAAGGTCTACAATTCCTGCCGTAAATGGATAAGTCGATGAATTAGGAACTGTATACATATTGTGGAATTAAATTTTACAAAGAATTTTAGTTGACATGAGTACAATAATGTACTCATAGACAGATGGGGTAATTAAACTAATCCTATAATTTTAATGATTTATTGTTACAATAAAGAATATGTTGTGTAATTTCAATTCTCAAAAAATGTTACTTCACATCTTGACAATAATGAACATGTATACATGCAGATTGTTTTTTATGAAATTTGATTTTCAAATACTTGTTCAATTATGTGTTAAATGAATAAATTAAGTGAAAGAAACATGAGCCGCATAAATATTCGCTTCAAAGACCTTTTCTTCATAAAATATATATGTGAAGCCTCGAATTTCATGAAAGAAATATGAAGAGAATAAATATTCGCCTCAAATACTTATTTTCGATGAAGCGAATACATATTCGCCTCAAATTATTGTTCATGTAAAACCCCCATCTCATCCATAAGAAGCGGGATGACTTGTCATGTCACTACACTTACCCCGACATGTAAATACCAGTTTCAACATAAATATCAATTTCATCAAAGAAATATGAGGGGAATAAATATTCGCCCCAGATACATGGTGAGGTTCAAGCGAACACATATTCGCCTCAGTTTTATGTTTCATTTTCTCAATTTGTAACTAAAAGGATACTTAATATTAGTTGACTGGGGGCGAATACATATTCGATTGATTTAGGTGTTTTTAATTTTTTAGAAATGAATTAGTGTGGTCATTCATTTGGTATTTCATAAAACTTCGCATGCATACATTCGACCTTATTCTTGGTTTCAAATCCAACATACATACAATACTATATACATATCAGATTTCACATGAAACTGGAATTCGATAGTTGAGATGACAAAAGAACAGTGAACGGAGTATTGGCGTCCATGCTGAAACTTTTGTCCCATTGTTGAGGAGTTGAGAACTGAGGAGTTGTCGTTGGCATTGCATTTGATGGCTGGAAAGGAATATCAAATTTATTTAAAAGTATGTTATTATATGAATATTAATAACACAATTATTAGTAAAGAAGGTAAGTCAGCAAATTCATACCGGAATATGTGATTCACTAGTTATTCTTGTTGATTTTCTTTTTCTTGAGTTCTTCTCCAGTCCACCTTTCCTTCTCTTACCAGACTTTGTTGGCTTCTTAGTTTTGATTCCTTTCGCTTGAACAGGGGCACCCACGGCAGAACATGATACACCGGTTGGTGGAGTTTGCATATTTATACTCTCCTGTAATTTTTTATCCACAAACGTACACTGGCTAAGCATAATTTCCCTGACATGCTTATAAGTGTCATCTCTTTCGGCTGCCTTGGTAAATAAATGCATGGACAACCCACACAAATCTCTGTATCTTATGTTATGAAGTTCACTCGGATCAACATTACTACTGTCCACGATGGGTCAGTTCCCAATATTCCATCTTTGGCGGTTCTTGTCCACCTCTTCAATATCAACGCCAGAGGAATCTTCAACACGTCAATCGTTGTGAAAATCTTTAGGATGTGAGCACACAAAATCCCTCCAAATTCAAATTTACAACAGCTACACTCGATATTCTTATCATCATTCTTATGAACTGTAACTGTATGAGAGCATCTCCTAGTGTGGGGTGTTACCTTGTATTTTCTGTGTGTTTCGACATCCTCTAACATTTCTACACCACAATCATGCGACATAAACCATTGTTGTTCAAAGCACTTAAAGACCTCTGGGGTGTAAACTTTGCAGGCATCCTTTAAGATCAAAACTGGATAGTTAAGACTTGGTTGGCTGGTAATTGATTTGAAATCAGCCTTCAACACATCATATCTTCTTTCATCGAGTAGTCTTTCAAAGTGTTTGAAAAATTCTAAAAACTTGTGTTTGTAGGAGCAGTACCTTTTCAACATACTGTTCATACTCTCACTTCTTTGTGTTGTCGTCATATCAGCACAAAACATTTGTCGTCCATAGACTAATGCCCACTTTCGCCTGATGCTAAACATGCGTTTCAACCAGTCGTTGTTTTCAAGCCCGTAGTTTGTTAACATTTGATTCCAAGCTTCAACAAACTCTATCTCTTCTTCAAAATCATATATACACGAAGAAAAATCCTTAGAAAAATCTCTGAAATTATGGAACACCGAGCTAAGATGTATGGCTACATTTTGAAATATGTGCCAAATACAGAGACGATGATTTGTTTCGGGCCATGTAGACGCCAAGGCCTTAGCCATGGCCGCGTCTTGATCTGTAAGGATGGTTTTTGGTTTTTTCCCACGCATCGCTTTGGTGAAAGTCTCAAACAACCAATCAAAAGTCATCGCAGTTTCATCGTATAATAAAGCTGCTCCAAAAATAATTGATTGTTTGTGATGATTGACACCTACAAAAAGCGCAACTGGACGACCTTCATTATTCTTCTTGTATGTGGTGTCAAAACTGACCATGTCTCCGAAGTATGAATAATCGGACCGCATGTTGGAATCACACCAAAAAATATTCGTTATCAAATCGTCCGCATCAAGTTGAAAAGCATTATAAAAACCAGGATCATTGGATTGTTTTTTCTGCAAATACTCTAATACACCCCCTGTTTCCCCAAAATTACACTCTCTGGTTCTTTTCGTGCGCAAGTAATTTTTGTAATCCTCAGGAAGAAAACCTAGATTCTCCCTTCCACCGATTTGTTTAGACATTAGAGCATGTGATGACTTAGGAGGAATTCCCACGTTAGTGGCCATCTCGATATGTAAGCCTGCAACTGCAGAAATATTCCTATGGCATCTATACAGGTGAGTTTTCTTTGGACTTGCAAGAGGATGACTATGATCACTAATAAAATTTACCACTTGGAACTTTCCATTGTCTGCCCTCTTTATTCTCAATTTCGCTTCACAACAGAACCGAGTCACAGAACGTCTACGTTTCACATAGACATCACGTTTGTCCTTTCCCCGTTCACCCTGTGCACTACAACAAAAAACTCTATCCAGTATTTTACCCTCGTTGTCTACATATTTTGAACTGCGCCTTATACCAAATCCTATTAGTTTAGCGTATGCTAAGTAGAATACGTAGCCTTCTTCTTCACTCTCAAATTCTCTACCTAAAAGTGGAATTAAGTTGGCTTCGATGTCCTCCAAAGGTTGGCCGTTTCCATCGAAATTCAATTGACGACGACAAGTAGCAGATTCGCTGTTCAATTTGAACACGTGGAAAATAAAGGTTCAACTAACCAGAACTTGTAGATTATTGGAAAATGAAAACAATATAAGCGAAGAAAGCTTCACTTCAACATTATGAAGATTGTAATATTAGGCGAATATAGTTTCACTTTATAAGATATTATCTAAAAATATAATAGTGAAGAGATCTTCGCTTACATGTGCACTAAAAAAATTGGAGAAGTTAAACAATGTTACCTTAAATCATTAATATCATTCTCGTCCATATCATTCTCGCTGATATGTGTTCCTTCCTGATAATCAAACAGAACAGAACATTTCATGTCGAGTATTCAAAAAACATAGAAAAGGTTGGGACGAAAAGTAAAGAAGGTATAGATGACATTCAAAAACATACCATTTTATAATTTAGGAAGATGGATTGATATTATAATGAAGTCTCCGGCGAAGGAGAGGTCGATGGTAGACAATGTAGTATAACTCCGGCGAAGAAATGGTCGTACAGGTGAGAGAGAGAAGAGTACAAACTTTGTCTAGCTTAGCAGCATGGCTTGCTGCATGCAGCATTTAATGAAAAGGTGGCAGGTGTTAGGTGGCGGTGAGGTGACTTGTTAAAAAAATTATTTCATTTTAATAATTAAATGACAAAAATTATTATGAATTAAAATTAATAAATCAATCAATCAATCAGTAAGCGAAGATTTCTTCACATTATTATTTTGACAATTGTTTTAGAAATATTATTTTGACAGTTGTTTTAAAAAATATTAATTATTTATCAAATTTATACTTCAAGTTACACATTATTTCTTAATGTTTCAAGATTTAGTTAAATATAAGGCTGATGTTTTAAAAAAAAACAATTCGAAGAACAAAAAAGATAAATCTGAAATCAAATATGACATTGAATTTTCAAGAATGCAAAATATTCAAATATTCAGTAACAAATTCAACCAACACATGTCTATTACAAAAACAAAGGCTGCAAATCACAAGCAGCAATGGATTCTAGCAAGCTTGTGTGAGGAACACCAAACACATCCAAATATGTCTTCAAAGGATTCTCTGCCTCAAATACCCAAACAAGTTCATTAACATCGTGCCGAGACTTGTCGTATACAACTATAGTTTTGTCGTCCTCAGGCTCGACAAATGGATTCTCCATTTCTTTAGTTGTACCTCCTCCAGCAATTACAAACCCCATAAGATCCAGTTTGTAAGCCGGGATGAATTCCCCTGCAAATATGAAGGTGTAACTGTCAAAGAGTTTCGGCAGCTGAAAGAAAATACAAAACATTATTAGTAATCATGGACAATATCATATGGAGGAGTAGGAATAAGACAAAACTTACATTGTTCAAATACCGCATTCTGCCAGCTCTTGGACCGCCCACAGTCCCATGATTATCTCGCTGCACCTCGTATGGTTCCTCGTCCACGTAACAGTTAAATCTGATTGATGATTTTACCCCTGTATAAAAGCAATAGGTGTTTTTAGTTTCATATATGTGAAAATGAATATTGAGTTAACAGTAAAGGGTTAAGAATAACAGAGTCTCACAATCAATGGTAAGGACCCAACTCCCGTTCAATATGCCCTTCAATACTTTGATAGTGCGACCGCATCCACCATTAGAATCGGTGGATGCTATGACATGGGTCACATCGTCTCGCCACCTCATTGTCACCGTGGCACCACATGTGTTAGCATATTGTTGCATCAAGTGCTGTTTAAGAACAATCATAAATATTTCAGTTAAACAGGATGAAAACTTAAACAATATGGAAAAAAAAGGGAGAAATGTCACGAAGAGTACTATCTCTTCACTTGTTAATTGATTTGGGCATAAAATCCAGTCTTTGCCAAAGTTTGGGACGGATACTGAGGCGGTTGCCTGCACGTGCATGAAAAAAAAAACGGTCTTTGTTAGTATGTACTAGGGTTTCATGGAAATAATATCCCAAAACCTAACACTAGGTAATTTTTCCTAAATAACATTGATTTACATTGAAGGTGACATTTTGAGAGTAGGGTTTCCTAAAGATTAAAGAGACAACAACATCACATAACAGAATCTAGTTTAGTAGTTCCATAATACTAAATATGAAAAGTTACTATTCAGGAATACGTACCATTGTGGAGTCGTGAAGATGTGGATTCAGGTTTGGTCGACGGGGAGCCGGTTACGAATCGCCGTGAAAGGAGGCAGGAAGAGAGAGAGATGAATCGGGCAGAAATGATTATAAAATAATCATATTAGGGGGTATATATATTAATGTAACCTGGGCGAACATGTCTTCTTTCGAAAAGCGACTATTCATTCTATGTCACATGACACAGGGACCAGGGGCGAAGAAGTGTTCTCTCGAGAAGCGACTATTCAATCCATTTTGCATGGAACATGTTCTAGGCGAACAAATATTCTCTACCAGCGAAAAAATTAAAATTAAAAAAAATAAAATAGGAATGAATTAATTGAAGCGAATATTATATCGCTTCATGTCATTTTAAATTAATTGAATTAACATTTATTAATAAACGGAAATTAAAAAAATAAGAAAAGAAATAGTCAATGAATTGAGGCGAAGATTTGTTCGGTTGCTGCATGTCATCTTCAATTAATTGAATTAATATTTAATAAACGTAAATATAAAATCCATGTTATTTTGGTCTTTACATAGACGAGTATGTGTCTTTCCATGGTAGGCAAACGGTTTTCTCATGGGTGGGTATGGGGGTTTTACATGATGTTTTCATTAAAATTAATTTAAGCAAATATATCTTCGCTCATGAGGGTTTCCAGGCGAAAATAATGAAATATAAAATTAATAAAAATAAAATAGCCAAGTAATTGAGGCGAAGATTTGTTCGGTTGATGCATGTCATCTTCAATTAATTGAATAAATAATTAATAATCGGAAATATAAAATCCATGTCATTTTGGTCTTGACATAGGCGGGTAAGTGTCTTTCCATGTCAGGCAGGCGGTCTTCTCATGTGTGGGTTGGGGGGTTTACATGATGTTTTCATTAAAATTAATTGAAGAAAATATATCTTCGCTCCTGAGGGTCTCCAGGCAAAAAAAATTAAATAACAAAATTAAATAAAGTTAATAAAAAAAATTATGAATTAATATTTAATAAACTGAAATATAAGTATTAAAATTAATTGAAGCAAATATATCTTCGCTCCCGAGGGTCTGAAGGCCAAAAAAATTGAATGAAAAAAAATGAATGAATTACTTGAAGCGAATATTATATCGCTGCATGTGTTTTTTAATAAATTACATTAATATTTAATAAACGTAAATATAAAATCCATGTCAATTTGGTCTTTACATAGACGTGTAATTGTATTTTCATGGAAGACAAGCGGTCTTCTCATGGGTGGGTATTGGGGGTTTACATGAGGTTATTATTAAAATTAATTGAAGCAAATATATCTTTGCTCCGGAGTGTCTGAAGGCCAAAAAAATTGAATGAAAAAAAAATGAATGAATTAATTGAAGCGAATATTATATCGCTGCATGTGTTTTTTAATAAATTAAATTAATATTTAATAAACTGAAATATAAAATCCCTGTCATTTTGGTCTTTACATAGCCGTGTAAGTGTATTTTCATTAACGGCAAGCGGTCTTCTCATGGGTGGGTATGGGGGGTTTACATGAGGGTCATGGCAACGGGCGTGTAAATCTTCGCTCCCATCGCATCCCACCCTTCCCTCTAACACGGTGCCCTGAGCGAAGATATCTTATCTGGGTGCTATATGAATATTATATTATTTCCTGGCGTTAACAGGCACTGCCGTTAACGGCGTCTGGTGTGAACCCGGGCAGAAACCCGGATTCCGGATTCTCCCTCGCTCCGTCTCCTCCCCAGATTGATTTATTATTAAATTAATAATGCTGCAATCTGATTGGTCCGCCACAGGGGAACACAGCAATCGGTAGCAGAAGATCTGAATTGGTAGACGACAGACACTCAGTCCCCATGGATCAGACCGCCACATGGACTTAGGTGCATTAAGACACCCAAACCTAGAGGTCAACACTGCCAGAAGCCTAGGTCAATAAGACAGAAGGGTCATACAAGCCCTAAACATGGTCAACAAATTTCCAACTACTAGGAACGACCAGCGTCCAAAGAACTCGAGTTGTTGGCTTTGACTATTAGATCTTCCAAAAATAGCTATGAAGATATGAAACTCTGGAATAAATATTTGTTAAATAAGAAAAAGTCTTAAGAATTTTAAGTTTTTTATTATCAACCTCTACAAATAACCCTTATAAAAAAGTAATTAGCCTAAAAACCATAAATTACTTATACATACAGGCCTAAATCCATTAATAATTAAATAAACCCTAATTGTATAAAAGAAAATAAAGGCCTACAACTTTCAATTTTTTTGACAATCAATGCTTAAATTCACAATCTCCCCCGTAAGCTTGATTTGGTTCGAGATTCTTCATGCCGAACAACTCTCGCATCTCTACAAATTTGACTCTTGCAAGTGCCTTAGTGATAATGTCTGCACGCTGTTCTCTAGTGCCTATGAACTCTACAATGATCTGACGGTTCTCGACGCATTCACGAATGAAGTGAAACCGAGTGTCGATGTGTTTTCTACGTCCATGAAACACTGGATTCTTCATTAATCTATTGCAGACTTGTTGTCGACATAAAGGGTTCCTCGTCTCGCATCCGAGCACCTTGCTCAACAAGTTTCTCAGCCAAAGTCCTTGACACGATGCTGTAGTAGCTGCCATAAACTCTGTCTCACATGAAGATAAAGCAACATTTCGTTGCTTTTGAGATTTCCAGATGATCAAATTTCCGTTGAGATAAAACACAATCCTTCCGGTGCTTTTTCTATCGTCTGTGTCACCGGCTAGGTTGTTGTCAGTAAAACTAACGAGCTCTTCAACTTCTCGTCCTCTTCTTAATTGAATTCCATAGCTCTTCATTCTCTTCACGTAATGAAGAATGTGTTTTACTTCCTGTTGGTGTAGAGTGGTAGACTTCTCCCTATATCGACTCACTATTCCAACTACATAAGAGATATCGGGTCGAGTGTGCATCAAGTACCTGAGACACCCGATGATACTCCTATACTCCTTCGAATCCACTAAGATTCCTTCCACATTCTTTCCGAGCTGCAACTTTGCTCGAGTTGAAATCCTCTATTGCAAACTGTTTCAACACCTTCTCTACATAAGTTTCCTACTTCACCTTAATGCTATCTTTCTTCTGGTCCACCTCTATACCAAAATAGTACGAGAGTAGCCCGAGATCACACATCTCAAACTCCTTCATCATCTTTTTTTGAACTCATCAACACTCTTGATGCTTGATCCTATCACGATCAAGTCGTCGATGTATACACCAACAATGAGTACTTCTTCTCCATGGTTTCTTGTGTACATAACCTGCTCTTAAGAACACTTCATGAAACCGAAAATCATCATTCTCTTGTTGAGGCAAGTGTTCCACGCACTTGGTGCTTGATGTAGTCCGTAGAGAGCCTTGTATAACTTGTACACCTTGTTCTATTTACTATTGATGATGAAGCTTTAAGGTTGAGTGACATAGACTTCTTCTTCGATGTCACCATTGAAAAATGTTGATTTGACATCCAAGTGGTGAATCTCCCATCCACGGTGAGCTGCGATGGCAATAATTAGCCTGATTGTGTCAAGTTTTGCCACCAGTGCAATGTTCTCCTCAAAATCATCGTCTTGCTTCTACACATAGCCTTTTGCTACCAATCTCGTTTTGTGCTTGACATGTTGCCTTCACTATCTCTTTTCAACTTGAAAACCCACTTTAACCCGATGGTCTTGTGACTGAGTGGTAAGTTGGTGAGCTCCCATATCTTATTCTTCTTGATAGACTCGAGCTCTTTGTTCATGGCCTCATTTCACGACTCTTCGACTACCGCCTCGTGATATGTTGTCGGTGGTGAGCAACATCAATTCATCAAGATTCATCTCTACTAGTGGTGCCTCCGCATAAACATCTCATAGGATTCTGAATTCCACAGAATTTTGTGTGAGCTTGTTGTTGTCATTGCACCACTCCCACTTCTTCTCCTCCTCGAATACGGCATCTCTACTCACATAGATTTTCCGCAAGCTAGATTAGGAAACTTGTGCGTCTTGCTTCCGTCTTCAAACTCCACATTTCTGGTAATTTTCTCGTCGAGCTCATTGAGCTTCTCTCGATAGCCCGTCATATAGTTGCTTGCTCCATTGTCAAGGTACCACACATCAATGTGATTAAACTCATCGCCACTTGCGAGGAGTTTCTCCATGAATTTCTCTTAATTGGACAACACTACCTCTAGTTCCTTCTTGGACGTTTCTTGCATGAACTCTTCAAGGTTTGTCTTCTCGTCTCCCTCAACAAACATTAATACTGGCTCCTCATCATAGAAGCTAGTGAAGTTTTCATCATCATCTTCGGGAAAAGAATTCATCACTACTTAAGCAAACATTAATGTTGGCTCCTCGTCATAAAAGCTAGTGAGGTTTGCCTCATCGTTAGACCTTTTGTTAGGGCACTGAGATGCGTATTTCCCGTACTTTTAACAAGCGTAAAACTTCACTATGCTATTGTCTTTGTGGGGCTTGGTATTTTCTTGTTGAGGTGAGCTTTCTGCACGACCTCATCCTTGACCTTTCCCTTTGCCATGAGCTCGGTTATCTCCACCGTTGCCGCTGTGACTCGACGATCTAAAAGAAAAATTGGCTTCTCCATTTTTCTTCATTCGTGACATCCATTCATCATGCGTGAGAAATAGGTGCTCCTCCTCTCGGTCTTCATAGCCGCGAATTCTCTCCTTGTGGATTTTGAGACGACCGACGATCTCCTGGACGGTCATATTCTTGAGGTCACCAAATTGCTCGATCACTGTAACAATTTGCATGTATATTTATGGTAAGGCTATAAGGAACTTCTTGACGACAAAGATATCCTCCACCTTCTCTCCCAACGAGCTGATACCAATCACGATGGATGTCCATTTCATGGCGAAATCATCCACCAATTCCCTATTATTCATGCGAATCTCCTCGAATTGTGTCTTCAAGGTTTGCACTTTTGCCTCATTGACTCTCTCCACTCCAACATGCATTGTCTTTAGCGTCTCCCACACTAGCTTGGCAGAATCCTTCTCAGCCACCATGAGAAGAACGTCCTCAGGGAGTGCTTGATAGATGGCAGCGAGAGCCATTCTATCATTCCGTTCGTCGACCTCATTGAGCATCAAGGCCTCCCACACTCCTTGTGCTTGTAAGTTTACACACATCTTTAACGCTCACACTAAGTAGTTACTCTTCATGAGTAACAGATAGGAGAGCGCCATGTTCCATTCTCTTCCAATCTTCATTGCCGCCGCATCTCTAGTTGATCTTGTCGACAACATGTTCTTCAACCTAGCTCTGATACCAAATGTTGACTTTGACTATTGGATTTTCTAAGAATAGTTATAAAGATATGAAACTCTGGAAAATAGATATTTTCTAAAGAGGAAAAAGTCTTGAGAATTTTAAGGTTTTTATTATCAACCTTTATAAATAACCCTTATAAAGGAGTAATTATCCTAGAAACCCTAAATTACTTATACATATAGGTCCAATCCCATCAATAATTAAATAAGCCATAATTGTATAAAAAACAATAAAGGCATAAAACTTTCAATTTTCTGACAATCAATGCTTAAACTCACATGAGTGACTGTTTTCTTTTGTCTTCTCTAGATGACAACCGCTACAATAGAAAATGATATTTTTTTTTTGGAAAAAGCTTAAATCGCCATTTGTAGACCATTTCAAGTGAATCAAAAGGAAAATATTAATAGAAGAACTATAATCATTTCCCCTAAATCATTGCATGCAAGACGAATTTGCCTAACGAACATTCAGTTCACCTAGGGGAAAACGCAAAATTGTGATCGTTGGTTGCTTGGATCGATGCTGGATGACTTTAAACACCTTCTTAGTGTCATGTCGAGTAGGAGAGGGCTCCTAGAGTGAATGAGGAGCAAATAAAATAAAAACCACCATTGTTGAAGCTTGAAAGCATTGGTTTGTTTAGTTTTGGGGTTAGAGGCTACTAGTTACAGGGTTTATTGGAGCTTGTTCCTAGACTCATTTGCAACGTGTGTATTGTAAACTACTTCCATTCTACATGTATTAATGCCATAATTTTAAAAAACCTAAATAGGAAGAATAATATCATTTTTTTGTTCTAGCTTCACATTGCTCAATTTTATGATATTGTTTACTATTAAATGCATTATATGATGAATTTATATTGATTTAGGGTTCAAAACGAACTAAAAGCAAAATGCCCAATTTTAAAATTTAGAATTCAATTTTTCAACGTCCCCCAAAAAATCTAAACCTCGGTTTCAAAATATGGATTTGTTAGAAATTTTCAAATTTTCATGCTCAAGGTTATTGTGGTGTTTGGATTAGTATAAAAAAGTTTTATTTTATGTTGTTTGTTGAATTATAATTAAGTAGGGTTCAATTTGGGATCAGGAAGAGTAAGAAATTTTTTGCAAAATTTTCTTGTGATTTGGCCTAGTAAGCGACCGAATCTCTCGTTTGTTGCATGAATTTTGACCGAGACTTTGAGCCAACAATCGAAAATCTTGGCTTGATGTCTTACTATAGGAAATAAGTAGGATTTTGATCAAGTGCTTTGAGTGGGCGACTAAGGATTAAGACATATAACCGAGAAAGGGGAGAGTGGATTTTGACTAAGGATAAAGACTAAGGCATATTAGACCTTGTTTGTTTCATTAATTCTTATAATTTCTCCATTTTCTATTTTTAGTTGCTCTAATTAATTTTAAAACATCCTAAAAATTTATAAAAGACACAAAATCAATATTTCCAATAAATAAATAAATAAATATATTTAGATAAGGGCATGTTTAAATTTTATTTTATTTATGAACTAACATTTTATTCTTATGAGTGGAGGCCGAGTAGATGCTTTGACTGTAACACATTTGAACATGTCTGTTACAATTGCCCGAAAATGATTAAAGAAAAAGGAAGAAGAAGATCGAGCAAGAAAAAAAAAAGAAAAAAAAAAGAAGAACATGAAAGGTTGGAAAAGGAAAAGGATGAGAAAGAAAGACAGAAAAAGGTTATTAAAGAATCAATATTGGGTAATCAGAAGGATCAAGATGTGGAAGGAAATTTATCACAGGATTTTGAAGAATAGGAGAAAGAAGATAAGTGATAAGAGATTCAGAATCAAAGGCTAAGAATGAATATGTAACAAAGAAACTTGACCCGAAAGCAAGAATCAATACTTAAGAGGTAGTGGAAAGGGAAAGTATGGGAGAAAGCATGAAAAGAGAAGTGGGTGAAGGAAATGGAAAAGATAAAACAGAGGTAGTTGAATCGGGTGAAACTGTGCACTCTCTAATTCAGAAGAAGGTTGACCAGAGAAACACGAAAATCTCAAAATAGGAAGGTAAGAAAATTAAGAAAAATATAATTCCTTATACCCCTGCTATATAGGAAAAACATAAAGGAAGAAAAGGTAAAGAAAGGGGAAGTAAAGTTGGAACATCTCCTCTTCATTAATGAATTTAATGACATGGAATATTAGAAGGTTAAATGACCCTATAAAGAGAAGAGAGGTTAGAAAAATAACAGAAAAGAATGAAATCACAGTATTTGGAATTATTGAAACAAAATTCAGACAAAGTCAAATAGAGAATGTCGCCTAAGGTTGCTTCAAAGAATGAGAATTTATTCATAACTCTAATTCGGGTAAAATGAAGAATCTGGGTAGGATGGGATAAAAGAAGGGTTGAAGTCAAGAATTTTTTGAAAGAAAGCAATTTATTTTGACAGAGGTTATCAATCTGGTGACAAGGGTAAAAATCTTCTCTACGGTAGTCTACGCAAGCAACTCTGGGAAAGAGAGGAAGACACTTCGAGATGATTTGAGAAGAAGCATTACGGACGACTATCCGTGGGTTATTATGGGAGATTTTAACGTTACAAGATTCAGGAATGAAAGAGAGCCTAAGATAGATATAACACAAGACATGCATGATTTCAATGAATGCATTCGAGACATAAGTTGCATTGAATCGTCTTCCTATAGCAATATATTTTCATGGTCATCTTCAAGAGGGGTGGACAACATGAGAAAAAGCAGAATTGATAGAGGCGTAGTGAATAAAAAATGGGTGGAGTTTTATCCAAGAAGTCAAATCCAGGTTTTGCAACCATGTATCTCTAACCACTACCCTTTGAACTCTTTTGGGAGAGGGAGAAAAAATAGGAAAAAAATTTTAAGTTCTTCAACTTCTAGATGAAAGATGAATGATTTAATAAAATCCTTAATAAAACTTGGTACATCAGAATTAATAGAACAAAGATGTTCAGAGTTTGTGAGAAACTAAGATTACTGAAAGGGAAGCTAAGTAAGCTAGACCGGAAAATATAGTGGAATTTCTAAAAGAGTAAAGGAAGCCATAACGAAACTAGAGGAAATACAAAGTAAGTCACTGAGAGCCCCTTATAACAGGAAAGAGAAAAAAGAGGCTCTTACGCGATTTAGAGACTTTTGTTCTAAAGAGGAAAGCTTTGCTAAACAAAAATCTAGAGAAAATTGGCTTTCATTAGGAGACAAGAATTCTTTTTTTTTTCTATAAAAAAATGCTCATCAAGGAATTTCAGAAATCATGTCCTGTGGCTCATAAACTCAAATGAAGATGTTTTACAAGGATAAAAGGCAGTTCACGAGGAAGCAATAAATTTTTACAAAGGACGGATTGTAATAGAAACAAGCACAATAACAGAGGACAATCAAAGATTGCTTTAACAGATTGTGCAAAGGAAAACCAGTGAGAAAAGTGGTAACCAATTGATTACAAGAGTCAATATGGAAGAAGTAAAAAAAGTAGTGTTTTCGATGAAAGGGGATAAAAGCCCAGAGCTAGATGGTTTCAACATGAACTTCTTCAAAGAAAACTGGGAAATAGTGGGTAAAGAAGTAAGCGAAGGGGTTTTGGAATTCTTCCAGAACATGAAAATGTTCACTGGTAAAAAAAGGACCTTTACCGACGGTTTTTACCGAAGGTTTTGTAAACCTCTCCTAAATACTCCCGAGAGGAACAAATTCTTCGGGATTAAAAATAGATTCCGAGTGGGGTGTAAAACCTTCGGGTTTATTAACTATTACCGATAGTTCTACAAAGAACTCTCGGTTCTTACCTTCCCAAAAAACCAAAAAAAATTCTAAGTGTTGGATGTGGGTTATTTGCAAAGGTTTTTGTAAAAACCTTCGGTTTTGAAATCACCTGGATTATTAATTGCGAAGGTTATTCAAAGAACCTTCGGTTCTGCCTTTTTTTGAAATTCTCATTTCCGAAAGTTTTACAAATAATCTTCGGTTTTGCTCAATTAAAAAAAATTCTAAATTTAGTAATGGTTATTTCCGAAGGGTCTTCAATAAATTTTCGGTTTTGACTTATATCAAAACCGAAAGTTTTATGAAAACCTTCGGCATCAACCTCTATAAATACAAACCCTAACCCTTCTCTTTTTCATTCCACTCTTCTCTCCTTTCTCTCTCTTCCGCGCCGCCGCCGCTTGCCTCCTCCACGTCGGTTCTTCTCCTCTCTCGTTCAGGTAATTTGTTTCATTTGTTTTTTTTTGTTTATTATGAGATTTTGATTTCTTAAGTTTATATATATATATATATATTATAGATCTAGATTTATGCTAGTTTACGTTATTTTGTTTGATTAATATATATATATATATACATATATCTGAAATGCATTTAGGATATGGGTGATTCAACATGGAAGAGACTTCGGCGTACACCGGAGAAACTGCATCCGTGTTACCAGAATCTGATAGCACAATCAGAAATTGCGGCCCGTGAGGAAGAGGTAAGACAGATGACGCTGGAAATGGAACAAATCCGATTAAGGGATGCAGAAAGAGGTCGTTTGCTCAGTGAAATTAAAGCGGACCGGGCCGAAATGTCCCAGAGATTAGAGAATCTCGAACAGGAACTTGTATTGTTGAGGAGTCGACTGAATCAACCACCCCCTCCTTCCACCCCATCTAATAATTAATTTCTAGATTTATTATGGGTTTATTAGTTTTTCCGTACGAACGATGACAATTAATATTTTTATGTGTTATGTTTTAATATTTATGAATTATTATTATTATGTTTGGTTTGGTTTGGTTTAATATGTTGTTAAATAATTATGTTTTCTTTACTTTTCACCTTTTAAAAAAAAAACCGCATTGCCAAAACCGAAGGTTTATTTGAAAACCTTCGGGTTTGACCCATAATTTAAAAAATCTTAGGGTAAAAACCGAAGGTTTTCAAATAAACCTTCGGTTTTTACCCATGATTAAAAAATCTGAAAATTTTCTAAGTATGAGGGACGGGTAAAACCGAAGGTTTTCAAATAAACCTACGGTTTTGACCCATGTTTAAAAAAATCAAAATAATTTCTAAGTATGGGGGAGGGTAAAAACCGAAGGTTTTCAAATAAACCTTCGGTTTTTACCCATGTTTAAAAAATCAAAATAATTTCTAAGAATGGGGGAGGGTAAAAACCGAAGGTTTTCAAATAAACCTTCGGTTTTGACCCATGTTTAAGAAAATCAAAATAATTTCTAAGTATGGGGGAAGGGTAAAAACCGAAGGTTTTCAAATAAACCTTCGGTTTTGACCCATGTTTAAAAAAATCAAAATAATTTCTAAGTATGGGGGAGGGTAAAAACCGAAGGTTTTCAAATAAACCTTCGGTTTTGACCCATGTTTAAAAAAATCAAAATAATTTCTAAGTATGGGGATGGGTTAAAACCGAAGGTTTTCAAATAAACCTTCGGTTTTGACCCATATTTAAAAAAATCAAAATAATTTCTAAGTATGGGGAAGGGTTAAAACCGAAAGTTTATTTGAAAACCTTCGGTTTTAACAATTCCCAAAAAACATTCTGATCAAGGTCAAGACCGAGAGGTATATTTAAAACCTTCGTAAATACACATCAAAACCGAAAGTTAATTTGAAAACCTTCGGTTTTAACACTTCCTAGTTTGTTTAATTATTTTTTTTAACCCACTAATCTTAACTTCTAACTAATATAATCAATTTTGTGTTGTATTTTAAAAATTAATATTGTGTTTAATGTTCAAATATTTATGATTGTGTTTGATTATTATAGAGAAGTGTATATGAATGTTTATGTTTGATTATCTTATGAATGTATGTAATGTTTGATCATATGGATTGTGCAATATTTTAAAGATATCAAATGTGTTAAATTAATGTTGTTAAAGGTCATTAGAAGGTGAAAAACCAAAGAATTTAACAATTTGTCAAGTGATAATTCCGAAAGTTATATAATTAACTTTCGGAAATATCCATCAAAACCGAAAGTTTTATATAAACTTTCGGGTTTTACATTTCTCAAGAACGAGGGTTTTATATAAACCCTTCGGTTTTGATGGATATTTCCGAAAGTTAATTATATAACTTTCGGAATTATCATTTCACAAAATTGTTAAATTAATTGGTTTTCTACCTTCCAATCTAGACTCCTAAGTAATATAATCAAGTCTGTGTTTTTATTTTAAAATTTTAGATTGTCTTTAATGTTAAAATGTTTATGAATGTGTTTGATTATATATAAAAGTGTATATGAATGTTTATGTTTGATTATCCTATGTATTTGTGTAATGTTTGATTGTATGGATTGGGAAATGTTTTAAGGATATCAAATGTGTTAAATTAATGTTGTTCAACGTTATTAGAAAGTGAGAAACCAAATAATTTAATAATTTGTGATGTTGTAAAACCGAGAGTTTAATATATAACTTTCGGAAATATGCATATAAAACGAGGGATTTACCAAAACCTCTCGGTTTTTATAAAATTAAATTAAATTATAAAAATATAAAAAAAATAAAAATCGAGAGTTTAATATATAACTCTCGGTTTTGGGCATTTAAATTTAATTGTAAAAAACTAAAAAAATAATATAAAACCGAGAGTTTTACTATAAACTTTTGGAATTCAAACAATCAAAAACCAAGAGTTTTCAATTAACTCTCGGAATTTAATTGAATAAAAACCGAGAGGTTTTGTTATAACTCTCGGGAATCACGTTTTAAATTAAAAAAACCCTTCTTTTCTTCCCCGTTTCTTTTTCTCTCTCCCCGCTCTCATCTCTCCGCTTCTTCCTCCACGCCGTTCCTCCCGCGTCGTCGCTTGAAGACCATCTATTCCGCGCCGATTGAAGACCGTCCCTTCCGCGCCGTCCACTATCCAGCCGAAGACGACGAGGATCCCGCGGTTTGAAGACCGATTGAAGACCGCTGCTGCCGCTGTTCGAAGACCGCCCCTTTCCGCCGCAGTCGCTGTTTGAAGACCGCCGCCGGAGACTGCCGCTATTAGAAGGTTAGTTATTGAAGTTATATATATATTAGTTTCAATTTAGGTTAGATTGAATTTTAGGTTAGATTAGTTAGATTTTAGGATTGAATCTATTAGATTTTAGATTAGGTTAGATTGGATTTGAGTTAAATTAATTTAATTGAAATTATGTTAGATATTTGATTTAGAATTGAATTGGATTTGATTTTAGAAATAATTATGATTTGGATTGAATTTAGAATTTGATTTTTTGGGAATTTGTTAGAATTGGAATGAAATTAGAATTGAATTGGATTTGATTGGAATTGGTATGAATTTGATTGAATTTAGAATTGAATTGGATTTGATTTTAGAAATTTGTATGTTTTGGATTGAATTTAGAATTGGATTTTTTGGGAGTTTGTATGAATTGGATTTTATTGGAATTGGTATGAATTGGATTGAATTTAGAATTGAATTGGATTTTAGGTTAGTATTGATTTATGTTAGACTTGAATTGGTTTTTTGGGAATTGGTATGAATTGGATTGAAATTTGTTTGAATTGGATTTTTAGATTTGGTTTTGGATTGGGATTTGGATTAGGTTTTTCAAATTGGTTGTTGGATTTTGTTTTTGCTTAGATTATGTTGGATTATTGTTAGATTAGGTTTATATTTTTGTTAAAAAAGTTTAGAAATTGTATTGGATTGTGTTATTGGTTTGATTTTGGTTGCTTTGATTTGGGTTAAATATTTGAGTTTTGTTTTGAGGTTTGATTTAGGTTTTGGTTTGGTTGTGATTGGTTTGATTTGGTTGTAATTTAATGTTATTAGGTTTGGATTACGAATTTCAGCCGCCCCCTGCCCGCCCGTCAGTCTACATCCGCTGCTCTTCTTCGTTGCTCTTTTTGTGCAAGGTTAGTTCTTGTTGGTTTATTATATGGTTAGGTTTAGTTTAATGCTAGATTTATGTTAGCTTTTCATGTTAGATTTAAGTTTGATTTATGTTAGATTTGATTTAGGTTAGATTAGGTATCATGTTAGATTTATGTTAGATTTGATTTATGTTAGATTAGGTATCATGTTAGATTATGTTAGTTTTTCATGTTAGATTGAAGTTTGATTTATGTTAGATTTGATTTAGGTTAGATTAGGTATTATGTGTGTTAGATTATGTGAGATTATGTTTGATTAGTTTGCGTTTTAATTATGTTTTGTTTTAAGTTAGAAATTATGTTAGCATTATGTAAGCCTAAAAAATATAGACAAATTTGAGTAAATAATAATGCGGGTTGTTTTCCATTTTATTAGAAATATGGAAGTACCCGATAAAAGCTGGATGACCTTACGTCGAGATCATCCAGATTACGAGGAATGTGTTGACAAATTGCTCGAGTATTCTGTTAGGAATACATCCCGACAAACCGTGAAATGTCCCTACGTGAAATGCTTGAACACACCGTTTATGGAAATAGACGAAGTGAAGACTCACCTCATCGTTTATGGAATAAATGTTCATTATGAGTATTGGTATTTTCATGGAGAAAAGAGATGTACTACTCAAGTGGTTAATGACGATGTCGATGAAGATGTCGATGACTTAGATGATGATGATGATGACGACGATGATCAATCGGAGGATCCGTGCCGGAATTCAACGATGCGAGACAGGAGATGAATAATATAGTTAATGAAGAATGTTATATGCACGAATTTATAAACGATATGTTCCCCAACGTTAATGACGTCCCGGATAACGATGAACCAGTCGAAGATGCGCATAGATTTTATAAATTGCTTGATGATTGCAAACGGTCATTGTATGAAGGTGCTCGAATAACGAAATCATCGGCACTACTGAAACTACTTCACATAAAAAATGTATATCAATGGACGAATTCTTCGTTCGATATGTTGTTGCGTCTGCTTAAAGACTACATATTACCGATTGACGCTCAATTGCCAAACTCATACTACGAAAGTAAAAAATTCATTACTGATATCGGGCTTAAATATGACAAGATAGACGCATGTAAGAACAACTGTATGCTATTTTGGAAGGACGACATAAATGAAGATTCTTGCAGAGTTTGCGGTCTTTCAAGATGGAAAGTCGACCAAACAAGTGGGACAGTTCGAGAGAAGCAAAATGGGAAATTCATTCCAAAAAAGGTGTTGAGATATTTCCCTTTAATACCAAGACTGCAAAGACTATACATGTCCTCAAAAACAGCTCCAATGATGAGATGGCATAAAGAAGGAAGAGTTGATAGTGATACGTTGAGACACCCCGCTGATTCCTTAACTTGGAAGTCGTTTGATGAAAATTATACAGATTTTTCTTCAGAATCTCGAAACGTAAGACTGGGTTTATCAAGCGATGGGTTTCAACCATTTGCAAATGGAAAAAAATCATACAGTGTTTGGCCGGTAATTCTCGTCCCTTATAATGTGTCACCCACGACTTGCATGGATTCTAGCAATTTCATTTTATCTATGTTAATTCCAGGTCCAAAGAGTCCGGGAGATGCAATTGACATATTTCTCCAGCCACTGATCGAAGAGTTGCATGAACTGTGGCAAACAAGAGTGAAAACGTTTGATGCACACACCTCGCAATACTTTAACATGCGAGCGGCGTTGTTGTGGACTATTAACGACTTTCCCGCATACGCGAATTTATCAGGCTGGAGTACGAAAGGTAAAATTCGCTTGTCCTTGTTGTAACAACGACACAGTATCTCTTCGATTGGTTCATGGTTCCAAACAATGTTACTTGGGTCATAGACGCTTCCTTCCACCGAAGCACAAATACAGAAGGGATAAAGAGTCGTTTGATGGTCGAACTGATTATAGAGATCCACCTAGATTGTTAACGGGGCAAGAAAGTTATGAGCAAGCACGAGACCTAGAAGACATAATTTTTAGTGCGAATATGAGCAAGAGAACCAAGATATATCATGAAACGCGGGGAGACAATTGGAACAAACTTAGCATTTTCTTCCGTCTGCCTTATTGGAAATCGCTATTATTGAGACATAATTTGGATGTGATGCATATTGAGAAAAATATATGTGATAGCGTGTTGGGAACAATAATGAATGTGAAAGAGAAGACTAAGGATGGTCCTAAAGCCCGTAAAGACTTAGAACTCTTAGGCATAAAATTATGGTTACATCCTATAAATGATGAAGGAGTTGTTCATTATCCAGAAGTGCCTTTCACTTTGACATCCGAAAATAAAATACGTCTTTGTAACTTCTTGAAAGATCTCAAGTTGCCTGATGGGTTTTGCTCAAATATCGGCGGTTGTGTAAATTTGGAAGAGAAAAAGCTTTCGGGATTAAAGAGTCATGATTGTCACATTTTATTGGAATATCTAATTCCTTTAGCAACTCGTGGATTGCTTCCAGAGTATGTGTATGATGCGTTAGTAAATTTGTCTCGTTTCTTTCGGTTGTTGTGTTTCAAAGAGTTGATTCAAGAGGACCTGGAACAATTGTACATGGATATTACATTGACACTTTGCAAATTTGAAATTATTTTTCCGCCGTCAATCTTCGACATCATGATACATCTCCCGGTTCACTTGTCATTTGAGGCTTTGCTTGGAGGACCTGTTCAGTATCGATGGATGTATCCGTTTGAACATTACATGGGTACAATAAAAAGATATTTGCGGAATAATAACCACCCCGAAGCCTCTATAAGCGAGAGCTATCTTGTTAACGAAAGTATTAGTTTATGTGCCAGGTATATGGAGGAACAAGATCAAGAAAATGCACAACCTGAAATCTCGGGCATTTCAATATTTGCATCATTGGAAGACCTATCTAACGGAAAAGTATACAACTTGGATTATATCGATCGAGTGACAGCTCATTCTTACATTTTGAAAAATTGTCCCGAAGCAGAACCTTTTTACATGTAAGATTCAATGTTGATGTTACTAATTAGCATTAAATAGTGTGCTATTTAATATTCGATCTATTTGCAGAGATTATAACAACGTTTGCCGCATATTTCAAGCATCGAGTGAGTAAATTACAAACCATATACCCTAACTCTTTTTATTCATTTTAACAACTTTATTTCGGATACATATATAGGTCACCCATTTATCAGAAATTAACGACATATCAAGAGACCTCAAGATCTTAGGAGAAAGTCCAAGTATGTACTCGTCTATGTATGTTTGGTGTAAAGTAAATGGATTCAAATTCTGTACAGAAAAACACGACGAAGGTTTGACAACTCAAAATAGTGGGGTGGTTGTTGAGGGGTACAACGGATCTGAAACTATGTCATACTACGGAGTTTTGACGGATATAATCGAAGTACAATACTATTCTCACAAACGAGTTGTTTTATTCAAGTGTAAGTGGTTTGATACACACTCGGGGGAACTAGGATTGAAAGTGGATAAATATGGCTTCGTAAGTGTAAATGTAACCGAATTTTGAAAACCCAAAGTCAAGACCCATATATATTGGCAAGTCAAGCAAAACAAGTATTATACGCCCCTGATATGTCAGCCCGACCCGGTTGGAAGATTGTGACAAAAATAAAAATGCGGTTTACAAACATATAGTTCAGATTAATTAATTAGGTAGATTTATGTTTTTAACTTTATATTCATTTTTATTACTACTTTATTTCAGTTATTCACTCAATTTTATTAATGGTGTGAATTAAGAATGTCTGAAGGTCCTAAAACAACTTGGAAGAATATGAGGAAGACACCCAAGAAATTGGATAAAAGCTACCAAAACGTACTTGCCCAATCCGAGTCGTTAAAGCTTCGAGGATCGTCTTCTAGAGACCAACCACCGATTGATGTGGTCCCGATAGCTACTGCGCCTCCCCCAACAGACGAGGATGTTGAGGCTAGTGAGCTCCAAGAGTTTATAGAGAGCACATTCGCTGATATGGTGCATAGCGATGAGGCTGAAGACGAGGGTCTTGAGGAGCCTATCGAGGAGCAGGACGACGAGGAGGAGCACGGGACCACTCCCGACCCATCATCGACAGTTATTTCGTTTACAAATTAGTTAGTGTTTCAATTGATTGACATATTTAATTATGATTTTGATAATTTTGAAGAATCTTCTGCCCGCAAGAGACGGGGGAAGAACAAGAATATTGCGCTGTCTAAGAGGGTAGCGGGGACGAGGATCCCTCTAACGTTTAGAGAGAAGGATGGGAGGCCAGGCAGTACAAACGTGGGAAGAACACGGTGGTCTAGACATGTGGGGTCGATTATCCGGGACCCCGCAGCCGTTTCACACCGTCTTCTCAAGTGGAAGGCTTTAAGTGCAGACCAATTGGATTCACTGTAGACTGCTATCAAGGTAATACTTATTACTTGATTATACATTACGTCATTAAATAATTATTTTTAACATTTGGATGTTATTTTTTTCAGGATCCGTTCGAAGCGACTAATGGTGACATTGAGTCTTTTCGAAAGACCGGGTTGGGACACGCCAATCAGATATGGGATAGATGGCGGTCGGATTTGAACAAGACATATATCCGCGTCCACAAAGGAGACGAGGCGGCGGTACTGGCTAATCCTCCACCAGACTACGATCGAGATGATTGGGAGTTTGTGTGTCGCAACCATTTCTTCACAGAAACATTTAAGGTACGGTTTCATAATTCAAATAAAAGTTGATATTAATTAATCTAACTTCATTTGTTATTTCAAATACAGAGACACAGTTCTACTTAAGAACCAGAAGAATCTGAAATTCCCGCATCGAACGGGAAGTAGACCGTTTGCACAAATTGAAGACGAGTTGGTAAGTACATTATTTGTAATAACTTAATCTAAAGATTGTTATTAATTATATAAATCATTTATTTCAACAGGCGATTGAAATGGGACGGGCACCGTCTGTAATTGAAGTATTCAAGAGGACTCGTACACCAAAACCGACAAAAGAAAACCCAACACCCGTCCCGGACGAACACGTGCAAGAGAAAATTGTAAGTGAATTTAATATGCCTAGTTTTTTCTTATAGAAATGATATTTTATTTGAATTGTGCAGGCTGAGATGGAGGAGGTTGTTAGTAATGAACCGGGAATATCGGATTTTGAATTGACGGAGAGGGTGTTCGGACAACAAAAACACGGGGTAGTGTTCGGAATGGGATCAGGCGTCCGGCCCACACACTTTCGTGAGGATCGTCGTAGTGGAAACAGTTCACAGCGAAACAATGAGCGATTGTTAGAAGAGAATCAAATAATGAAGCTCAAGCTGGAGAAACTGGAGAAGAGGGATGAAGAAAGAAGGCGGAAAATGGAAGAAATGGAAGCGGAAAAAGATGAAATTGTGACAAGAATGGAGAGAGAGAAGTTAGAGATGAACGCAATAATGGAGAGAATCGAATTGTATATGAGGCAACAACCACCTCCTCCCCCCACAAGCTAAGGTTGTTTCGATTATGAACATGTTTTCATTAGTGGTTGAATTTAGAACATATTGTTCGGAATATTAGTTTGGTTTCGAATTTTGTAATGTTCATGATCAATTAATGTGATCGTTTAATGTATGTTGCATTTCTTTTATCATTGATATATTGGTTTGGCTGAATAGGTTTTGGTTGCGAGCAAAATAATCCGCACATTTTTAAAAATTTACGGGAAAAAACCGAAAGTAATATTGAAATCTCTCGGTTTTTCTCTTTGTGGAAAAACCGAGAGTTATTAGAAAACTCTCGGTTTTTAGCCAAAGAGAAAACCGAGAGTTATATGACAAACCCTCGGTTTTTACCCAAAAGAGGAAAACCGAGAGTTTTGATTTAACTTTCGTTTTTCCTCTTCGGGTAAAAACCGAGAGTTTTCATATAACTCTCGGTTTTCTCTTTGGCTACAAAACCGAGAGTTATTACAAAACTCTCGGTTTTCTTCAAAAGGAGAAAAGCGAGAGTTATTAGAAAACTCTCGGTTTTTACCCGAAGAGGAAAAACGAAAGTTAAATCAAAACTCTCGGTTTTCCCACAAAGAGAAAAACCGAAAGTTATTTGTAAAACCCTCGATTTTTCCACAAAGAGAAAAACCGAAAGGTCTTTGTAAAACCCTCGGTTTTTCCACAAAGAGAAAAACCCGAAAGTTTTCATATAACTCTCGGTTTTTCTCTTTGTAGAAACCCCGAGAGAGTCAATACCGAGGGATGGCGAGAGTAACTAAAACCTTCGGTAAGGTGTCTTCAACGAAAGTTATAGGGTCAAAACCGAGAGTTTTAACTCTCGGTTTTGACCCCTTTTTCACCAGTGGTTGAAGCAATCGAACATCATAGTGTTGAATTTGATTCCTAGGAATTCAATTTCGGAAAAAAATTCAGGACTTTCATCCTATTTCATGCTGCAATGTTATTTACAAAATTATTTCTAAAATTCATTCACAACGTTTAAAAATAGTTATTGATAAGCTTGTGGGATTATGACAATCAACATTTATTCATAAACACTCTATTTCCCATAACATCGTACTCATGTAGAGCTTATTGAATGGATATGGCAAGAAAAAATATCTTCACGCGCGTCTTTCAAAATTGACATTAGAAAAGTTTTTGACTTGATCAGATGGGGATCAATCCACGAATTCCTCCTTACTACAGGTTTTCCAATTATTTTCACTGATTAGATTATGCAATACGTTTCCACTCCTCTCTTTGTTGTGAGCGTGAATGATATTCATGGAGGCTTCTCCAAGGGTGAAGGGGGAGTAAGAAAAGGAGACCATATATCTCTAAGAAGGGAAGGAAAACATATTCAATATTATGGGAATCAAGGAAGGTGAACTACCAGTAAAATACCTTGGAGTACCCCCGTCATCGAAACAACTCTGATATAATCACATCAGACAACTGTTAGAAAATGTTAGAAATTCTTTCTTGGGTTGGGATACGAAAAAACCAGGTAGAATTGAGCTCGTTAAAAGTGTCATCTTTGGAATTATTGGGTATTGGGCACAACAGATAGTCATCCCAAAGAAAGTAATGTCTGAACTAGATATAATCATGAGAGATTATATCTTGAGAAACTAAGATAAAGGAGGCAAAAATGTCAAATGGGAGGATGTTTGCATTCCCATATAAGAAGGTGGACTAGGAATAAAAAGTTATGTTGAATGGAACAAAGCCCTCACCATTAGGAACCTATGGGCGTTGGAGTAGAAAGTAGACTCCCCATGGGTCAAATGAGTGCATACAAGATTTATGAAAGAAGAGCAGAGTATTTGGACACGAAGCATCAATGAAAGAATGGCATGGTCATTGAAGAAGATCCTTAAAACAAGAAAATATGTCTTTAAAATGGTGTAAATCATAATTAGAAATGGAAGAGGGGTACTATTCCAGCATGATCCCTGACTGGATAATATTCTCATTGTTCAAAGAAGAAGGCAAAGAAGCAGAGTTAGAAGAGAATGCATGAAGTACTCATTCAGAGATGTCTATGAAAGTAAATGTGATTCACTTATGATGCGTATATGAGCTGTCCAAAATTCTTCAGCATCACTCAGGTGGAAGCCTCAAAATCCGTTTCAAATCCTTCAGCTCTGAACGCTAAGGTAGTATTTAAGTGTTTTTTTATGAAACCCTTCAGCATCGCTAAGGTGGAAGCCTCAAAATCCCTTTGAAATATTTCAACTTTAAACACTAATGTAACCCCTTTTTAGATATCCAAAACCCTTAACATCACTAAGGTGTAAGTCTCAAATTTCCTTTGAAATTTTTTAGCTCCGAATGCTAAGATGGCCCTCTTTGAGTTGTCCAAAACCCTTCAGCGTCTATAAAATGGAAGCCTCAAAATTCTTTGAACTTCTTCAGTTCATAACTCTAAGGTAGCCTTTTTTAGCCTTCTACGAAACCCTTCACATCACTAAGATGGAAGCCTCGTATCCTTCATAAATTCTTCAGCTCTGAACGCTAAGGTAGAATTTTGAGCCTTCCATTAAACCCTTCATCATCGCTAAGATGAAGGCCTCAAAATTCCTTTGAAATCCTTCAGCTCCGAACGTTAAGGTAACCTTTTGAGCTATCCGAAACCCTTCAGCATCACTAAGGTTGAAGCCTCAAAATTCCTTTGAAATCTTCCAGCTCCGAATGTTAAGGTAACCTTTCTTATCATTTAAGTTTTCGATCCTCATCCGAACTACATGCATACATGATTCTCTATGCACATGGATATGTAAGAAACCTCCCAACAGGTTCGTTCCATCCAATTTCTTTCTTCCTCAATAAAAAAGTCCAAGACCCCAGTTCATACTACGGGCATTTATCTAAGAAAAATGAATAGACATTTTTTGCATCACATGCATCATTCACATGATCAAGAATGCATTCCATTTAAAAATTCATTTTAAAAAACCCTTTAGCATCACGCTAAGGTCTGGATTTTCAAACAATTACTTATAGGTTTCGAGAAAAAAATTGAATTACCTTTTGACCTGATTCCTCTTACACGGGGATAAGATGTAGCCTATAAAATAGGTTCGATCAAATTCGCGAAGGTCTTATGGTTCTGAAATTAAATAAGATCAAGATATCTCCCTTTAAAAATCATCAAGGACACAATGAAACGAGTAAGTTTTAAGACTTAATCTTATATAAGGGGTCAATTCAGGGTTAAAGAGAGTTTGAAGCCCTCCTTAAAATTCGTACGAAGGATTACCTACTTTAGTTCCTTCTTGTTTCTTGTGAATTGTTAAAAATCTTCTAAACTCTACAATGTTCGTTGATGTTCAAACCCTAATCTCAAAACTGAGCAGATTAAGGAAATTATTTGACTTCTAGAAAAAAGAAAAAAAATTATGAACAAAGAGATTGACTTGAAACTCTAAGCAACTGCGTAAAAAAAATCAATGAGCAAAGTATTCATCACAAGGTTGAGGCATTGAAAGAATGACTGGGCAATCTCGTTTAGTATTATGATCTTTCAGATATACCGATGATGCTTCAACTAAAAAATAACAGAAAAAGACAACAATGAATAATTCTATGAAAGTTGAGGTATTGAAATCACCACTGGGCAATCTCGCTAGGTGTGCCGATTCGGCCAGATACACCTCAGTTGTAAAAAATAATAAATACTCATAGTGGATAAGGTTTTGAATTCACCGTCGGGCAACTTTGTTAAGCATATCTATTTATTCAAACACCCCAAGTATAATCTCTATCAAGTTTAGATTATTCAAAGATTTCTCTCTAAAAAAAGCACACATGAGTAGATGAAATTCCGAAAAATATTAGGCCCGAAGGACGAATGGAGCGAAGAATCATAATCTTCATTAAGAGTAAAACTTCGGTTATCAAATAACTATTTTTTAAAGCAATCGCTGGCATACAATTGGAACTTACGTTAGGTAATTCCTTTCATATCGAAAAAAGAGAAGTGAGTAAAAATCAGATCTCCTCTGAAGTGGTCTAACACCTTTCATGAGTCTTAAAATGCTGAAGAGATTTTGATCCAAAGCTAACAACGCAAAGATGAGATCGAGATCTTCACTAAATTTTAGGTCAATAAAGCAAAATACCTTGGTCTTCATCTAGGAAATTTTCAAGCTTGCATTAATATAGC
This sequence comes from Impatiens glandulifera, assembly GCF_907164915.1. Taxonomy (NCBI): domain Eukaryota; kingdom Viridiplantae; phylum Streptophyta; class Magnoliopsida; order Ericales; family Balsaminaceae; genus Impatiens; species Impatiens glandulifera. The sequence goes on along the minus strand of NC_061862.1, from coordinate 136,249,054 downwards.
CTAGAGCAATTCATGCATTCTACATCATGAAAATTCGGAAGCACTTTGGTTCATACTAAGAGTCTTTAGTTTCAAAGCATGCATTCATTTTTATAAGTTCTAGCTAATAAATGCATCTCAATTTTATGGCCCTGAGCCAAACATGCATTCATTCATCAAATAATTAAAACACCCGAGTTCATATTGGGACGTTTGTTTTAAAGCATGTATATAATCATCGGAACACCACAAGCATCATGCCCATATTTTCCCTAGTTCATAACAGATGTCCTGATGGCAAAGTTGGATAATCCTCAATTTACCTTGAGAGAATTTCCCCAAGTAGAGTTTGTATTGATGGTCTTAGTTCAAATTAGAAACTTCTTTGGAATCTTCCTATGGCAAGTCAATACATCCATGCGAAATTATTCCATCATAATTTGTGCAGTATAAAATTGGTTATTGATTATCGGTAACTCTTATAAAACATCTTTCGAGATGTTATAAAGAGGCATGTTAACGCTCTTTAGATACACCTGGTTCACGTTACCAGGTCATGAATGCATCTACAACATGTGCGTGCTAGATTCATCTTTATGTTTTCTTAAAGACAATGACAAATATTCGGTAGGATATGAAAACATAGATCTTAGATAACATCTTTCGAGATGTCAAATACAAAACTAATAGACATGATATTGTTCTATAGATGCACCTGGTTTGCATTTATAGGTCATGGTCGCATGAATCTAAAACCTTTACGCGTTAAATTCATCATTATTTTTTCGCTAAGACAATAAAAGATCTTCGTTTAGATCTAAAACACATCTCTTAGAAATCAACTTCCGAGATATCGTGTTGAAACAAAGAGACATGATATTAGTCTCAACATGCACCCATTTCATATTACTAGGTCATGAATGCTTGGATCTATAGCATTTACGTGCTAGATTAATCTTTTGGATTTTCTAAGACAATGTCGGGTCTTTGTTGAGACCTGAAATGAAGTTTTAAATAGAAACAACATATTACATGTTCTTGAACATTATCAATTCTCTATGGAAAAAAGGATAATGTGTTTGTACTATCTTTCTTTCTCGTGAATGTCATCAAATGGATAGTCATGAGTTAAGATTATATGTTGATCCCAATAGCGGGATCAAAAAACACCCAGCAGTCTCTCGTCATTGTATCGATATAAGAACTTAGTGTTTTCCTAGAAGTCTCTCATCATCACATCGATATAAGAACTTAGTGTTTACCTAGGAGTCTCTCATCGCATCAATATGAAGACTCAATGTTTACCCATCAGTCTCTCATCATCGCACCGATATGAGAACTCAGAGTTTGCCCAACAGTCTCTCATCATCGTATTTACATGAGAACTTAGTGTTTAACCAATAGTCTCTCATCATCGTATCGATATGAAGACTTAGTGTTTACCTAGTAGTCTCTCATTATCGCATCGATTTAAAAACTCAATGTTTACCCAATATTCTCTCATCATAGCATCAATATGAGAACTTAGTGCTTTCCCAACAATCTCTCATCATCTCATCGATATGAGAAATCATGTTTGCCCAGCAGTCTCTCATCATCGCATCAATATGAGAACATAATATTTCCCCATTAGTCTATCATCATTGAATCAATATGAGAAATCATGTTTATCCAATAGTCTTTCATCATCGCATCGATATGAGAACTCAGTGTTTACCCAATATTCTCTCATCATCGCATCGATATGAGAACTTAATGTTTTCCCAATAGTCTTTCATCATCACATCGATATGAGAACTTAGTGTTTACCTAACAATTTATCATCATTGCATCGATATGAGAACTTAGTGTTTACCCAGTAGTTTATCATAATCACATTGATATGAGAACTCATGTTTACCTAACAGTATATCATCATCGCATCGATATGAGAACTCATGTTTACTTAGTAGTCTTTCATCATTGCTTCAACATGAGAACTTGGTATTTCCCAGAAGTCTCTCATCGTCACATCGATATGAGAACTCATTGTTTTCCCAACAGTCTATCATTATTGCATTGATATGAGAACTCAATATTTTCCAAATAGTCACTCATCTTCGCATCAATATGAGAACTTAGTGTTTTCATATTAGGCTCTCGTCATCGCATTGATATGAGAACTCAATGTTTTCCCAGTAGTCTCTCATCATCGCATCAATATGAAAACTCATTGTTCGCCGTAAAGTTCTTCATCATATTTTCAATATGAGAACTTAGTGTTTTCAAACAGTTCCTCATCATTTGTTTGATATGAGAACTCAATATTCTTCGATAGTCTCTCATTATCTTGTAGGCATGAGAACTCATTATTTGTAACTTGAAATAGTGTGGTCTTTGGTAGGATTTCTTTATTTCAGAATAATTGAAACCTTTTTAGCCAAGATCAACTTCTCATCTTAGTGTGAATACCAGTCATCATGACCCTACTTTCATCTCTATCACTGATATAATTCCTCGGTCGCCATAACTAGGTAATCGACGATGCATAACATACACCACGACTCATGGTTGTTGGTTTATTTTAAATTGTATTAATACTCCAAAGGTATTCTTCAAATATATCCAGCGAGTAGAACTGCCAAAAGCATCTCTTTGAAGATGTTCGCATAGTCTCTACGTGCAGATACATGATTGAAGAATAACTTTCTATTGACCCTACATGGGATAAAACACAACAAGTTCCAGCACTTATATTTTAAAAATATAGATATTATTCTTGCATGTGTTATTACTTCTTACATGTACTTTGTAGGACTTTTGTTAAAGCTACGTATGATTCCTCAAACACATGTTGCGATGTAAGGTAAAGTAACATGTAAAATGCACAGCTCCATGTTCTCATTCCTTCTCTAATTTGACATTTTACATTTTGAGTTTACAAAATTGGTGCCTATTTGATTAAGATTGGACACACATTTTGCAAAGCGATAATCTTCTTCTCCAAACTCTTTCCAAGAGGGCATTCTGTAGACACCCCATTTTTACACCCCAAAATTAAAATAAATTTTCCAATCTAGTATGACGATCAAAATTTATTATTGGACCGGGATAATAAAAATCAGAAAAGACACTTTTTAGAAATGGCTTAAAAATGACCCTTGAAGAGCGGTCTAAACGTAAATTTTCGAAAATACTCATAATTTGATTGACCCAATACCTTCAGAATGATCGGTTGGGAAATCATGAATTTTGAATATAATATGCTATTAGAAAAAAATGTACAGAACACCTATTTTTAGGATTGTTCTTATAGCCAAACACCATTTTTCATAAAAATTTGGAATTCGGGAGACATAATACGTTCAGATTAACCGGTTCGAAAAATTATGAATTTTGAGTATAATATTGTTTAAATTTTGTGTAGAAGGCTTTCAAAGGGACAAAAGAGTCAAAATCGAGTCAAGGCTGAGTCAACGAAAGTCAACACAGAAGCTCCCGTGCATCCAAGGCTTTTCAAATGACTAGGTGATGTCATGCTGACACTAGGCGCGTGCCTCATTTGGAAAACGCCCAAATGCCTTGATTTTGGCATTGATTGGCTAAATGAAGATCAACAAGGATCTTCAAGATAAAAAATTCACCAAAATTGTTACACTCGATGTTTTAGGTGATCTTAGATGATTTAAAAAGTATGAAGAGTCATCTACAAGGTCAGTTTCAAGCCTAATTCGAGTCAAAGCTCTTAATCCCCAATAAATTGGTGTTGCAAGACAATGCGACCAGAGTAGGATCTGTTAGAAATTCATAACTTGAGCCACAATGCATCAAAATTGGATTGCTACATATGCTTGGAAAGGTGGTCTCTACAGCCCGACAACATGATGCAAGTACACCAGCTTCAATCTTGGAGCATACTGAAGTTAGGTCTGACTTCATAAATTAATATCTTTTGACTCACTCGATCATTTTGTGCAAGTGAGCTACCATTGGAAAAATCGTTGAGTTGACTTTCTATTGATAACAATCAACACTCATTTTTGACCTATAGACCACACTAGGTCGCCCATGAACCAAACTGTTCATTTTGAGGTAAACGATGTTCCATCATCAATTGCATGAATTTGTGGAATGTCTCAAACTTCATAGGCAAGACAAAATATTTAGCCACCTTAATACCTTTTCAATGCATCCTGGTAAGCCTCAATGTCGATCTGATTCCTAAGTTATAGTCATTTGAAGTTTTTGTTTGAACTAGACGGCTAAAAATCGAAATAAGAAAAGGATGAAATTTCAAAATGTGTAACTTTACCTACACTTGACCATTTGACCTATTTCAAATCTCAAAGTGTAGCTTGACTAGTTACATGTAGAACGGAACTCGGATAAGGTGGTTCAACTCATTTATTAAGTTACCGGTTTCCAAAACAATTATTTTCAAAGTTACCCTTAAGTAAGGGTATATAAGGATCCCTCCGATTTCATTTCAGGAAACTTTTATCATTTGAAGGATTTCCAAGAGACTTGGAGAGAGATATCTGTCTTGAGAGTTAAAATACCAATTCAAGAACACTTTCAAGGAGATTCCGACGAGAAGATAATTTTCTCTAGAGAACTCTAATGCAATGGCTGTGTCTTCTTTCTCCTCTCTCTTTCAAGTAGTCTTCTCTTATGGCTTCATCACTTGTATAATTCACATGAATTGTTGAATGTATACATTGACGTTGAGGTGATTTCCAGTTTATTTATTATCAATTAGTTAAATTATTAGTTAGTTTATTGTTTGAACTACTTGAATGATTTGGTTAACCCTAGTTGTTAGAGTCTAGGTAAGATTGAGTCTAGTTTAGGAAGAGGCTAGGACAAGACTAGCCTCGAACCTTGACCTCAATCAACACCGCTGAATTCTTCAAAGTTTGGTCACCGGAGAAAACATTGATGAGAAATTTTACAGGTGAGCTCCAACCAACCTCTGGGTGTCGGTGAAGACTAGTCTAAAACTCGCGAACGTGGAGAAGACAATATCGTAGACTAACGAACAAATGCTTAGATGAAGGAAGAGTCACAAGTACAAACTGTAAGTCGAATTACCTATCCTCATGGGAATCCTTTTCGATTCTTCTCCTCTCCTCTTCATGTGAACTGAAACCTCCATCGACGGTGTTCAATGCCTTAGCATGTACCTGAAGCAACAAACTCTAGAGTCAAATGTGACGGTAAGGCGAAGTGGAGCGTTAAATGGGAGGTCGACTTTTAGATCAGAAAAGCAGGGGAAAACCTTTGTTCTTCCCCGCCGGATAATGCCTACATCTGGACAAGCACTAGGCGACAAGGAATGGTGAGGCAATTTCAAGACGATTCCCGAGAAGGTGACCTCCAATCCCTAGGGGAGTCATAGTGCGACATGAGAACCAGGAAAATCAGAAGAAGACAACTGGAAAACCACGAAGTCCGTCTACAACTTTTCCAGGCTTTTTTCTTTCTGATTTCTCATGGATGCAATGTAGTAAAATGTATTTTAATGTATTCTTTTAAATGTTTGATGGGTCTATTGACTCACTATGCTTGTGTGGTGTAGGTGTATTCAGACACACGATTTTATGACAGGTGAATGAAGATTTGGAGTCCAACATGGTGCAGGAGATACGTGTGGAAGGAGGGACCGAGACCGTACGACCAACTTTTATATCACCCTTTTCAATAAAAATGTCAAATAGACACCCTAGCGCTTCCACATTTATGACCAAATTTACGTTGAATTAGGTGTAGGAAATAAGGATTTTAGGGCCTTACAAAAAGTTTGTGCTATATAACTCCACTTTGGTTCCTTATCTAAAAAGATATGACAACATCCTACAAGGATAGTCTTCTTATCTACTTTTTATGAGATTTAAGAGAAAGGTAAGCCAATGGGTTCTATGGCATAATTTATGTATAAAAAACTCTTTTATAAAACAAGTACGCGGGTTGTATCTACCATTCAAGTCCTTTGATGTGTCTGCTTTGTGGGCGGAGCACTCGAATGGATAGGTGAGACATTAGACAAACCAACTTCGAATAACACAAATCGCCCTTAAGGACAGGACATTCGAATGGATAAGAAACTGTAATAGGAAACATCCTTTCATGTCAAAAATGATTTTTTTAAGAACGGGAGTTAAAAGTTGAAGAGAGACAAAATAAAACCGCATACAGATATGATACAATTAAATTATCACAAAATGTTTTTTTTCATTGTAGAACAAAATATTTCAATGCTATTTTTTATTTTGGAAGACATCCAATTAGATATTAGTATAGCATTTTCATTTGCATTCATCATAAATGTGATTTATAATGGTTTAATTCCAACATAGAATTTGGTCTAGAACTAGTTAAATGAGTTGAGAAATAGGTAGTGGAAACCATTTTGCAAGTTGGACATGAAATGGCTCTCAAACTTGCTGCCCAACCTATTCAACTTTGCAATCATGGTCCAAAACCTAACCAAATCGACTCAATTTTTGATAGGATACTTTTACATGTGATAGTCAAGACATCAATAAACAAGTTCGTAGTTTTATCAATGGCCCGATGTTAAGGCCAATTTGGAATAGAGTGTTCAAGAAGTTAGAAATCAATATTGAAACGTTATTTTCTGAAATTCTAATTTGGGACTTTTTTAAAATTCCAAACAGGACCTAGACAGTTGGAATTCTCGAAAACAAATAAGTTGAGTTTGATTTTTGATACATGCTTTGAGATTCAATTGATGTGCATGTTATTAAGAATCAAAACTCCAAAATCAAATAAAGGTTGATAAAATCTCATTGTTTTTCTTTTAATTATTTCTCCTTTTGTTTTGATTTGATATGAGCTTTAATGCTTTCCAAATGAAAAATGAATGAATTGAAAGAATGTATAATGATTGGGATGAATTATGTGAATGCCATGAGTTGATGAATTTTAGAAAATGACTTGGATTGATAAAAATATATTAGTTGATAAATTGTTAATGGTTGATTTGAATGCAAATCATGTTGAAATGCGAATATTTGAGCTTATATATATATGATGCCATTTGAAAATAATATCATCCCTATTGAGAACTTTGAATTAAAGAATGATATGCATGACTTTATGAGTTTTGGATTATGATTAATGAAATGCATGCTTACATATAGCCTTTGATAGTGTTAGAATATATTATGTGGCTCAGCCCATCTAAAGGTTTTAGTCCATCTACAAGTTGTCATAACTTGGGCACTAAGATAAATCTTATATATTATATATATATATATATGTCATAACTTTGTAATATCAATCATTCAATACAATCTTTTTCTCTATATTCTTACATGGTATTAGAGCTGTTACCGTTAGATTTTGATTTCATCTACCGCAATTCAGTTTAGCTTCGATCACCGACGCAACAGTGCGGTCAGATTTTAATTTCGAATATTCTTTTATTTTCAGATCTGATTTGGTTTTCTGAATTATCTACTACTTTCTAATTCGTTGAGCAGTCTGAGTTATTTATTGAACATTTTGATATATTTTGTTGGTTATTGGTATTTTTCCTACTTTGAATTTTTCCTTTATGTCTCTTAATATGGATTGTATAGAGGCATCTAGTATTACTGTTATGTTGTCAGGAGACAACTATGATTTGTGGTCCGAATCTATGAAGAGTTTTTTGATTGGTAAGAAGTTGTGACGATATGTCACTAGAGATTTCAATATACCAATAAAACCTGTTGGATCTTCCTCTACTCCGCCGACTACAAAAGAAACTGAGGATTATTGTGTGTCTATTGATGACTAGGACAATAAGAATCATACTATTCTTACCTGAATTCGAAATATGTCATCTAGGAATATCCAAATCCAGCTTCGACAAATGGATACCGACAAGATGGCTTGGGATTATCTAAAAGATCGACTCCAAACTACCTGAGAAATGCACCACTATCAATTGTTGAGTTCGTTACATGCATTGAAACATGAGCCAGGACAATCCATAGATGATTTCTTCTCTACTATACAGTCACTATGGGATCGCATTGACAAGGCCAACATTAATGAGAAACACTTAAGGATCATTCAACTACTGATGAAGTTTGGCACTAAGTACGAGTCTGTTCGTGAATCATTGCTCCATCGTCACCCATTGCCCATTTCACATTAAACCTTGTTTATGTTGGTTAGTTGGTTGAGCAGAGACTAACTGTTACTTTTACATCTTCTGGTATATAGGTTCAGGATTCACAGACATGTCGGATTCTTGGGACGAAATGCAAGATGGGTCGCATGTTTGAGCTTTATTACCTTCAACCATTTCCTTCAATTTCTGCTGATGTTTCTCCTTCCTCCATTTATTAGTGGCATCTTAAAGTCGGATATGATTCATTAAATAAACTCCAGTCTCTTGTTGCTAAAGGTTTTTTGGGTCCTATTAAAATTATGTCATTTGATTGTGTGCATTGTAAGATTGGCAAACAATGATCACTTTCTTTTTTGAATAATCATTATATTACTGATAAACCTTTTTCGCTAGTTCACTTATATATTTGGGGACCTCCCCTTTTGGTACATTTCACGGTTATCGATATTTTGTGATATTAGTTGATGATTATTCACGTTTTACATGGATTTATTTTTTGAAAACTCGTTCTGAACTTGCCTTTACGTATCTGTTAGACTGCATGTCTAATTACGTCTGTTAGACTGTACGTCTAACTACGTCTGTTAGACTGCACGTCTAACTACATATCTGTTAGACTACACGTCTAACTACGTATATGTTAGACTGCACGTTTAAGTACGTATCTATTAGACTGCATGTCTAACTACGTCTGTTAGACTGCACGTCTAACTACCAATCTATTAGAATGCACGTCTAACTATGTCTATTAGACTGTACATTTAACTACGTATTTATAAAACTGCACGTCTAACTACGTATCTGTTAGACTACACGTCTAACTACGTCTATTATACTGCACGTCTAACTACGTATCTGTTAGACTGCACATATAACTACGTATTTGTTAGACTGCACGTCTAACTACGTATTTGTTAGACTGCACGTCTAACTACGTATCTATTAGACTTCACGTCTAACTACGTATTTGTTAAACTGCACGTCTAAGTACGTATTTGTTAAAATGAATGTCTAAGTATGTATCTGTTAGATTGTACGTCTAACTACGTCTGTTAGACTGCATGTCTACCTACGTATATGTTAGACTGCACGTCTAACTATGTATCTGTTAGACTACACGTCAAACTACGTATATGTTAGACTGCACGTCTAACTACGTATCTGTTAGACTGCACGTCTAACTACGTATCTGTTAGTCTGCACGTCTAACATGCAATGCGTCTAATTAGTCTGCTCAGATCGCGTCTAAGTTAGCCAGATCTTGATGCTCCTACATAAACACAATTTAGACGACTTAACTTCATTCTTATTTAAATTTTACAAATATTCATTATCAAAATATCGTTAGTCAAATTAATTTGTCCCAACAATTTCTCCCTTTTTGATGATGTTAAAACTTAAATAAAAAATTAGAGATGTATAAGCATATTTATTAATCGTCAACGCAAAAGATAGCAAAAGATTATATATTCATATTTTTAAAAGAGACATAACAGGATCAAAAACAGTAAAAGAATTTCTTTTCCCCTAAATCTTAGGCCAATCTTTTCCTTTTCCTCCTTTTTAACATCATCGGGAGAGATGGATTCCTACTGATCTCTTTCGGCCAGAAAGGTCTCCCGATTTCGTTTCTTTTTCTTGAGCCTCCTAGCTTGGAAAATGTAGTCAAGAACCTTTTGATAGTTCAAGACCCTCGATGATTTGATGAGAATCCCATGTCCCAAGACACTAGAAATGATAAAAGGAAGAAACATACTGAGTGGAGCAGCATATCCAGGGGATTTCGTTTCAAACATCCCCATCATATTGTGGAAAATGACCCTCGACCAATTGATTACTGTCCTCTTGGTGATAGAAATCATCATCTCGAAGACCATCTTCGAGTAATGGTTAGAACATCCCTTGGCTAGAAGGGATCGAGAAATGATGTCGTTGAGTTAAACAAACTCAACTTTTAGAGATGAACGCAGTCCAGAGTTATTGACAGGAACCAGAGTCCCATCAAGAAAAGTATCGGAGAAGACAAGCCCCATTTCAGTTAGGAGTTCCTTCGAAGATGGGGGGAACTCATACAGTCCCTCGAATGGAAGGTTGAAGAAACGAGCGAAGGACACTTCAGTGAAGGCAGCAATATCATCAAATATTTTGGATGCGACGAGCACGCCGTCGTATAGCCCAGCATATTTGAAAAGTTCACAAACCTCAGCTTCATGAATGACGACGGGGGCCTTGAGGAATTTCTCGAGGCCTGATTCTTTGAGCGAATCAAACATAGCTACTATCCTAGGAATTTCCATCATGGACACATAGTAGAAGTCGATTTGAAGTGTAGAAGGTGCAAGAGAACCCATTTCAAAGAGAGAAGGTGAAGATTTCTTGAAGAGTACGAAGAGGCAAACGAAGAACTCTTAGAGAGAAAGTCGAAGATTCAAGAGGGAGATACTCACACATTTGAGTATGAACGTTTCTTGAATAGAGATATGCTGAAGTATGGCTATAAACATAATGATTATATGAAGCGTCAAAACCTTAAAAACCTATTCCCAAGAGACGCATCAATTGAGACAACTAGCATTTAAGTTTAATCATGAGATAGGGCTATTAATGTTAGACGTGTATTGAAAGGTCATCAGACATTTTAGTCACTCTTTTAACATTCAAAGACATATGTCTTCAATCAATTTAAGAGATGACTGTTTTATTTTTGGCGGGAAAAGTACATAAACAAATACGGTGGCAGTGGACAGCTGTCCCAATAGCTAGAAGATGAACAGTCTAAGTACATATGTAGTTAGACGTTTTAATTTACTCTTCACATTTCTTGACTCTGATTTGGATATGCGTCTATTAGACGTCATCGTCTAATTACGCTTGTCTTATAGACAATCAAAAATCTATTAGACTTTGAACGTCTAATTACGCATATACAATACGTATTAGACGTGTGCTTGGTTAGACGTGAGCATCCAATTGCTCTTGTCTTATAAACGTCTAAGCGTCTATTAGACTTCAACATCTAACTGCACAGGTTATCAACCAAGAAAATTATCAAACAGAGGTATAGAATGCTTAAGCAAACTCATGTCTATGTATATATGCCTCTTAGACTGTTGATCCATTGTACGTATTGAGACCTCTGCCTACTTGTCTGTCCAGTTACATTTGAACAAGTCCCCCCCCCCCTTAATTCATGCATAAAAGAAAATCAGTCAAGATCAATAAGTCCTAAGATATTTCTAAAGTGAGAAAACTTAGTCTCGGGTAGTGGCTTCGTAAAGATGTCTATCATTTGTTGATCTGTTGGGACATATTTAAGGCGAATATGCTTCTGACTAACATGCTCTCGGATGAAATGATGTCTAATTTCGATGTGATTTGTTCGAGAATGCATAACTAGATTGTAAGAGATGGATATTGCACTTGTGTTGTCGTACAAAATTGAAGATTCTTCTACCTTAATCCCATAATCCCTTAGCTGTTGTTGAACCCACAAGAGCTGAGAGCAGCAACTCCCTACAGCAAGGTACTCGACTTTAGTTGTAGACGTGGCAATGAACGTCTACTTCTTGTTGAACCATGAGATTAGACGATCTCCAAGGAAATGACAAGTTTCACCCGTGCTTTTCCTATCTATTTTGCATCCTACATAGTCTGCATCTGAGAAACTTGTTAAATTGAAACTGGAATCCTTCAGATATCACAGTCCCACATTTTGAGTTCCCTTCAAATATTTCAAAATACGTTTAGCAGCAGTAAAGTGAGAGATTTTAGGATTAACCTGAAATCTTCCACAAACACCAACATAAAATTGAATGTCTGGTCTGCTGGAAGTGAGATAGAGCAAAGATCCGATGAGACCTCTGTAGGCAATGATGTCTACACCCTGTCCACCATCATCTTTTTCAAGTTTGCTGGAGGAGCTCATTGGAGTAGTTGCAGCAGTGCAGTTCTCCATCTCGAATTTCTTCACCAGCTCCTTGGTGTATTTGGCTTGATTGATGAATGTTCCTTTCTCCAGCTGACGAACTTGAAGGCCGAGGAAAAAGGTTAATTCTCTCATCATGCTCATCTTAAACCTATCCTGCATCAACTTAACAAATTTCTCTCACAATTTGGGGTTAGTTGACCCAAATATAATGTCATCAATATATACTTGAACAAGTAGAATGTGAGAATCTTTAACAAATCTAAATAGTGTTTTATCAATAGTTCCAATAACGAAGTCATGATCAAACAAAAATTTAGTGAAAGTATCATTCCAAGCTTTTGAAGCTTGTTTCAAACCATATAAATCTTTGTCAAGTTTTAAAACATGATTTGGTAAAGTATGATCTAGAAAACTAGGGGTTGCTCAGCATAAACATCTTCATTTAGTTTACCATTTAAAAATGCGCTTTTCACATCCATTTGAAAAACTTTAAAATTTTTAAATGATGCATAAGCTAGGAATATTCTAATTGCCTCAAGTGTAGCTACAGGTGCAAATGACTCATCAAAGTTAATGCCTTCCTCCTGTTTGTATCCTTGGGCAACCAACTGGGCTTTGTTTCTTATAACTAAGCCATCTTCACTAAGCTTGTTTATAAAGACCCATCTAGTTCCAATGACCGATTGATTAGTCGGTCTTGGAGTTAAATGCCACACTTTATTTCTCACAAATTGGTTTAACTCCTACTGCATAACATTGATCCAATCTGGGTCAAACACTGCATCACCAATTTTCTTGAGTTCGATTTGAGAAATAAAGGCAGAGTTGGCCATTTCATCCATCAATTGACGTCTTGTCCTACGAGGAGAGTTAGGATTTCCAATTATCAATTCTGGTGGATGATTCTTGTTCCATCTGAATTTGGGTCCTAAAGGATTAGTCATCTGATCAGATGGCCCCGCAACATTAGAACATTCAACATCTTGTTGAATAGGAGTTTGAACGTCTGGTTGGTTCTCAGCCGGATCAACCACAAGATCCGACGAGGAAATCAGTTTAGCTAGAGCTTCATCCTCACACACAGATTCAAGACTTGTCGCTTCTAATCTGCTAGCGAGGTCGACGGGATCAATAAAATTACTTTTAACATACTCATCACAAACAACATGTAGGGATTCCTCAATAGTTTGTGTTTTATAGTTATACACTCTGTAGGCCTTACTTACTAAGGAATAACCCAACATGATTCCAGCATCTACTTTAGCATCAAAAACAGTCAGATAATCCTTCTCGTTGTTATGAATAAAACATTTACACCCAAATACTTTAAAGTAAGTCACTATAGGGATTCTCCCGTAAAACAGTTCATAGAGTGTTTTGTCAAAATGTTTGTTTATTATCGACCGATTTTGTGTGTAACATGTTGTGTTTATGGCTTCTGTCCAAAACTTCTGAGGAACACCTGATTCAGCTAGCATAGATCTTGCTTCTTCTTTCAGTGTCATCACTCTTCTCTCAGTAATGCTATTTTGCTGTGGAGTTCTAGCACTAGACAACTCGTGTCTAACACCAGACTCCTCGAGATAAGAGGTTAGGCGTCTGTTGGTGAACTCGGTTCCCCGATCACTTCGAATAGAAATGATACTTAAAGATTTATGGTTTTGAATTCTTCTAAGGATCTTAATCAAATTTACAGCGGTTTGATCATTAGATTGCAAAAATACTACTCATGTAAATCGTGAAAAATCATCAATAACTACTAGGGTAAATCTCATTCCTCCTAAGCTTCTTACAGGAATTGGACCAAACAGATCCATATGTAAAGATTCTAAGAAACGACTGGATTGAGATTTCCCTAACTTTTGAACGATGATCTGCCCTGTTTGCCTAACTGGAAAGCAGGACAAACATTGTCCTTAAAAAACTGTAATTTAGGTAAACCGAACACTAAATTATGCGAACAAATGTTGTTGATGGTTTTAAAGTTTAGATGGTTTAATCTTTTATTCCATAACCAATTCTGGTCATTTTTGGCAATCATGCACATAAGGTCAGATGTCTTATTTTGCCAGTTCATTTTATAAGAATTTCCTACACTGCTTCCGGTCAGCAAGGTATTACATTGCTGATCCTTAACCAGACATGCATGAGTTTGGAAATCAACTAACAAACCATTATCACATAATTGACTAATGTTAATCAGGTTATAACACGAATTGTCAACAAATAAAACATCGTTAATAGTTAAATTACCATGGATAATCTTACCCTTACCCATGGTCTTACCTTTCTTGTTGTCACCAAAGGTGATCTTAGGGCCTGAGCAGTCTGCTATATCAGTTAGAAGCCGTCTATTTCCTGTCATGTATTTGGAACAACCGCTGTCCAGATACCAAACAGAATCATCTAGGCAATTACTCAGATGTACCTACACAAAACAATATTTACAATCGTTTGGTACCCACATTCACTTGGGTCCTCAGTCAATCAGTCCCTTGGGAATCCATATTTGAGTTATTTTGATGGATTTCTTATATTGTGTTGTGATTAATGTGTATGATTTAAACTTAGTAGACGTCTTTCTGCTAGCCACTAATCCCTTAACTTTAGAGGATGATTTTCTTTTAAAACTCTTTGACCTCTTGTCAGGTTTTGGTTTGCTAGACTTGCTGGCTGCTTCTAACTTAATTTTCAGTCAGCTAACAGTTGGCGAAACATAATTTATTTCATTCTTTAAAGTCATCTCTTCACGGATTGGATCAGTTTCAGTATCAATTAAACTCTAAACTCTCTTTGACAAAGATTATTGTCTTAAGCTTGTCAGTTTCTGGGTTTAACTTTTTACAGGACTAGTCTGGGTCATTTCTATCAAATCCTAAACCAAATTTGGATCCAGCGGGTTTCAACAGACTAATCTTATATTTGACAGCTTCTTCAGACCTTGTCCATGAACTAACAATATAGTTTAACCGATTGTTTTCAGAAGATAGAGTTTGAATCTTTTCTTTGAGCGTCTCATTCTCAGATGAGACCTCAGTCATTTTATTTTCAGAAACATTTGGTTCAGAAATTTGAGATGAAAAGGAGATATTTGTCTCATATTTCGCTTTCATTTAATTAAAAGAATCTAATAACTTCTTGTACTCAATGGCCATGTCATTGAGTGCAACCTTTAACTTATCGTTGGTAAACTCTTGTGGGGGCAGGTCAGTTACCTTGGATTGATCATCTGCCATCAAGCATGTGACGACGTCTGTATCATTTTCACTAGATGAGTCATCTGAATCGCTATCGGCCCATTTGGACTTGTTTTCAGCGCATATAAGAACCTTCTGATCTTTTTGGTTCTTCTTAATTTGAACGTTACGGCCATAAATCTGAATTAGCTTCTCCCAAATATCTTTAGCAGAGGAGCAGGACTTGATCTCACAAAATACATATATGTTGGTTGATTGATTGATATAGAGTACTTTTGGCAACGTTGTCCAAGTTGTTTGTCACCTTATCTTCCGTTGTCCATTCACATATTGGCTTCGCAATCTTTATGGGACCATCAGTAATGACACTCTACATATCGCAATCAAGAGCAGCCAAATGCGCTTGCATTCTCATCATCCAATAATCGTAGTTTTCTTTCGAAAGTAGAGGGATATCGTTGATGATAGACATGATTCAGGTTCTTGATGCTTGAGAATAGAAAACAGGGATCTGATACCAATTGATAGAAACAGTGTAATCAATAGAGACGGTGGTCTAACTATTGATTACAACTTCTGGAAAATGGTTTGATAAAAATCCTATTATGGATTAATATCTCTTTCTATTCTTCACAAACCTTTGCAAACTCTTGAAACGATTCAAGTGCGGAATTGTTTGCTCAGGTTTTAAGCTTCAAACCAATGAGAGAAGAGAAGACAAAATGTAAATGACATAGCAAGTTGTTTATGGATGTTCGGAGCAAACTCTCCTACGTCACCCATTCTTCCAACAACCGGAAGGATTTCACGATACTTATTTAAATCAAATATAGTTTACTAGCTAGCTAACACTCTATTGAACAGAACACACTTTGTTCAACTTACAATATGATTAAGAGTATTTCTCAGCTAGAAAGATTTCGATTCTCTCTCTTGAACTTGAAGATGATGTACAAATTAGTAAGCAAGTGAGCACGAAACCAGCAATCTGTGAGGTCGTTCGTCTATTGTCCTTTGGCAAAAATATATAGTAGAAAGGCACCAACGGTCGAATCTTCTGGATGGACACGTAGCAAGCGCCCATTGGAAAGCCTCCATAGTACAAAAGTACATAAGGATCTGTGCACATGGATCGTGGTCGTACCAGACTGGTAGTGCGCCAAACATTCTTCTGTAATTGTCCTGCATAGAGAAAATAGTGGGAAGAATGTTTACTTACGTGGAATTCATTCATTTGATCAGATAGATGGCATATTGGACTGCACGGATGAGTGGGGAAGGAGTAGCATACAGCTAGTTGATCATGGGTAGATGTATGCTAACTTCAAACAGCTGCTGAAGCGAGGCATTAGACGTGCTCCATTAGACCACCAAGTCTAAAGGAGTTAAACGTCAACGTCTAATAGCGAGATCCATTAGACCACCAAGTCTAATGGAGTTAGACTACATCGTCTAAATACGTTTCACTTCATACTAGTCTGAATGAGTTAGACGCCAACGTCTAACTTTGCATTCCATTAGACTCATACATCTAATGGAGTTAGACTACACGTCTAACTATGTCTGTTAGACTACATGTCTAACTACGTATCTATTAGACTATACGTCTAACTACGTATCTGTTAGACTGCACGTCTAACTACGTATCTGTTAGACTGCACATCTAACTACGTATCTGTTAGACTACACGTCTAACTACGTATCTGTTAGACTGTACGTCTAACTACGTATCTGTTAGACTGCACGTCTAACTACGTATCTATTAGACTGCACGTCTAACTAAGTCTGTTAGACTACACGTCTAACTACGTATTTGTTAGACTGCACGTCTAACTACGTCTGTTAGACTGCACATCTAACTACGTATCTGTTAGAATGCATTTCTAACTACGTATCTGTTATACTGCACGTCTAGCTATGTATCTGTTAGATTGCACGTCTAACTACGTATTTATTAGACTGTACATCTAACTACGTATCTGTTAGACTGCACGTCTAACTACATATCTGTTAGACTGCACGTCTAACTACGTATCTGTTAAACTGCACGTCTAACTACGTTTGTTAGACTGCACATCTACCTACGTATTTGTTAGACTACACGTCTACCTACGTATCTGTTAGAACGCACGTCTAACTACGTATCTATTAGACTACACGTCTAACTACATATATTTTAGACTACACGTCTAACTACGTATTTGTTAGACTGCACGTCTAACATGCAATGCGTCTAATTATTCTGCTCAGATCACGTCTAAGTTAGCCAGATCTTGATGCTCCTGCATAAACACAATTTAGACGGCTTATCTTCATTCTTATTTAAATTTTACACATATTCATCTTCAAAATATCGTTAGTCAAATTAATTTGAACCAACACAATGATTCTACCTTTCTCAGTTTTCTTTCTGCCTAGGGCATTGTTATTAAGCGCTCATGTCCTTACACCTCATAACAAAATGGTAGGACTGAACCTAAACATAGACGAACTCTAGATACTATTCGTTACATGCTTCTTTCTACTTCTAGTCCAGATCGGTTTTGGAGGGAAGCTGCCCTTACTGTTGTCTATACAATCAACCGAATGTCATCTTCTGTACTTCATGATGTCACTCTTTACCAAAAACTCTTTGGTCAACGACCAGATTACTCCATTCTTCGAGCATTTGGTTGTGTTAGTTTTTTCCACCCCCCGGCATGAAAAAACAAATTAGAGCCTTAGAATCATCTATGTTGTTTTTTGGGATATGGAGTAGAGCATAAGGGCTATCGTTGTTGGGATCCTATCAAATCGGATTCGTGTTTCTCGTCATGTCACCTTTTAGAAACATAAGATGTTCTCTTCTAAGTCTAAGTTTGCCACTCATTTTCAGACTGATTCTCCATTTTTTTGTTTTAGATCCATCCCCTTCTTTTACATGTCCTGAGATCACACAAACTCTATTGACACTATCGTATCTCCCCCAGCTGACCCACATGTATCTCCTAAACAAGTACCTGACCCAACTGCGTCTCCTGAACAAATACCTGATCAAATACCTCATATCCCTACTGCCACTGGTCGACATTCTACCCGGGTACGTTGTCTTCCTCATAATCTCCAAGATTACCATTGCTTTTCTTCCATTCTAGCTAACCATGAGCCTAAGACCTTTCATGTGGCAAATTGTGATCCATTTTGGAGTGAGGCTATGTTAGAGGAACTACAGGCTCTTGAGAAGACTGGGACTTGGGATATCGTTGATCTACTACCTAGAAAGAAATCTATTAGTTGCAAATGGATTTACAAGATCAAAACAAATTCTGATGGAACTGTTGAGCGCTACAAAGCTCGTTGTATGGTTAGGGGTTTCTTATAGGAGTGTGACATTGACTATGAAGAGACTTTTGCTCCCGTTTCCTGTTTGACTTATGTTCATTGTCTTTTGGCTATTGATGCTGCTCGTCGATGGTCTCTTCACCAGTTGGATGTAAAGAATGCTTTTTTTCATGGAGATCTTTATGAGGAGGCTTATATGAGTCCACCGCCGGGTTCAGACATTTCAGGAAAGGTATGTAAGCTACGTCGTGCTCTTTATGGTCTGAAACAAGCACCACGAGCTTGGTTTACCAAGTTCAGCTCAACACTTATTCAATATGGGTTTATTGCCTCTCCCTATGACTTTACTTTATTCATTCGTCTCTCTTCATCTGGAATTATTATTCTATTATTATATGTTGATGATATGGTGATCACCAGCGATGATGCCTCTGGTATATCTGATTTACAGACATATCTTCATCAACATTTTGATATGAAGAGTCTTGGTAAGCTGCGTTATTTTCTAGGTCTTGAGATTTCCGACACAGTAGATGGTATCTACTTGTCTTAGGCGAAGTATGCTTCTGACCTCATCTCCTGTGTTGGTTTGACTGATAACAAAACTGCCTCGACTCCACTTGAGGCAGATTGTCGTCTTACTCCTCTCAATGGAACCCCTCTTAAAGACTCCACGCTCCATCGTCAGTTAGTGGGATCTTTGATATATTTAACTATTACTCGCCCAAACATAACTCATGTAGTTCACATAGTTAGTCAATTCATGACTAGTCCTCATATAACTCATCACTCTGTTGTGTTACGTATTCTCTGCTATATTAAGGGCACTCTCTTACATGGTCTTCACTTCTTCGCTGATTCATCATTGGTACTCACTAGTTACTCAGATGCTGATTGGGCAGGCGATCCCACTGACCGACTCTCCATCACTGGTTATTGTTTCTTCTTGGGTGATTCTCTTGTTTTCTAGTGAAGCAAGAAACAGATTGTTGTTTCCCGTTCCAGCGCTAAGTTAAAGTATAATGCGATTGCTGATTCTACTTCTGAGCTTCTTTGGATTCGATGACTTCTCTCAAATCTCGACGTTCCTCAATCGTCATCCACCGATCTTCATTCTGATAGTTAGAGTGCTATTCATATTTCTCGAAATGATGTGTTTCATGAGCGCACTAAACACATCGAGATCGATTGCCACTTTGTACGGCAACATGTTAGTGCTGGTACTATACAATTACAGTACGTATCTACCGAACACCAGACTGCAGATGTCTTCACGAAGTCTCTCTTGCTGAGTCGTTTTTACATGTTATTAAGCAAACTCAAGTTGATCTCTACTCTACCACTTTGAGCTTGAGGAGGGGTGTTAGATTATATTATGTGGCCCAACCCATCTAAAGGTTTCAGCCCATCTACAAGTTGCCTTAACTTGGGCGCTAAGATAAATCTTTTATATATATATATATCCATACCATTTTTATTTTTTCTTTATATTCTTAGAGAGTATAGTTATTTCTATGCTTTGATATTAACATTGTGATCATTGATTCAAATTGAAACTCATGAGGGATGATGGTATGATGGTGAGTGATTAGTAATTGGTTCATTAAGACCTCTTAAACCTAGATAAACTTGAGATAAAAACTTTATATCTAGTTATTTTCAAAATTTGGGAGAACATCATCATTGAACAAAGACAAGAAGATAAACAAGTTTAAGCGGAATTTATGATCAAGGTTGATTTTCTTAATATTAGAATTATGTATAAACCTTTAAATTATATAAATGAGAGAATTCAATTTAAAAACAAAAGATATAAGGTCTTAACAAATTAAAAATAATTGAGAATTAATTTAGAAAGATTATCCATTCATGTTATGTCTATGTTTTTGGTTTGTTATCAAATACCGACATCTACATCTAAATTCTCAAAATACTCAATTTTTTTTATATTTCTATTATCCACCTAAGTTTATTGTTTAACTTTTCTTTTATTTATTCGTGATTTAATATGTATATTTGATTTTTAATATTTTAAATTAAATATTTCAATTAATTTATTTAAGTTATAAATTAAATATTTTATTAAATATAATTAAATTTTAAATAAAATAATTAATTTTAAATTTGTAGAATTATTTTAACAATTTTTTCTTTATAAATATACAATTAATAAATTTGAAACATATCATTATTAAATCAATTTGCATTGACTTCTCAATTTTATGTTTGTAGTGGTTAAAATTTTCTATTAATAATTTCTCTTAGAAATAAGAATTCAAACAAACTCATCGTGTATAAGACATATAGTTCGAGATCCACTCAATATACATGTCCATTCATATTTAATGTTTAATAATATATTTTAGTTATTTATATAATATATTTTATTTAATTTTTTGTTTAATATATTTAATTTTTATGTTTATGTTTATGTAATATATTATTTTATTCTATAATTTTAAGCTAATTTTTATTTTATTTTATTGATTTAGTTTAGTGCGGTTGAATTTTAATTTCATGTGGCACACATTTATTTATTTTTTATTAAAATTAAATATATATAATTAATCGTAATTTGTGAAAAACTATTTTATTTAATTTAAAATATATATATATATATATATATATATATATATATATATATATATATATATATATATATATATATATATATATATATATATATATATATATATATATATATATATATAAAGTCAAACAATATGATTAGGCGTAGGATGAAAATGTAAAAATAAATTTGAAAATGTAAGCAAAATAAAAAAAAAACAAAAACAAATGATAGGGGCAACGAAGGGGCGGCGAAAGCAATGCCACGAATCCTATGTAGTCGTGGTCGCCCCATACTGGTATTTAAAAAAATTAATATAATTTTTTTTTAAATTCCCTTTATTATTTTCGTTCTTTCATATTTCTCCGTCACTTTTACTCTCTTCTCTCGACGATACTTCATTTCATCTTGTGCGACTTCGGCGTCTTATTCTTTCTCCTCTTCTTCAGCTTCAGTGGGATGGAGCAAAGTGTCTTGTCCCGAAAAATGGTTTAAATCTTATATTTGTTTATTGTTTAGATTTATTTATTGTTTAGATTTGTTTATTTTCTTCTTTCTTGTTGTATACTTCCATGTTTCATGAACAAATATATCTCTAAATGCTCGCAAAAATGTTATGTATTCATCTTGCGCTTGTTTTTAAGCCTCTGATAGAATTTCGGGACGTTTTCTCCCAAAAATGAAAACTTTTGAGACGTTTTTGTCCTAAAAGTTTTCAATTTCGGGAATACATAGTTGGAAAGGTTTGGATTCCCACATTATCATCAAAATACACAATATGAAATGATTAAAAAATTTAAACTTTTCACGAGTTGTTAAATTATAAAACATTCTTTAATTATAAAATGTTCAAATATAAACAAATCATAAAATTAACCATCAAAACACATATAATTTGAAGATTTTGTCACCCAAGCGGCCTTTGGCCGTTTGGACGCCGCAAATATCTGAAAAATACACAATTTAAAATAACTTTGTGTACGTTTGACGGATTAGGACAATTTATATTTTAAATTGCGTATTTTTCGGAGATTTACAACGTTCAAACGGACGAATTCAAATTAGATGTGTTTTGATGATTAATTTATATTTGAACATTTTACAATTAAGGAATGTTTATAATTTTATAGACGAACACTAAAATAAATAAGTGTTTATTTAATTTTTTTAGGACAATAAACAGATCTAAACAATAAACAAATCTAACCATTGTGAACTTCTTTTAAAACTCTTTATGTGTTTAAAACTGGATGCCGGTAGAATCTTCAAAAAAATGCGTTTGGCACATAATCATTCGACTTGTTATAGAATCTCAACTAGGTAAAAAATAAGTCTCTCCAACTTGTCTGCAACAAATATTCCCTCTTTAGACAATTTGTAAACTGCTAGGGTTCTTACCAATAATTATAGCCTCAAGAGTGGGAAGCACAATACCATTAATATTGAAATAAAATAATAAAATAAAATAAATGGTATGTATAACTAGATTTAAAAAACGGAATACCACGAGCTATGGTTTTAAGTTTGGAGATGATTTTGTCAGAGTCGAAGAAGTTTGCGAGGATGGCGAGTTTTGGGTTTAGGATTGTATTTATATTACTAGATATTTTTTTTCTCTCCTATATATATATATGACAGAATACATAAGATTCGTGACCTTATTTTCGCTGCCCATATTATTCCTGAAAAAAATACTGACAAAACACTCTACAGGATTAGAAAGATAGGACCGAAAACTAAAAGAAAGAAAACTAAAAAAATTATTTAACTAATTCAGTTAATAAACTATAACGAACAACTACTATATTCTTTATATTAGTAATAGCCAATCATTTCATCATCAGTATACTATACTTCAATCATACAAGTGGCAAATATATAGCGGTTTCCGTCTATAAGAAAAATATATTTTTAACTGTAAAATTGTGATAAAACACTTTAATTTCTCTCTAACGGAAGACATTCATAAAATATATATATATATATATATATATATATATATATATATATATATATATATATATATATATATATATATATATATATATATATATATATATATATATAATGATACTTAATTTTTAAAGTGTCCGGATTGTCGGGTCGAGAGCTGTGGTTAATTTGGATATTTATGTGAGAGTAAATTGATACTTGGGTCGGATTGTGGGTTGATCCGCCCATAAATTTAAAACGGTTAAAAATAAATTTAAAAATGTTATTTGTAGGTTTTGAACTTGCAACCTAACAAAATAAGTACAATCTTTAACCAAATGTGATTGAAATATGGTTTGTCGATGAATAATAGACCGATATCATTTGAAAGTGGTTAAAGAAATATGAATCAAATATTTAATTGACCAAAGTGTGAGGTCACGATGCTAATTTTAAAAAATATGAATCAAATATTTGATTGACAAAGTGAAAGTGTAAAGTCACGAAATGAGAGATTCATTCGAAAAAAATATGTGATGAAACATGTGAAAAAATAAGTTGTTTTATCGAAGTGAATAAAATGTGAAATGAGAACGTTATATTTTTTTATTTTAATAATATTAAACATTGAATAAATATTATTATAATTTTTTTAATTTATTTTATTTTTATCCTTATCCGTGTGCATTGCCAGGAAATTTTCCTAGTTTAAAATAAAATACAATATGTTGTATATTTATTGACATTATTATACAGAAATGTTACGTAACAGAAATAAATTACGAAAATTTAAAATATTCATTTTTATTTTTGCAAACAATGTTGCAAAATAAATAACAAAATTTATTGAAAAAAATTGAATTAAAACTAAAAATTTTACAAATAATGCAGAACATATTGTTAAAATTTTAAATTCTAAGTTTCAAAATTAATGTAAATAATTTTGTAAAAGGAATTGATAAATTTAGTGAAAATATTATAAATTTTTTATTTTTTAATTATTACATATAATAATGCAATATTGTTTTTAAACATGGATAATATTTTTACCAACAAAAATAGGATTACAAATTTATTAACAAGAATCTAGAAGTTGTTAACAAATAAGTTAAACTAATGTTATAAAGTTTATTAACCATCAAAATATATAACACGAGATAGTTATCATTTTATGTTTATTTCTTAATATTTTGATGAAGTTGTTTCGTTTGAAAATTTTGAATATATATATTGAGACAAATATTTATTTTATCCTTCTAAAAAATTATACGTGACAAAAATAAGTTACAAAATATAATATAGTATAAATGAAAAACATAATTGTAAACAATGTTACAAAATATTTTAAATATTTTTACCAACAAAAATATGATTGTAAATAGTTGCAAGAAAAATAAAAGTTGTTAGTAAATAAGTTTGAAAAATTATTACCAAGCATATTACAAAATAAGTTATAGAATATAATATAGTATAAATTAAAAACTTGTTGCAAATAATGTTGTAAAATATTTTTCAATATTTGAAAACATTTTTGTCAACAAATATCACAAAAAGAAATGGCTAATTTCAAGTTTTAAATATCGTTGTAAAATAGGTTGAAATATAAGTTACAAAACTTTCTAATAACATTTTTTTAGTGACAATAACAAAAACAAACCCTAAAAACATTATCGAAACATTAAACACATAATCAGTGGAGTATAAAATAAGTTATAGTTAAAAAGATATGATGAAGATTCTTAGAAAAAACTAATGGCAACATGAATCTAAATTTCCTTGGGACTCATGACTTTTGTTGTTGCCCCAGGCTTCACATATGGTAAATTAATGAGGACCACATATTTTAAACGTACTAGCTATATAGTTAATAGAAAAACAAAATAAAAAATCACTTTTCAAATAAATGATTTTGCTTTAACCATGCATGCACATCACAATGTGACATAGGTAGATAAAGTGTCATGAGAGAGGGAGAGGGAAATAGATTTGTTCATTTATATTTCATAGGGAACGATTTTATTCCTTTGTAAATTCTTTCATGCCCTATTCCTATCATGAAGCATTTCTGAAACTTCTTAGTCTCCTTCGTTGTACACGAAAACAAATTCTCTCTCTCCCTCTCCATTCCCCTCTCTCTCTCTCTCTCTTTATCTTATATCCCTCTTCTCATTCCACTATATATATAGATAACCTAATTAACTCAAACAATATCCTCAAAAAGAATAAAAAAAGAATGCAAGATAGTAAAAGCACAACTCACGAATATTCAATCTCAAAGAATCATGACTATGATGAAGAAGAAAAGGAGGAGAAAGATCGCTTAACCGATGAAGTTGAGAGCAAGAAATCTCGAAAGAAGGCAAACTCAAGCAATAGCACAATTGAGAAACTTGAAAAGAAGAACACGAGTAGCAACAACTCGGGATCTGTTAGGAAATACATCCGATCCAAAAATCCGAGGCTTCGATGGACACCCGATCTCCATATATGCTTTGTTCGTGCTGTTGAGAGATTAGGCGGCCAAGATAGTAAGTTAAAACATCTTGATTCATCTTTAGAAAATGAAATAAAAACACTTCTTCATTCTCATCTCTCAAACCCTAATTATCATACTTTGATCATCATCATCATAGGAGCAACACCTAAGCTTGTTCATGAAATGATGAATGTAAAGGGACTTAGCATAGCTCATGTGAAGAGTCATCTTCAGGTAAACCTTGTTAGATCCTCAAGTTAATTTGATCTAATGGCCGACCAAAGTTTTTATGCTAAAATTGATTCATTTTGTTTCGTTAATTAGATGTATAGAAGCAAGAAGGTGGATGATCCAAATAATCAAGGTAAATTAATTATCATACTTTTTCCTCATCATTTTTCACATTGAATGATCTTAAAAGAAGTGAAGATTTCTCTTAATTTGTCATCAATATTGCCCTAACTTTCTTGTTTTACTAGATGGTGATGAAGAGTACTATTTTTTTAGAAAGTTTTGTATTCAACAAGATGTTTATAGAATTAGGGTTTATTAGATAAGAAGAATGACAATAGGATAAGAAAAAATTGTGACTAATCCATTGCATGGGCTTGTTTCTTTTCTTTATGTTCTTTATTGGACAGGCATTCTGCCCACAGAAGGCTTTATCATGAATGGTCGAGATCAGATTTCCAATTTCGGACAACTCCCATTGTTGCAAACTTTGACTCAGATACCCAATGCCAATTTTAGGTACGAAATTAGCTTAAGAATGTCTCTCCTTTCTTTTCATTTTTTTTTTTAAAATAGATGTCCAATATATATATAATTTCTAAGATTGCAATTTCTAACCCCAAAAACATATATGAATCCAAGTTGAAAATTAAGTTTGGGTATAACCAGATTTAAGTATATATGCACATTAAGACTAGCCATGTGAATTCTTCTTCTTTTTGCTTAATGTTAATTACAAATGAATAAATCCTCTCATTTTTCTTTTACTAAAATGGGTTAATATATTATTTAAAAAATAAAAGGAGTAGACAAGTACTTAATCAATAATATAATTTTTTATAATTAATTATTTTTATACATGATCAAAAGGAAAATAATTAGATATGTATGGTATGTTCATTTTGTAAAAACAAAGTTTTAACAAACAGCCACAAAAATCTTTTCTTCTTTTGATACGACAAATACACTGAGATTGCATGCAATCCATTTACAATAATAATTACAAGGACATTATGCATAATGCCAAAAATAAAATGAAAGGAGAAGGAGAAGGACAAGCTACTTACATGTCTAGCTAATAAAAAAAGCTCTAATCTTGTTGATTTAATTTTCAATCACTATAAACAATTTTTTTAAGTGAGTCACAATTGTTCAAAAAAAAAAATGTTACATTCAACATTTGGTTTATTATAAATTTTTTTATTTGAGTTACTCTAATTAGTTATTAATTTTATTTAAAACATATAATTATTAATCAAATGTTTTTTTTTTGTTTACTTCCATTTTTATTGTGTATTTTTTAACCCTTACTAATTATATATGTATATAATTGTTTCTTATAGAAAGTTTGTCTATTTCGTTAGCTCATCATTGGTAAGATAAACTTCCAATTAAGTATTAATTTTATTTTTCTTCTAATAGAAGATATGAAGGGGCTTGGGGAGCTTTTACCAATCCAAATACAATAACATATAGTCCAAGGCAAGGTAATGGCTACACTCACCTTCAAATGAGTACTTATAACAGTTTTAATAATCATGACCAAATGTCGCATTCATCCCACCAAGGGAGAAGGGCTTACGAGGATGATCGAAATGGTCCAAAAATATTCCAACCAAATTATATGACAATAGGTAGTCCTAATATTTCGTTACAAACACACCAACAATATAATCGAAATATGGGTTCAAAGAGAAAAATCATGGAAGTTGGTGACGAAAATCTAGATTTGGACCTCTCTTTGAAAATAAGTGAGAAAAGGAGGGATGATTATGGTGATCATAAGGTAAAGAAGAAGGGATTTGAGGGTGAAGCTATTGACTGTACTTTGTCCCTTTCAATAAAGTATAGAAGCAAAACTGAGGAAATTGAGCAACACAAAGATGGTCCTATCAGGGAAATAAGATGTAGCACCCTACCATATAATGGGATGATTATTGGAGGAAGGTCACAAGAAGCTTCCAAATAGGACCTTCTTTTGGTCTTTTTTGCAGCGTCTTGTCTAATTGTGTTTCTCATTGGGAGAATAAAGGAGAGGATTACTTGGATTCTTTCTTCAATATTCTTGATGGGATCAATTATTTATTTGGCTTATTTTATTCTCATTATATTGATGAATTTATGTTTTTTCAATACTTTCTATACAAATTAACCAGGCTAATTTGAGAATTTCGATTTGGAATTTTATTTTCTTTCATTTGATTGAAAGTTTCGCAATTGTTTATGTAACATTCTTGTATCCTAAATAAATGAAATAAAAGAAAGTTCCATTTCAATATTTTCTTCATCCTTTTTTTGTCTGGTTTTGGATAACCAAGTTATTAATTATCAATACTTACTATTTGAAGAAAAGAAGCTACTATTCTCCTGCCATAATGTAACTTTATGAAAGAAGTTAATTAAGTGAGATTTTAGGTACTTTAACAAGTTAATAGGACAAAAAATAAGTTAAATATAATCAGAGAAGAGAAGTTCAATAATTATTGTCATTTACTAGTCTGCAGCTATAACCTAATTTACAAGCTAACTCTACAACTTGTCATATTATAGGCTCTTATTGTTTTCATGTATTTTTGCATAAAAATAATTTATCTTGTCAATTTTCCAGATTTGTATAATCATATAAATGTAAATATATGAAGTTTTTTTTTTGTGGTAATGGGTTATTTGAATTATTATGTTGATGGGTTTGATTATTAAAAAATTATTATTTTGGTAAAAGGACCAAACAAATATTTATTCTCAAGAATGAAAAGAAATGTATATTAATTAATAATTTAATGAGAGAATAATTCAATTCATAAATGTTGAATTATTTAGATAATTAAACTAAATGCATTTAAACCTAAATCAATTATCAAACTATCTTTTATATATATTATTTTCAGAAAAAAATAAAAATTGTTAATGATGGCTAACTCAATTATGTGCCGGAAAAAGTTAAAAATCTTTAGTTTATTTTCATTTCAATCATTTTGTGATAGATTGAATGGAGATTAAAAGACCATTGAAGATAAAGCAAGTTAATTAATTTTTAGCTAGAACTGGTTAGATGTTGATTTTTAAGTTTTAAAAGAAACATGTATTTATAAAAAGTAGATTATTCAATTTGAATTGGTTGAATTATTATTAAATTTATAAAAAAAAATTAATATTTATTTTTGAATTTAGGAAGTTGGCACAAACTTAAATGATTCATAACTTTTGATTTATTTAAACCGATTCTTCTCACTTTAACTACACTGTGTATTTAAGAATATTTTAATCGATAAATTGCTTAACTAAATGGTTTAAAATACTTTAAAAATGTGATACATAATATCATTTTTGTTAGAAAAAAAACAAAAAAAAACTGACATCAAATCAAATGAGATCTTAAAATCAATTAATTAATTAGTCATAAACTTTGGGGAAAAGTTGAAGGTATTTCCTTAGAACATGTAGCAAAGTCATTTGTCACTATCAAAGTACAAACAAAAACATGAACAAGGTAACTAAAAAACAAAACAAGCAAATTGCAGGACCATCCGCCTCAATATTCTTTCTTTTTTAATACCCATTAAAGAATAACCATACAATTTTATGCTTTAGAAATATTATCTTTTACACTATTTTGGAATGTCTAATAGTTTGAAAATATGACTTTTGATTAAAAATGTCTCATTTGAGTAAGCATGCATGTTGATATTAACAAACAAACATTATAAAGACATTTATAAAATTGCATGTATAATTGAGTGTAGTTCTAAGTTTAAGATATTATATGTTTAAAAAATCTTTACTTGCTAAGACAATGTGGCTTTTAGGTAGATTAAATGCAAAATGTTTTGCCTAATAAATATAAAGTTCTTATATTTGATTTTTTTTTACTAAGAATGGCTTAATTTAAAGTAATACTGATGATAGTAAAAAATAGTAATTACTCTATAGAACAAACTCCTGGTTAAAAAAAATAAGAATAAAAAAGAAGACAATTTACCTCACTTAAAATTACTCTTTTCATATATTTATGTATTTGAATTTGGACTTTGACTATGTTTAGTTTTGAGACGTTTTTGGAAACACTTATGGGTCTGGAATTGAAGTTTAGTATGGTTTGTTAAGAAATTAAAAAAAATTATTTTGGATATGATTTAGTTAAGTTTAGTATAAGTATAACTGGATGAGATATACTACCTTTAAAAATAAACTTTTAATCTATCTATCTATCTATATATATCTATATATATATATATATATATATATATATATATATATATATATATATATATATATATATATATATATATATATATATATATATATATATATATATATATATATATATATATATATATATATATATATATATATATATATATATATATATATATATATATATATATATATATATATATTAAATGAAACTTTTTATTTTATTTTAATTAATATATACATATACTAATATTTGGTTTTTACGGCCACATAACTCTATTAAATAAACCGTATATTCCGTTTGTCTGGTTGATATTATGTTCTTTTATCAAATGTTGTCATTATTATTAAAATTGAGATTCGTACAATTTTAACAAATTTATTGTGTAGATAAACAGTTTTGATTAAATGTGTTAGATAAATTTATAAAAATATTTAAGTCATAATAATTTTTAAAAAAAAATCAAATTGTGTATATTAAATTTTATAAAACTTAAAAAATAAGATAAAACTTAAAAAAGAGGGGTCAATAAGTTAAAATGGAGAAAATAAAATGTCAAGCCATAAATTAAAAAATGACATTTTAATCACCAAAATAAATATTCTTTTATATTTTTTAATATTATAATTTAACTAATTACTAACAAAAACACTTCCTTTTAACATGCTTCATCATCATAGACATATTCATCAACAGCACATCGAGTCTCCCAAAATTATATGTAAATTAAGTAAATGTTTTCAAATGACATCTTGTTTGGATGCAAAACTGAGTAGTTTGAACAGTTTTCAAACAAGGCCTTAGAGAAAGAGTAGATGTTAATTAAAAAAAAATAAGGTTTATGAGTGGGGAGTCGGATGACGTAGATGAGATTAATAAGAAAAGGGTTTATTATACAGAAAGAGAGAGAAAAAGTTAGTGACTTGAGCTAGGCCCATCACAATTGGTTAACATATTTATTTAATCACAAGTTTCAAAATATCATTCAAGTTGTATGGGTATTTGTTCCCAATTCAGGGTTTCCAAATATTATTCAAGTTGTATAGATATTTGGGTCCCAATTCAGGGTTTCCAAACAAAACCGGTCCTGATTTGAAATTACTTTTTCAATATAATTATGTATTTGAATTTGGACTTTTATTATGTTTAGTTTTGAGATGTTTTTGAATTAAATTCTAAGTAAATAAAAATTCTTAATTTAGGTCCACTAACTCAATGGAATTAAAAACAATTATTGATGAGAATTAATCTACAAATAAGAAAATGAATAATTTTTGGGTAGATCATGATTGATGATTTTTCTAGTGGGGATGTTGTGTATCCCTTATCAATAGTGTTCATGGACACGATCTTCCCTCCATTCAATGGCTCTAAGGAAGAGAATAACTCTTGTAGAAGACTTCTCAACCAAACACCAAGGTTGTCTACTCCCAAATCGGGATTGGTTTTGTAAAATCGGGAAAGTAAAATCACAAAATGAGGCGAGAAAGAAAGATTGTGTTATAGTAGGGTTATACTGCCTCTCTTATTAATGCAAGTAAAAATAATAAAACTTTGTTCTCCTATCCTGTTTAACACTTTATGGAGTACGGTTAATTTGTAATTTGTAGATATATAGCTTAGTTGGTAGAGCATTAGGTTTTTATCTTTCTCTTTCTCACATGAACAAGCAAAAGTGTAATTATTATTATTATAATTTTTTTAAAATGATTGTTTTGCCCTTTTTTCTGTGAGAGCAGGGATGAATTTATGTATAGGTTCAGGCACCCAATTTTTTTTTTTAACGGTACAAATGTGACATTATCCCTTATTTAAAAATAAATACATTTTTCACTTGTTTTATCCAAAATTTTATTGTTATTTATATAAGTCCGCCCTAATTTTGTTTTCAAGCCCACTCCATTTCCGATTCCTAGGTTCGTCCTTGTGTGAGAGGGAATCGAGGAAGCTGAGGATCATGTTAGCATAAGTCCTGACCATTGATCAAATTCTGGTTAGATATTCGGAGTTTTATATGAAAACCAAGGGAACACTCATTGCCTGTTTTATAAAGAAAATGGACGAAGTGATTGAATAGTTGAAAAATATAAGTTTACTATGAGAAAAAAAAAACAAAAGCATCCAGGAAAACCAAAACAAAGCTGGATAAAAGAAAATAGAAGAACTGCTCAACTATGAAGATTATGTATTTCTTTTCAAATATGGTCTTTTATTAATTTTAAAAAAATAATTTATTGAATTAAATTTATTCAATTAACTATTGAAAATATCCAAATTTAAATTGTGAAATTGGAAAAACGGATTTATTGTTTTTGAGCTTCATGCTCAAGAATGATAACCTAAAAATATCACAAGATACCGTAGTGGTTCAAATTCGTTAACTAATCCATAACTCACTCACTTCTTGTTTCTGTTTTAACTTCTTTTTTTTACATTTAAATTCTTTTGTACTATTTTATAAAAAATTTAAAAAAATAAACATAATATTTTTAATAAAAAATAAATTTTTGAATTAATTTTTAAATATTTGATTTAATTTTTGTTTCCAAAATATAAAAATTAAAAAAATTATGGGTTAATTTATTTATAATTATAAAATTAATTTATGAATATAATAAATTTTAATATCTTCTATTTTCTCGTTTCTTTTCTCATGTTTATTTACTTGTTAATAATAATTATTATTATTATAATTAAAATCATTATTCTATTTAATAAGTATTATCTTTATATTTAGTAGTAAGGTATATGCTAGATATTTTAGATCGGATAAGATTAACAATTAAACCGATAAAATAAGTGTAAAATATTTTCTAAAAATGACTAAAATATTAGAAGTAAAGACATTTTCTAATGGGCATATGAGACATAGTGTCAAAACTCTTTTTCACGTGTAACTAAGCACCGAATCCATAAAAAAACTCTTTAAGGCATTATTTTTCTACATGCCAAGAATTTATTTTTTTCCTAATTTTGTAAGAAAATTTAGGTGCAACTCTTTAGTCACAAACTGATTTTTAAATAATTCACCGATTTAATTTAATTTGATTTCAAATTTTTTGAAGAGATATATATTTTATATTTATTTCTAAAAATTCGATAAAATCACTTTTTCGGGCGGACATTTATAAATGCGTAAAATTTTTTAGCGACTCTGTTAGGGACATTTGATGCTTAACTTGAAAATAATATTCTGGTCATTCATTTTTAGAAAATTATATTTTACACTTACTCGGTTATGAAGACCCATATTTTGTCTTCTTTGATGTGCATGAGCTCTATGAGCTTATTTATGTTCAGGTAGTATACGGTGTGCATTGTACGGTATCACCTATAAACATATATATTTATGTGCTAAAAATTTTCAATGTGGAATGATGATCTCTACCCACCTAAAAGACTTTTGTATAAATTATTCAATGAGTATAAACTATGAAAAAATTCGGATTAACTCTCTCTTACATTCAGATCCCTTACTATTGAAAATGATGGATTCTTGAATCGGCGGTGAAGGGTATGTCCAATTGTGAGATCCCTTTAAATTGATAGATCTTTCAGGACAATACTATTGTCGGTGGAATAACTCTCTCTTAAGTCATGTCAAGCTTTAGAACAAAAATCCAATAAAAGATATTTTTACTAAGTCGTTGACTTGTCATGTCCAAGAAAAAACCACGTCGAATAACCTATTATGTGTCTACTATATATATATTAAATACATGTATGCATATAGATGAGATATGCGTCCAAAAGTACATTCTCAAATTCGTTTAAAAATAAAAGGGAAAATTAAAATGTCTAACGTAACGAGTTATTGTCTTTGAGTCTTTATTACATAAATATAGGATTGTTAGCCACATAGATTAACATATTCAAGTGTTATTTATGAGGTAAACAAACTCACTCAAGGAGGCTAATAATCTAATGAACACTATGAAGAAAACAACACAGAAGTAGGACAAATCTAGAAACGAATGAGCAAACGAATGATGAAGAACCTAAACTAAATTTATACCATCGTTTCTTACGTTCTGGGCATGACACTATCTGAAACTCTTGAGAAGCAAAAGAACATAATGCAGGTCCTGACCCTGAATCCTGATAGGCCTATATCATGGAGATTTCTAAATGAGTGGCGTGAATACCACCAGACAAAAGGGCACAAGACTAATTATTAGTTTTCAATAAGATGCGTGATTCAATCTTCCCAGCCCCAAAAGCCAAGATGAAACCCCTACCAACTAATACACTAAATCTAATCGAGGTGCATGAAAATCTGATAGACGGGAGTGATCTATCATGTTTGATTGTTAAAGATCAAAAGTTGATAGTTGTTACTGATATATGTGGTGACGATGTTGAAGAGTCGAGCCGAGTCCACACAATAGACAATTAGGATTTGGGTTAAACGTCAACGACATCAGAAGTAAGAAATAGAAGGTTAAAGGAGGAAGATAGTTCACGATAGGGATAATTTGACTTCTTTTTTGTAAAATGAACTACGTCAGACCTAATTTTATCATATTATGAGAGTATGTAGATAGCCACTCACGAGATTTTTCCCCAATAAAACCAAAACAAAAAATAATTTCTTTGGTAAGTGGAACTACATTGGACCTGATTTATCCTTTTATGAGAATACGTAGGCAGCTTGTCATGAGTTCGGTCACAATAATGTCTAAAAATAAATACCCCTATGTTAACATTAGGGGAACCGCAACAAGGACAATTTTAATTTCAACCCTTTTGTAATTGGAACTAAGTTGGGCATAATTTATCCTTTTATGAGAATATGTAGGCAACCTATCATGGGTTCAATTCCAATCATAATAAAACAAAAAAAAACAAAAAAAAACATGAAACCCTTATTTCAACGCTAGGGACATTTTTATTAAAATAAAATGATGAACTTTTAGCTTATGTAAAAATCTAACATTGACCATGTCAAACGTCAAAACCAAACATCAAAATTAGGAGAATTAAAAATGATCAAATGTTTTAACACGATTGATTATGATCACATCGAGACAAGTGTAAACCATAAAACTTCATGTGTTCTTTACTTTCTGCCATTGACATTCATTAATCTGAAGCTTCAAATCCAACAAACGATTCCTCATTTAAACTTGTTTAAGAGTTTGTGAAGATTTGCGAAGAATAGAAACATAATTTAACTTCTAACAGAGTTAAAACTGAATTGAAGTTTGTAAGTTGTTCCCAATAATCAGACATTTGTCTCTATTATCAACATCGATCCTAACAAGTGGTATCAGAACCCTGTTTTCTATTCTCAAGCATCATCAGATCCAAAATCATGTCTATGGCTGCCACCAACAAGGTTCCTATGTTCTGTAAGGAAAACTTCAACGGATGGAAAGTGAGAGTGCAAACTCATATAAAGATTGAGAAGACAAGATCTGAATGGACCAGTGAAGATAGAAGGAAGAACAACCTCGACAACATGGCTAAAGACATCCTCTACAAAACTTTGGATGATAATATGTTCAACAAGATCATCACATGCCCTACTGCCAAAGAAATTTGGGAGAAGCTGACTCAACTATGTGAGGGAAATGAGCAAACCAAAGAAAACAAACTCATGGTTGCCACACAACAATTCGATAACATCGAGATGCATCCTAGAGAGACGATGACTTAGTTGGATGAGAGATTCAGTAAAATTATCACTACCCTCTCCACTTTGGGCAAGACTTACAGAAATAGAGAGGTTGCGATCAAAGTCATGCGTGCTCTTCCAAGAGAGTTGAATATTAAGACGATGGTGATGAGGGAATCTAAAGACCTCAACAAGATAGAGCTCTATGATTTGCTAGCCGATCTAAAGGCCTACGAGTTTGAGATAAACTCTAGGAATGAAGAGAAGCATTCCACATCTTTTATTTCTACCAAGGCACTGGTAACTGCTAAGGAACCACATGTTACCATTGTTGTGAAGACTGCTGCCGAGCATATCAGCAGCGATGCTATGGCTCTCTTCGTGAAGAAATTCGGAAAATTCATGAAGAAGAGCAATCATAGCTCAAGCTCTTCAAATAATAACAATTATGATAAGAGTAACTATAAGGCTAACTTGAAATGTTTTTAACTGTGATAAACTAGGACACTTCAAAGAGGAATGCAAGAAGCCAAAATGTGATGACAAGAGAAAAGATGAGAAGAAGAACAACAAAGAGTTGAAGGCTCTCATGGCTGCTGATAGCAAGACCAAGTGGGCCCAAAGTGACTCAGATGATTCATCATCCAGCGACAGCGATGATGAAGACGTTACCTGCTTCATGGTAGAGGAAGAATCTGAGGTATATGACTTCTCCTCTAAAGAATTCCCAAGAGATGAATTAGTTGCTGCACTTAATTATATGACCATTGAGTACAAGAAATTGCCAGACTCTTGTAATGAAATAAGATTGAAATATGAAACTGATAACTCTTCTTCATCTCAAACTTCTGAACCAAAAGATCTTGAAAACAAAGTGATTGAGCTCTCATCTGAAAATGAGAAGCTCAAGGAAAAGGTTCAAATGCTTTCTTCTGAAAATCAACGTTTGACATATGTGGTCAGTTCCTGGACTAGGTCTGGAGATGCAGTCAAACAACAAATAAGTATGATGAGGCCTACCGGATGCAAATCCGGTTTAGGATTTGAGAATGCCAACCCAGACAAGTCTTGTGAAAAGTTAAATCCGGTGAAAGACAAGCTTAAGCCAATAAACTTTATCATGGGTAGTTTAACTGATAAAGAAACTGATCCAAGATATTAATCTAACCTTAAAGGATGAGATAGTTTATGTTAAGCCAACTAAGAGTTGGTTGAAGCCTAGAAAGGGAGTAGCCAGCAAGTCTGGCAAACCAAAAACTTATAGGAAGTCAAGGAGTTTAAACAAAAATCATCCTATAAGGTTAATGGAATAGATGCTAGTAGGAAGACGTCTATTAAGCCTAAATCATACGCACTAATCACAACACAGTATGAGAAATCCATCAAAATAACTCAGATATGGATTCCCGAAGGACTGATTGACCGAGGACCCAAGTGAATGTGGGTACCAAAAAGTTATAAATATGTATTTTATAGGTACAACAGGTCAGTTACATGGAGGATCTGGGAGCATGTTAGTTAGAAGCATATTCGTCTAGAATATATTCCAACAAATTAGTAAGTGGCAGACGTGTTCATGAAGTCACTCCCCGAGACTAAGTTTTCTTACCTTAAAATATTTTTGGTATTATAGACTTCAAATTATTACTTTAATTAAACATGCACAAATTGAGGGGGAAATTTGTTTATTAAAATGGTTAGACAGACGTGAGTAGACGGATGTCTCAATCAGACTGATTAGATCAGTTGTCTAAAGAAATCATGTACTTAGACGAGTTATTGCCTAAGAAATTTGCAAATTAGGCTTGGTTAGACGTCTATATGTAAGATAGACATCTGAAGCGTCTGTAGTAGGGATGGCAATGAGGCGGTTCGGGGCGGGTAATGCATTTACCATTCCCACCCCGTTTTAATTTTGGGGATTTTTTTAGTACCATCCCCATCCCGTTCAGTTTTTTTGGTTTTGGGGAATCCCGCGGGGCACCGTTAATAATTTTTTTTTTAAAAAAAATTATTCAATAAAAGTATATAAACGGATTTTTAATATAATATATATCGAAATATATTAAAATTTTATATAATTATAAAGAAATAACCTTACTACACTTATAAAATATAGTAAATAAATAAATATATTGGTGATTTAATATATTTAATTATGTTTATGGTGTTCGGGACAGAATTATGGTGAAATCGGGGCGGGGCGGGGCGGGGGACACAAATACCATCCCCATTCGGTTTCGGGGAAAAACCGTCCCAAACGGGGCAATTCGGTTCGGTTTTCACAGGGTGGTTTCAAATTGCCATCCTTAGTTTGTAGACGTGCATAGTTAGACGTCGTCCGAACAAGTGCATGCTAGACGTCTGTAGACGTGCATGTTTAGACGTCGTCCGAACAAGATGTCTACCCAGCTTAGACGCAAGGCATGTAGATAACACAGACGTCTAACTATGCGTGACCTTAGATGTCTCATCTTCGGACGAGTTGAGGACAACTGTTATTTTTCTATGCGCTTTCACTTTTATTTCTCGCTCAAACAGTACAAATAGTCATTGTTTTCAAATTATTTGGAGATAAAATATTTATTAGATAAGATAAAATTTGATAAATATTTTCAAATATCAAATAACATTGAGATAC